>NC_064560.1:183956533-184271176 GCF_937001465.1 Orcinus orca | reverse complement strand
GGAGGTCCTGCATGTTTGTATTAATGTACTTAAACCATAGAAATGACATCAGAGCCCCACAAAATCCCCTCTACATACACATCTGTAAAATGTAAAAATCTGTGTAATATGTACACTTTTTAAAAAAATAGATGAAAATTGGGGGAAATGTACCATGGTTTTCAATTTCTTTCAATTACCATTAAACCTTTCAAAGAACGATTTGCATAATGTTTCATAAACATGTAGGCAGATTAACCTTTTTTAGTTAATTTATTCATTAGCAGTAAAAATTCAAAGCACCTCTTATGAGAAAATAATGTCTGGCTGTTAAATTACATGGAAATAAAGCAATTGGGACATACTTGCCTAAGTTCGCTTTGTGTCAGAGCACAAAAAAAGTGGAGAGGGGAAAAAAAAAACTTTGCCTGTTAGCAGATTGTTGATTAAATTGCCAGTTTGTGAACAATTAGTGGTATTACTAGAAGATTAGATGAAGTATTAATTAGAGTTGGGCCAAATGGCTTCTGAGGAGTAAAGTTCCTCCTACAACAGTGCTGGAGATAATGTAAGGCAGTCCCGGAGTCCTCTTATCTATGGTCTTCAGGGACTGCTGGACCCTAGCTCAGGGCTGATTCAGTGTGTGCTTTTTATGAAGCTATTTTTTTTTATACACTCTGAGTAATTAGCAATCACGACTCAGCCCTCAAATTAGTTAAACCCTGAATCAAAGCTATACCAAACATATATATGTGTTTCAAGAAATATGAGAGAGGCGAGTGGGAATTCTAAGTGTTGACAAAACCAAGTTAAAAAAAAAAAAGAGAAGAAATTGCCCATCTGTCATGGGGAATCTGTGAACAATCCCACTGATCACATAAAGGTAAAATCAGGACAAGGCATTGGGAATGTGTCTCTTGCATTAGGAATGGAGGACTGGGGTCTCTTGCAGGTGAGAGCTGGGTGTTGGATTCTGGCCTCAGCAGTTTCCTACCCCATTTACACAGGGACCTGCCATTTCCAGAAGGAATTTTTATTTAAGACAAAAAAGTCAATCCTGTCTCAAATGGCAAACCAAAATAATTAATAATAATAATAACAACAACCAGAAGTTCAGCTCCCTCTCTGGCTCATGACTCCCCTCCACCTTGTTTTGCCCAGTAATGTTCCTTTTCCTTCCCTGCCTGCCTCTCTTCCTTCAGAAGCATTTATTACAGGTCTATAGTTTGAAAGGTTTGCATGTCAGGCAGAATTTGTAACTTTCAAATCTTCCATTCTCATAGAAACCAGAGTAGCTTTTTCATATGTTATCCCCCAAGTCAGAAATCTCTTTGCTGAGCACATTGATGTCTATATTTTGTTCATAGAACTTCTTGCTTGTATTGTACTCCAGCAAATGCCCTGACTAGAGTTCAAGTTCTTAGAAACCTGAAGTTATATTTTCTTCAAATTGATATCTTCCTATGTCTATCAGAGTATTTTACACAGCTGTATTTATATATGCTTTGAAACTAAATTTTGTAAAAACTAATGGACTCAAAATTTACATTTTGTATCTGTTGAGAGAGGAAAATTAACTTCAGCAAAAATGTACTGTTTTTAAATAAATCTTTCACTATATCTAGCTAAAGTCAAATAATAACAGTACTAGGCTGCCCAAGTTGTTTCTTCAAACAATGTACGACATTATTTTGGTCAAGACAACCAATCATTTGCTGTCTGTATGTGTTTCCTTATTGAAAAGACATGGGTATTCACCGAAGATAAAATTGAAGTAAGACATGCATAAAATTAAAGTATTCCATAAACTGAAGTGCTTAGAAAAGCAACTGACAGTAAACTTCTTCCGAAAAGTGAAGGCAAAGGAAAGTAAGTTATAAAACTGAGGTATTTTCTTTTTAAAGGTGTGTTTGCTGGGGCAATAACAAAGCCATAGAGAAACATATTACACTCTAGGTTACAAAGGAAAGATACTTTGATGTACCTTAGATATTTGCTTCTTCATGTTAGCTGTAAGCTAGCTTGTAGAAGCTTTAAAATTCATTCTGAGTTCTAAGAGTTAGTTTCAGGAGAGGGGGTGAATTAACCCCAAACAATGACAGCTCAAGAATTTCTATGTTGGATATACTTTAAGGACTAGACAACTTGTGTTGCTTGCATAATAGCCAACACTCTGCTTTTACTTTGAATATATTCATATATATATACTTATATATAACATAGATATAGTTACATTGTATGTGGGTATGAGAAGCTGATACAGATCATGAGTCATGAGAGGGCTAGCCTGCAGCCTCAAAGGAAACTCCCTGACCTTTGGGACAGAACCATCAAATCCAGAACACAAGAAACCTGAATTCCAACAAGGGTGTATTGTTAGACTCTATGGACACTTAAGGTCTGGCCTTCCACAGATACTGACATCATCTGTGAGGTTGCTATATAGATATTCTAAACTCATCACCTTTCCTGAAGAAAAAGGAAGAGATCTTAAAACTGGACACTGGAAGGGATATTAAGAAAGGCTAGTTATCTGGGTATCCCACTTAAAAAAAAAGTGATGTCATTCCTCACAGTTGGATTATAACCCCCGACACAATTTTTAATAACTCCTGATTAATAATTGTTGAGTATATGCTCATTAATATTCTAATGTTTTACATATATGGAAATCTCTGTTTTACAGATGAGGAAACTAAAGCACAGGGAGATTAGATAAATTGTACATGATCACAAACCTAATAACAGGCCAGAGAGAATTTGCACCCAGGCCATTTGGCTCAAAAGTCCACACAATAAAATATAAAACATACTGCCCTCCAAACTCACAGAGAGGCAGATCAGCACAGTGGATGTACACAAGCACTTTGGAGCACATCTACCTGGATTTGAACCTCAACTGCACACTGACTATGTAACAGTGGTCAAATAAATCATTCACTCTCTCTCTGCCCCAGTTTTCTCATCTCTGAAATGGTAATACTAATATGAACAAGCTCATAGAATTATTATGAGGATTAAATGAGTTAATTTTTGTAAAGTGCTAAGAAGAGCTCCTGACACATAATAAAAGCTAAACAATAATCTTATTAAATAACTATTGTACCTGATCTCATGGAAAGCACTTAACAGTTAAAGTGACTGCTTTGATATAATGGCTGAATTCTTCTTATTATTTTTTTAATCTGATTGCTTTAACATTGTGTTCTTATGTATAGTTACAGCCTAACAGATCATGTTATGGCAGTTTGGTAAATGAATCTGTTAAATATGTTCTCCAAATGACAGGTCAGTGTGAAATTTGAAAAAATTTGAGATTGTCGATAGTGTTTCTCAGGTTTTCCTTAAAAGCTGTTTTGAGTTGTACCAGTTGAAGTGGCATTGTTTTGGTTACAAACTTGACTATCTTGGGAGAATATATTTCACCAGTAATGAGTTAGATAAAAGTGACTTATGGCTTATATATTAGACAAAATTACCACTAAAGTATTTGTAATCAAGATGGAGGAGAGAGCATACAACTTAGTGCCACCTTTCTGAGAAACATTGTGATGCTTTACAAATCTACTCTAAGTAACTCCATTAGCATAGAACCTTTAGGCTACACTTTAAGTAACTTGGCAAGTTTTAAGGATAGAAGAGTAATTTACTTGCCAGGAAAGCATAATATAAAGTGGAGACATTTGGGGAGATAAATGCTTTTAGATCCACAAAAACTTCCATGTCTTGAAAACTATACAATAAAAGTTGCAATAGTGCGTTTTAAGACAGTTGGATATGGCATTAGAAGTATTTATTCAAAAACACTCTTAAGCAATAGATGTTCTGAGAATGATGGAAAAAATAACACAAAATCTTAGACGCCTGCTTTAAACTGTGTACAGTAGGCCTGATACATAGATAGATAGATAGATAGCCTAGAAAGAGTTGCTAGATCTTAGTTCTAGAGCTGGTTCTGAGATTCCAGGATGACCATGAGCAACAAATTAAAACTTGATTTGCCTTACTTTGCATTCTGGGAGCTTAGATATATTTAAAGCAACCTCAACACTTAAAATTTTTTGTCAAAATCAAACTGAGACTTGAAGTAGATTAACTGTTTCCCACTTACTTCCATCCCCAGGAGGAAGTGACTTTTGATTTGTTACAACAGATCAACTATGCCAACTGCTTTCCTTTTCCCTCAACTTTATAACAAAACTCTTTAAAATATTTGTTTTGTTTTGTTTCGTTTTTCAGTATGCGGGCCTCTCACTGTTGTGGCCTCTCCCGTTGCTCTGGACGCGCAGGCTCAGCGGCCATGGTTCATGGGCCCAGCCACTCCGCGGTATGTGGGACCTTCCCGGACCGGGGCGTGAACCCGTGTCCCCTGCATCGCCAGGCGGACTCTCAACCACTGCGCCACCAGGGAAGCCCACTCTTTAAAATATTTTGCCATCATCTGCAATGCATCATGTCTTACACTCACAATAATATTCAATTAGGTTTTCAGCCCCACTTTTTGTTTTTGCCTAAATCCACTGGGTTAAAACCACTAATGCCATCCAAATTGTTAATTTCTGTAGTCAGTTCCTAGCGATGACCTTAGTCTATCCATCAGCAGTATTTAACACAGTGTATCATCTACTCCTTCTTAAAGTATCTTCTCCACTCGGGTTCTGGAATACCAATCATTCCTGGTTTTCCTGAGACCTCACTCCTCTTCAATCTCCTTTGCCAGATCCCATAACCTCTTGATGTGTAGATGTTGACATGACTCAGAACTCTGTCCTCAGAACTTGGCTCTTCTATTGACTTCCTGGGTGATCTCATATAGTTCCATGGCTTTAAATACCATCAATATCCTGATGACTTCTCAATATCAATCTCTAATCCAGTCCTCTCCTTTGAACACTGGCTCATATTCTGCTGCCTCCATCACATGTCCATTTGACTCTCCAGCTGCCATCTCAGACTCAACAAGTTCCACACACAACTCTTGATTTCCCTTTCCAACTGTGTACTTCCTGTCTCAACAAATGGCACTTCCACTTACTCAATTGCTCTGACACCAAACTTGGGGCCATCCTTGACTTACACCTTTCCTTAACACCCACATTCAGTACATAGCAAATCTTGTTAGTCAAGACTCCAAAATATATGTTATATCTGGGCACTTATTGCCACATCTTATGTGACTATCCTAATTCAAACTCGATAGTCTCTCGTGTGTCTGTTGCAATAGTCTCTTAATTGGCCTCCGGGCTTCTACCTTTGTCCTTTTTGGTCTATTCTCCATGCTGCAGTAGAGCGATCCTTTTAAAAGGTAGGTCAAAGCATGCCACTTCCCTTTTTTCAATCATCCAATTATTCCCCACTATATTTATCATGTCTTATAACTTGAAAAGCAATTCTGGCTTAAGGAATATGCTTGTTACAGGTATATCCTGGTCCCAATATGTGGATACATCAGAGGTAATTTGTTCTGTCTATTACCACGCAAGATCATTTTTCGACTCCTTACTCTATTCAGAAGCTGTTCATCCTTTCACTACTATCCTTTCATTCACTTTGCATCCACTGCTTCCTAACACAGGTTTTTGTTTGATTTTCATGAAGATTACTTCCTCAGACACTGTAGATTATTGGCTTTATTATCGTCGTCTGTATATTCCCAGGATAGCAAAGCAGAGAAGAGAGTGTAGTAGGAAGCAATGCCAATCTTTTGACAATTCAGTGGTCAAAATAACATTGCTAAATTCCTCAAAGGTCAACGTTATGATGTTCCCGTGTTAAAAAGAAATGGGAAAAATACTACCTATGTGTGGCTGGAAGAGCTGTCTGAGAATTTCAGAATTACTAGTGAGGAAAATGATGTAAGTCTGACTACTAAGGTTAAAGGTTATACAATGTGAAAGCTGTAGACCTCAAACAATAGTTTAGCTTTTCTAGGGAAAAGGTGGAGTAGGAGAAGAACAATATATCGTATATAGAGAGTAAATATTTGCCTCATTTTATGAGTCAGTGTTCAATATGTAATTATATTAAGATCCTGGTTCACTAATATTAAACATAATGCACGTAGAAGCATGAAAAATAATTCTCCTGTGCATAGTATTTTTTCAAACACTTATGTCAGAACAATAGTCTCCTAATCTGAGATACTGGGTCACATGTTATGTTCCTACACCTCTTTGCTTGGTCATATTCTTTAGCCCCAAGTAAAGACCTCGAATAATCATAAAACTTTTTTATGACAAAATCCTCTGTAGCCCTTCATTTTAATGGAGGAAGTGCGACAGTGAACTCACATTTGTACTCCATCTATTATGTGTTCAGTAATTTGCTAAGAAAACTGAGTGTGCTATTTTATTTAATCCTCACAGTAATAAAAGACAGAGTTATGACCTCAATTTGACAGGGAAGAAACTGAGTCCAAGAGAGAATAATTGACCCACCAAAGTCTAACAGCATCACTGAGACACAGAGCAGGCCATTGAGCCACAGTAGCCCAATGTTTGCTCCATCACACTAAGGCAGTCTTCCTATAAGAGAAAAGAAACATCACCATGTGTTTTCAAAGGCTGTTGGCTTTGCTGGACATCATCTTACAGTCGGGGTTCAAAGATATTTGATTAATTTTTATATGAACCTATATGACTTGGGTAATGAAATATGGAACATGATTCCTTCTTTTATATCAAGCCATTAACAATATCGATTGAATTCTATAATAAGTATCCAACAAGGATAAATGGAAATCTGTTTTTCATCACTGAACAGAATACTTGTAATATAATTTAATCTTAAAATAATCTACAGGTATATCCTATTTTAAGTGAATTCAATAGACAAGAACCCAGTTTTTAAAATTTGATTGAACTTCCCCACTTTCCAGAGTGATTGACTGCATTGGAATACGTGAGTGGTGTGTGTGTGTGTGTGTGTGTGTGTGTGTGTGTGTGTGTGTGTGTGTGTGTAACACGTTCTTCAAAAGCTTTTCAACTATTTCTGTTGAGCTTTTAAGTATTCTATTGGGAAATTTCAATTAATCCCAAATTTTAGGAACATGTCATTCCTTAAAAAGAAGCATGTCATGCAAAGCCAATTAATTTCCTAAAGCTTTATGCTGAAATTATATTCTAACATTAAAATATTTAAAAGCCAATAAATACATTTATTTGGTGCATAATATATATAAAATACATTGTATTAATTGGCCAACAAACACCATGCATTACTACATGGTAGAAATTCCTCTTACTACCACGACTTGTCTTATAATCATTAGAAGATTTTTAATCTGCTCCTGGGAAAAAGAGTTCATTCATTTTCTTTTTAGGTTTGCTCAAGGGCTTGGAAACAGGGGGATGTCCTGGATGACTTTTAAAGATCCCGTCTAGGCCTATGACTCTGAAATAAATTAAAGTTTTATGACCACATTATGCATAAGCATCAGTGGATCTGGAAGACAATGAAGATGAAGTCTGTGCTCAGACTCTCCCTCCTAGTATTTATGCTTCCTATTCATTTCATGCATAACTAATTTCATATAGCAATTGGTAATGGCATCTTGGTAATGACACCACAGGCATCACAAAACAATTGCAATCATGGCTGCAATTCATTGTAACTACAGTGAAATGCCAGCACTGCAGCTAAAATACCTCTCTGACCCACCCAAAAGTAAAGGATGAGAAGAACAAAATATAGCTTTGAAATGGTCACCTTCACTAACTAGCTTTTAGTTCTAGATTCTCTGAGTTCCTACTTTGTTTTTTTCATTTTCAAGGACATAATGATTTATTAAGACAGTGAGGCCTACAATTACCCCTCCTTTCCAAAACAAAAAGGCACACATTCCTTATTTATACCACTTAACCAATGCCACTATGTTTGTTCAAATCTCATTGTTTTAAAGACTTCCTGATGCTTACACGTAACGTGGTCATAAATAGAGGGGCATATATTTTTCTGACATGTCTTCCATTGAATCAACAAAAACAAATTCAAGTATAAGAAGTGATTATTATAGACATGTTAAAACAGCAAAATCATTGCTCTTTTCTTCCTGAAATTGAAAGACAGCATCTACCATTGATACTTCCCAAGTCTATTTGGAATATGCTAATAATACTACAATAATTAGTAACATACGTTTTATGGCACTTTTAAATCTTACAGACCACTTTCAGTTTTATTATTTTATTTTATACTCATAAAAATTCTAATAACTAAATGAAGCCAATATTATTATTTCAAAATCACAAATGAGGGATCAGAGGCCCAAAGAATCTAAGGAATGTTTCTATTGTCATCTAGGTTCATTCCCCATTATTATGAAATTGAATATCACCTCTTACTAAGTGTATAACGTTTCAGAAGCCTAACTCTGTCAGCCAGGGAATGAAGCTGGAACTAGGTAACCAGTGGCTGGGACTCTGAGCCTGGCCCTTTTGCCCTCCTGGTTGATGGGAGCTGTTGCAACACAGACTCAGTTGTGCTCCAGCTCTTCTGGGATGGAACAAAGGTGTATATTATAACATTAAAGAATGGTCATTCACTGTGACTGTTTCTACCATTTTATTAACTAATAGTAAAGACACTGGCTTTTGCTAAGCAGGAATTTCAGTGCTTTGAATCTCTTCAAGATCATGGAGTCACTACTCTCATTCTTCTTTATTCTTGAAATATTGGAGGGGGCTTTTAGTTGAAGCAGGGTTAGTTTACCCTAGTCAACTCTTTCCTAACTAGTCACCATGAAAGAACAGACGTGTAGACTCCATTGTATATTACTAACTTTACCAATTTTTAAACGATACCTATTCATATTTGATTTAACATAGGTACATTTCAGGTAATCATCCATGAGTCTGTGAGGGAACTTGGTCAAATTTAAATCTCCCCAATCATTAAATGATAGTCAATATCAATATATTGTCAATATAGTTCACACTATAATAGTCAATAGTTCACACTAACCAAATGCATTACAAAATTACAAGCAGCAGAAGAATAAACGAGCGTTGAAGCGCCCAGGGAAAGTGAAGCTGGGAACTCTGGTCTATCTTAAAGACACTAAAGCAATAGAAACATGTTCCATGCACTATTAAAAAAAGCAAAATTAAACAATAAGTAAACGGTTGGAAAACAAGCAACAGAAAACACATTAAAGGAGGGTCATATCAATGTGAGTTTACACACATTAAATTATTAATAATTGTTATTTTATTTTTACTATTATGCTTGATATAAAATGTGTTGGAAATTTCTGTGTAGCTTCAGTGAAATTATTTTGCATACATATTGTTGGGTTACCGTTACACTTACAAAACAATAAAACTTTTAGAGGAGGAAACTTGCTTGGTTCCCATTTCAAATAATTAGTGACTTTTAAAACTGTACAAATTAGAGTTCACTAGTTGTTCAGTCTAAATCATGTTTTGAATTTAATAACAATACTTCAATATTCAACCTGAAAATCACATGATTGTGGAAAATGTATAGAGAAATATGTATACATACATCTGAACTTCAGTATAAAACACATTTTAGCTGAAGAGAAATTACTTCTTAAAACTTCCCTTCACTTTATACAAAATATGAAGTGTTAGCAATAATCCTTTGGAAACAAGTCTATTGAACAGTTCTTAATAAAGATCCAGGATGATCATTTCAAACTTCTCTTGACATTTTAATTTTAATTAAAAATAAAATAGAGGCTTCCCTGGTGGTGCAGTGGTTGAGAGTCCACCTGCCGATGCAGGGGACACGGGTTCGTGCCCGGTCCAGGAAGATCCCACATGCTGCGGAGCGGCTGGGCCCGTGAGCCATGGCCACTGAGACTGCACGTCCAGAGCCTGTGCTCCACAATGGGAGAGGCCACGACAGTGAGAGGCCTGCATACCACAAATAAATAAATAAATAAATAAATAATAAAATAAATAAAATTTAAAAAGCTGTCAATTTATTCTCTTGTGAGAAATGAATTTTTGCATTTTTTTCTTGATTTATGATTAAGTACTCAACATATGTTTCTGCAAGAGCTATTTGATGCTCTTTTTCTTCCATTTGTAGGTTTGGCCTCCAAAATAAGGTCAGGGGACCAAGTCTTTTAAGAGGTGAATGCAGTGCTCTATGTACAGTGCATCAAAAATGCCCTAAAAAGTATATGATGGGGGGCAGAGTCAATATGGCATATTAGGAGGACACAGAATTCATGTATCCTCACAATTAGGGCACCTAACAGGCACCAGTGGGGGACCATGTACAACTAAGGTGATGGGAGGAACCACCAGCAACTGGTTGTTTCAACTATAGTTTTATTTTTCGTAATATATTTTTTCTCTTTCTAATTTTATTTTGTTATTTTTCTTTGATATTGTACTGCTCCATTTTATCTTTCTTTCTTTCTTTTATTACCGTGCCACGAAGCTTGCAAGATCTTGGTTCCCAGGCCAGAGGTCGGGCCTGAGTTCCCATGGTGGGAGCTCCGAGTCCAAACCACTGGACTAACAGAGAACCTCAGCATGTAGACCCGGCTCTATCTAACTGCCTGCACATTCCAATGCTGGACGTCACAGGCCAAACAACCAGTAAGACAGGAATAGAACACCATCCATTAAAAAAAAAAAAAGAAAAGAAAAGAAACGACCAAAAATATGTTACAGGTGAATGAGCAACGTAAAAACCTACAAGACAAAATACATGAAGACGAAATAGCCAGTCTACCTGAAAAAGAATTAAGAGTAATGACAGCAAAGATGATCAAAAATCTCAGAAACAGAATGGAGAAAACACAAGAAAAAATTAACAAGGATCTAGAAGAACTGAAGAGCAAACAAATAGTGATGAACAACACAATTACTGAAATTAAAAATACTCTAGAAGGAATCAATAGCAGAATAACTGAGGCAGAACAGATAAGTGACCTGGAAGATAAAATAGTGGAAATAACTAGCACAGGCAGAATAAGGAAAAAAGAATGAAAAGAATTGAGGAGAGTCTCAGATACATCTGGGACAACATTGGATGCACAAACATTCTAACTACAAGGGTCCCAGAAGAAAAAGAGTAAAAGAAAGGTCTGAGAAAATACTTGAAAAGATTATAGTTGAAAACTTCCCTACACGGGAAAGGAAATAGTCAATCAAGTCCAGGAAGCTCAGAGAGTACCATACAGGATAAACCCAAAGAGAAACATGCCGAGACACATATTAATCAAACTATCAAAAATTAAATACAAAGAACAAATATTAAAAGCAGCAAGGGAAAAGCAACAAATAACATACAAAGGAATCCCCCCATAAGGTTAACAGCTGATCTTTCAGCAGAAACTCTGCAAGCCAGAATGGAGTGGCAGGACATATTTAAAGTGATGAAAGGGAAAAACCTACAACCAAGATTACTCTACCCAGCAACAATCTCATTTAGACTCGACAGAGAAATTAAAACTTTTACAGACATGGAAAAGCTAAGAGAATTCAACACCACTAAACCAGCTTTACAGCAAATGCTAAAGGAACTTCTCCAGGCAGGAAACACAAGAGAAGGAAAACATCTACAATAACAAACCCAAAACAATTAAGAAAATGGTAATAGGAACATACATATCGATAACTACCTTAAGTGTAAATGGATTAAATGCTCCAACCAAAAGACATAAACTGGCTGAATGGATACAAAAACAAGACCCATATATTGCTGTCTACAAGAGACCCACTACAGACCTAGGGACACATACAGACAAAAAGTGAGGGAATGGAAAAAGACATTCCATGCAAATGGAAATCAAAAGAAAACTGGAGAAGCAATTCTCAAATCAGACAAAATAGACTTTAAAATAAAGACTATTAGAAGAGACAAAGAAGGACACTACATAATGATCAAGGGAACAATCCAAGGGGAAGATATAACAATTGTAAATATCCCTGCACCCAAAATAGAAGCACCTCCATACATAAGGCAAATGTTAACAGCCATAAAAGGGGAAATCGACAGTAACAAAATCATAGTAGGGGACTTTAACACCCCACTTTCACAAATGATCAGAGCATCCAAAATGAAAATAAATAAGGAAACACAAGCTTTAAATGATACAATAAACAAGATGGACTTAATTGATACTTATAGGACATTCCATCCAAAAACAACAGAATAAACTTTCTTCTCAAGTTCTCATAGAACATTTTCCAGGATAGATCATATCTTGGGTCACAAATCAAGCCTTGGGGAATTTAAGATAATTGAAATCATATCAAGTATCTTTTCTGACCACAATGCAATGAGACTAGATATAAATTACAGAAAAAAAAAATGTAAAAAATACAAACACATGGCAGCTAAACAACACATTACTAAATAACCGAGAGATCACTGAAGAAATCAAAGAGAAAACCAAAAAATACTTAGAAACAAATGACAATGAAAACATGATGACCCAAAACCTATGGGATGCAGCAAAAGCAGTTCTAAGAGGGAAGTTCATAGCAATACAATTCTACCTCAAGAAACAAGAAAAATCTCAAATAAACAACCTAACCTTAGACTTAAAGCAATTAGAGAAAGAAAAAAAAAAAAAAAACACCAAAGTTAGCAGAAGGAAAGAAATTATAAAGATCAGATCAGAAATAAATGAAATAGAAATGAAAGAAACAATATCAAAGATCAATAAAATTAAAATCTGGTTCTTTGAGAAGATAAACAAAATTGATAAACCATTTGCCAGACCCACCAAGAAAGAAAGGGAGAAGGCTCAAATCAACAGAATTAGAAATGAAAAAGGAGAACTAACAACTGACATAGCAGAAACACAAAGGATCATGAGAGATTACTACAAGCAACTATATGCCAATATAATGGACAATCTGGAAGAAATGGACAAATTCTTAGAACTGCACAACCTTCCATGACTGAACTAGGAAAAAATAGAAAATATAAACAGACCATCACAAGCACTGTAATTGAAACTGTGATTAAAAATCTTCCAACACACAAAAGCTCAGGATCAGATGGCTTCACAGGAGAATTCTATTAACCATTTAGAGAAGAGATAACACTTATCCTTCTCAAACTCTTCCAAAATATAGCAGAGGGAGGAAAACTCCCAACTTCATTGTATGAGGCCACCATCACCCTGATACCAAAACCAGATAAAGACATCACAAAAAAAGAAAATACAGGCCTATATCTCTGATAAGCATAGATGTAAAAATCCTCCATAAAACACTAGCAAACAGAATCCAACAGCATATGAAAAGGATCATACACCATGATCAAGTGGGGTTTATCCCAAGAATGCAAGTATTCTTCAATATACGCAAATCAATCAATATGATAAACCATATTAACAAACTGAAGGAGAAAAACCATATGATCATCTCAATAGATGCAGAAAAAGCTTTTGACAAAATTCAACACCCATTTATGATTAAAAACTCTCCATAAAGTAGGCATAGAGGGAACCTCCTCAACATAATAAAGGCCATATATGACAAACGAATAGCCAACATCATTCTCAGTGGTGAAAAACTGAAATCATTTCCTCTAAGATCAGGAACAAGACAAGGATGTCCACTCTTGCCACTACTATTCAACATAGTTTAGGAAGTCTTAGCCACAGTCATCAGAGAAGAAAAAGGAATAAAAGGAATACAAATTGGACAAGAAGTAAAACTGTCACTGTTTGCAGATGACATGATACTATACATAGAGAATCCTAAAGAAGCTACCAGAAAACTACTAGATCTAATTAATGAATTTGGTAAAGTAGCAGGATACAAAATTAATTCACAGTAATCTCTTGCATTCCTATACACTAATGATTAAAATCTGAAAGAGAAATTAAGGAAACACTCGCATTTACCATTGCAACAAAAAGAATAAAATACCTAGGAATAATCCTACCTAAGGAGACAAAAGACCTGCAGGCAGAAAACTATAAGACACTGATGAAAGAAATTAAAGATGATACAAACAGATGGAGAGATATACCATTTTCTTGGATTGGAAGAATCAACATTGTCAAAGTGACTATACTACCCAAAGCATTCTACAGATTCAATGCAATCCCAATCCAACTGTCAATGGCATTTTCACAGAACCAGAACAAAACATTTTAACAATTTGTACGGAAACACAAAAGACCCTGAATAGCCAAAGCAATCTTGAGAAAGAAAAACGGAACTGGAGGAATCAGGCTCCCTGACTTCTGACTATACTACAAAGCTACAGTAATCAAGACAGTATGGTACTGGTACAAAAACAGAAATATAGATCAATGAAACAGGATAGAAAGCCCAGAGATAAACCCACTCACACATGGCCACCTTATCTTTAATAAAGGAGGCAAGAATATACAATGGAGAAAAGACAGCGTCTTCAATAAGTGGTGCTGGGAAAACTGGATAGTTACATGTAAAATAATGAAATTAGAACACTTCCTAACACCATACACAAAGATAAACTCAAAACGGATTAAATGCCTAAATGTAAGGGCAGACACTATAAAACTCTTACAGGAAAACATAGGCAGAACACTCTTTGACATAAATCACAGCAAGATTCTTTTTGACCCACCTCCTAGAGAAAGGGAAATAAAAACAAAAATAAACAAATGGGACCTAATGAAGCTTAAAAGCTTTTGCACAGCAAAGGAAATCATAAACAAGACAAAAAGACAACTCTCAGAATGGGAGAAAATTTTTGCAAATGAAGTAACTGACAAAGGGTTAATCTTCAAAATATACAAGTAGCTCATGCAGCTTAATATCAAAAAAAACAAACAACCTAATCCAAAATGGGCAGAACACCTAAATAGACATTTCTCCAAAGAAGATATACAGATTGCCAACAAACGCATGAAAGGATGCTCAACATCACTAATCATTAGAGAAATGCAAATCAAAACGAACATGAGGTATCGCCTTGCATTGGTCAGAAAGGCCATCATCAAAAAATCTACAAACAAGGTGTGGAGAGGGTGTGGAGAAAAGGGAACCCTCTTGCACTGTTGGTGGGAATGTAAACTGATACAACCACTGTTGAGAACAGTATGGAGTTTCCTTAAAAAAACTAAAAATAGAACTACCATATGACCCAACAATCCCACTACTGGGCACATACCCTGAGAAAACCACAATTCAGAAAGACTCATGTACCAGAATGTTCATTGCTGCTCAATTAACAATAGCCAGAACATGGAAGCAACCTAAGTGTCCATCAACAGATGAATGGGTAAAGAAGATGTGGCACATATATACAATGGAATATTACTCAGCCATAAAAAGAAATGAAATTGAGTTATTTGTAGTGAGGTGGATGGACCTAGAGTCTGTCATACAGAGTGAAGTAAGTCAGAAAGAGAAAAACAAATACCATATGCTAACACATATATATGGAATCTAAAAAAAAGAAAGAAAGAAAAGAAATGATTCTGAAGAACCTAGGGGCAGGACAGGAATGAAGATACAGACGTAAAGATGGAATTAACACGGGGAGAGGGACGGGTAACCTGAGACGAAGTGAGAGAGTAACATGGACATATATAAACTACCAAATGTAAAATAGATAGCTAGTAGAAAGAAGCTGCATAGCACAGGGAGATCAGCTTGGTGCTTTGTGACCACCTAGAGGGGTGGGATAAGGAGGGTGGGAGGGAGACACAAGAGGGAGGGGATGGGGCTTCTCTGGTGGCACAGTTGTTGAGAGTCCTCCTGCCAATGCAGGGGACACGGGTTCGTGCCCGGTCCGGGAAGATCCCACATGCTGCGGAGCGGCTGGACCCGTGAGCCATGGCCGCTGAGCCTGTGTGTCCGGAGCCTGTGCTCCGCAACGGGAGAGGCCACAACAGTGAGAGGCCTGCATACCACAAAAAAAAAAAAAAAAAAAAAAAAAATGGGGGGGGAGGGGATATGGGGATATACATATGTATATAGCTGATTCACTTTGTTATACAGCAGAAACTAACACAACATTTTAAAGTAATTACACTCTAATAGAGATGTTCAAAAAAATTTATGACTGTGAATCCACTAATTTTGGATTACTGTTAAATTTGATAGAGCAAGTTTTCTCCCTTGTACTCATTATAATGGTTGTGCTATAAAGCTTCTTAACACACACACAGGAGAACAGATTCTAGGTGGGGATATGCTGCATGGGATGAATTTCTGAAGAAGTTTGTTTAATCTGCCTAATGGTTAGCATGTATTACTCTCTCCTTCCTCTGATTTGAAAATCAGAGTTTACATTGAGTATTTAGAGCTGGTTCTGCACATTTATTATAAATAGACTTCAATAATGTTTAAGGGGTACTGTGCTATCATCAGGAAGATCAGTGACTAATGAAGTCTTCCATGCATTCTAAACCTCGTTGCTAATATTACTTCTCATTCACAATTTATTTTTGAGATTATAGAAAGACAGCCTCTTTCACATGGAGACAGATACCCTCCTTCCACAGAAATGCCAATATCCTTTATTCCATTTGTTACACAATAGAGCCTCTGATCTGCTGTGTTCAAATAACATCATGGCATGGTTCCATTTTTCATATTAGAAAGTAATCAACATAGAATCAATAGGAAGCCATGTTTACTCAATAATTAATTAAATTTCCTAGAGAAAATGGACGTGCAATAATTTAGTAAGCTGTGCTACAAATGATGCTTTTTTTTATTTCTTATTTTGGCCAATGTTGCCATCACCCATCTCAAAAGGATCAGAATAAAATATGGGAAATCACTGGCAAAGTACCACAGGAGACCCTCAATGTGACCATTGGAGAAATAAAGACAGATGTTCATTGTACTCAGCCCTCTAGAACATACCCTAAGATGCTTTAACAAGCACTGTAAAGTAGTCTTCACTAGGGGATACATCATAAAAAATCTGGGGGAGAACAAGAAAAGGGTAATGTCCATTAAGACCCATCCCTGTGACAGTGTATCTGGGTTCAGGCTAATGATACCCAGAAAACAAGTGTCTATCTAGAGTCATAGGTTCTTTAAACTATGAAATATCAATGATAAAAGTCATCAAATCTAAAGATTTAAAATTTTACATTTTCTATGCCTCAGTTTCCTCATTTGTAAAATAGCAATAATAGTATTTCTATCATAAGGTTACTATGAACATTAAATTAACCAATACATAGAGCTATGTGTAGCACTGAGTGTTCAAATGTTTATTTTTATCATGAAATATGAAAAAAAAAATAAATTCCCTGAGGATAGATGGGAACTCTCTATACTTTCTGCTCAATTTTGTTGTGAACCTGAAACAATCCTGAAAAATAAAATCTATTTTTAAAAATCTGGGGTATATTCTCTACTTCCTATAAGTTAGAAACTCCTTTTCCTTCACCTTCCTGTTTCCAGATGGAGGAAATTCCATTGGGAAAATACTCCCAGCCTCTCTCTGCTGCCTTCGTCTCCTGAGGGAAAATTACTTGTCTGATGAATGTATTTGTGAGAAGGAGCTGATGATGCTAAAATTAACCACTTTGACTCTCCTATTTTCATGTATCCATCTTTTCAGGAAGGATCCATTCTGGTCTTGGTCTCTACATGGACCGGACCCTATAGGTATGGCCTACTAGTTATCCAGCCTTGCCTTAGACTGGCTGGATAAATCTAATTCTGAGGTTAGGTATTAGCAAGCCCATCAGGGCTAGAAATCTAAAGCCAGCTTCTCCAATTCAGCTTTTTAGGTAGGAAAGCTGATATTTTGATTACCAATTGTCTGACGCTTGTGTCTACCTTTAAATTCATTTTGAATTTGCATTGGGAAGTGGGGTGCTATTGATTGACCCCCTAAAGGCCCAGCACACTTCTTGGAGATTCTCGGTGCATATCTGTTTGCACTACAAGCTGGGGTAACATTGCTTACCTTCAAATTGCCCAATGTATTTAACCAAGAAAACCCAGGAGTTCATGTATATGCATGTGTGAGTATGACTGTATCTTTGTGTGCTTTTGTGTGTGCCTATGTATCTATGTCTAATACTAACTCTTATAGAGCAAGTCTTATCAGAATACATTTTAGATCATGCTGGTGATAAAAAAAAAATTGTTGACATCCCCAAACAGTTCTGAAGATGTTACCTCAGATAATCTGAGCCTCAGCTTTTATTGTTTTTTGTTCTTGTTGTGTTTAAAATGGGGATGATCACACCAACATTAGTGCCTTTTGGTGAGAAGTAAATGAGATAGTGTGTGGAAAATCTCCAGCACATAATAGTATCTTCAATGTAGGTTGATTTCCATTTTGCATCAATCTCCTTCCAGAATAGACTACCTCAAACAAGTAGCCTCCATTCACTAAAAAAGTGGTTCTCCTGAGTTATGTGTCCTGTGGAACAGGGGGTTCTCACTGTTACTGTGAACCTGGTTTACCTCCTACCTCAGGTGTCATTCTAAATGCCAGCTTCCTCAAGGAGGTCTTTATTAATAAAAATTATATCTCAGGGGCTTCCCTGGTGGTTGAGAGCCCGCCTGCCGATGCAGGGGACACGGGTTCATGCCCCGGTCTGGGAAGATCCCACATGCCGCGGAGCGGATAGGCCCGTGAGCCATGGCCGCTGAGCCTGCGCGTCCAGAGCCTGTGCTCCAAAACGGGAGAGGCCACAGCAGTGAGAGGCCTGCGTATCGCAAAAAAAAAAAAAAATATATATATATATATATATATATATATATATATATATATATATATATGCCCCCCATCATACTTTCTCCTGACCTCTTGTGCTTCACCACATTGATTAAAAATTCTAATGTCATATATACCCTTATAATTATTTGCTTAAAATTTATTCCCAACAAGCATGCCAAAGTCACAAGAAAACGATCTCAATCAATATGATTCAATACTGTATATCAAGGGCCTAGCGCAGAATATGCACCAAATATTTGTTAAATGGATAAGTTAAAATAAAATAGAAATGTTAATACAATCGAAGTGTCAGATAAGGGTAAGAGCAAGCAAGAATCCTTAGTGAACTTTTCACCTAAAGTATCAAGGTGTGATAAAGGGTTATGATTTTGTGTTTTAAGGAACATCATAACCACAGCTGGACAATATCTCACTCGGCAGTCTTCATTCTTTTAAAACCAATAAACATGCTCCAAAAGTGAATTAGAAAAGTTGCAGCTGAAATGGATGCCATCAAGCTGCCATTAGAGACATAAGGCCGTGTATGTCCATCCACACACCCTGTCACGCCTTGGGGTTAGGAGGGTTGCTGTATCTGCTACTCAAAGAGAACAGTCAGTGTTTATTTCTAGCTTGGATCTCCCAAACATTATTTCATATCCCAGAGAGAATAACTTTGGCCCCATGAATTTCCCCAGGAGCATCTTTGGTAAAACATGTCTGTAGCCTTCAAAAGAAGGCCATTCCTTGCAGTATGTATCATTTGCCCATGTCAGAGAACAATCTCTCTAATGGCATGATTCATACATAGAGAGTCCTCCTTTTGCTCTTCCAAATGCCTTTATAAAGAAGCATCAGTGAAATTTAAAAGGTACTTACTTAAAACACAGATTGTTTGCAAATTGTATTAGCTAAAATTCAGCCAAGCCAAACTCTAATAAACTAAGGCCATAAAAGTAATTTAGTGCTTTATTATGTCTTAAGGCTTGTAGGGCCCTTTATTAGAAAGCCACACCAAATAGCCAGTCTTTCTGCCTTTCTCTTTACTAACCAGTAATAAGGAATGCTTAGAAAAGACATTCATCACATACTCTGCTATGGATGCTTGGAAGGGGCACAGGAACTCTTCTTTGATTTATTGAAGTTGAATCTGCTTTAGTGCATCAAGAGACAATTAGCATTACAGATAGCTCACTCTTTACTCTCAGGGCATAAAATCAGAGGAACTGGATACAAACTTTACCTCCTTGAACAGCTAAGAAAAGGACTGGTTCCTGCCAGATTCTTATCAAGATGATACACATACTTAAACACAAATATTACAGGAGTCAAGTCAGCCGGATTTAGTGGAAAGTGTATAGACTTTGGATCCAGGCAGAGCTGGATTTAAATCCTGGTAGCTTTTCACTCACCGTTGCCTTAGGAAATTTGTTCATAGTACTCTGAGGCTCAGTTTTCCATCTATAAGTTGGGTAAATACTTTTGAATTTAGTGATTGTTTCTCAGTTATAGATAATGTGTAAAACGCATAACACAGGGCTTCCCTGGTGGCGCAGTGGTTGAGAGTCCGCTTGCCGATGCAGGGGACACGGGTTCGTGCCCCGGTCCAGGAAGATCCCACATGCCGTGGAGTGGCTAGGCCCGTGAGCCATGGCCGCTGAGCCTGCACGTCTGGAGCCTGTGCTCCGCAACGGGAGAGGCCACAACGGTGAGAGGCCACGTACCGCAAAAAAACCCCCCAAAAAAAACGTGTAACACAGTGCCTAGATCACAGGGTATACTCGATACACTTTATTTGTTGTCAATATTATTATCATTATATGATGTAATGTGGGCCAGGACAGGTAATGTACATGAGTGAATTGAGTGAAGTTGGTTTCCTAAAAATGAGGTTGATGGAGACCATCATAAAGGGAAAGAGCTGGATAGTGATAGCAACACTGTCCCAGATTCTTTCTGATGACTCTTTCTTCAGCCCTTCCAACTATCTTTTCTGTATTTTTAGTTTCTCACACAATTCTGGTTCACACCTTCTTCTCATTTTTTAAGCACCCTCATGTGCCCCATCCTAAGTCTAAATAAAACGATGAAGAATAACCAAACAACTTTTTTTTTTTTTTTTTTTTTTTTTTTTTTTTTGCGGTACGCGGGCCTTTCACTGTTGTGGCCTCTCCTGTTGCGGAGCACAGGCTCCGGACACACAGGCTCAGCGGCCATGGATCACGGGCCCACCCGCTCCGTGGCATGTGGGATCTTCCCGGACCGGGGCACGAACCCACGTCCCCTGCATCGGCAGGCGGACTCTCAACCACTGCGCCACCAGGGAAGCCCCAAACAACTCTTCTTGAGCCCATAGCACCTTCTAATCTCACTCCTGCTCTCCTGACTCTCTCATGCAAACTCCTTGAGGACAGACGTGACTTTATTCCACATAATCATGTTCTCACTTTCAACCGTGAAGTTGGTTTCTGCCCCCATAGCCCAAGCAAAATTGCTATCACTAGAGTGAGCAGTAGCTTCCAAGCTGTCAAATCCAACAGCTATTTTGCAGTCCTTAGCGTTCATGAATCCATTCTCTGCTTCATTTGTCAGTACCTTCAATTCTTTTAAATACACAGCTTACCTCTCACCTCCATCCCACAGCTGTCTATATTTGTAGATGCTTCCTCCCCTGCCCACCCAGCCAACACTGTGGTTCCTTACATTTCTGGCTTTAGCCCATTGTTCTTCTGATTCTGCAGACTCTTTCAAGTCACCCAGAACTCTGATGGTTTCTGAAACAAAACTGCACTGATGATTCCTAAATCTCTCTCTCTAGTCAGACCATGAGCTTTGGCTTCAAACTTTTTAATGTGAATACCTGCTAGACTTCAGTGATCTTCATCTAACCTCTTGAATTCAACATGTCCCACACTACATTTATTAATTTCCTCCTGAAATTATACTTTCTTTTATAATCTGCTTCTGATTTAGACCCATGAACCTATGCAGTCGTCCAAGCTACGGTGTAGGGGGGTCTTTGCTACTCTCTCTCCATGACTCACCACTCCCAACATCAGTTGATGAGGCCCTTATTTCATCTCCTAAGTTTTTCTCAAGGGTGTTACCTCCTCTGTGTCTTTACTACCTTTCTTCTCTAGGCAAATACCTGTGTGTCCTAATTGGTTGTTCCTGTCAAATCTTCTTTTACATCACAGACAGGATCATCTATTTCAGTGTAATCCTGATTATGCCATTCACTTCTTAAAGCCCTTCTTTGACCATCCATTACTTAGTAAATCAGCCCAACATGACTCCTCAGCATGATAGTCACTGGCTCCATCTCTCTGCCCTGCCAACCTGCCCAGGCTCATCTCACAAATTTTGGACTTCGCAGGCATTATTTTGACACCATTGAACTGCATGCATTATGAAATCTAAATATGTACAGAACCTCTGAACCAGAAATTCCACTTCTAGTAAATATTCTGCACAGAAATGCATTGACCAAACGAATGCTCATAACAACACACATTCACAACATTCCCAAACTGCAATCTACTCAACCACATATGGCAGGATGAATACAAACATTGGGGCATATCCATTCAATGGAATACTATAAGGTAATGTGAATGAATGAAATGCAAGTACACACAATATTATGGAGGGATTCAACAGGCATAATAATGAGCAAAAGGAGACAGAAACAAAAGACTACATCTTAGACAATTCCAATCATATACATTGTAAACATCAGCAAAATTAAAGTAAAATGTTAGTAATAGAATAGTGATGTTCCTAGGGGAGAAAAAATAAACACACATCTAAACCTCCAGAGGCTTCTCCCCTTCCCCAGAGTAGAAACCACAGCCCTTTACAATGGCCTATAAATTTTACATGATCTGCCCTCTCACTTCTATTTCTCTGACATATATCCTACTAGTCCTTTCCTTACTGACAGCTCCAGCAACATTGATTTCTTTTTTTCCCTGTTTTTAAAAACTCCTCTCTCAAAATGCTCATTCTTCAAATATCTACATTTTTCATTTCCTAATCTTATTCAAATTTTTACCACAATATTATTTTCCCCATGAAACTTTCTTTCGCTCATTTTGAAATGACTGTTTCCATGTGCCCCTCAATACTTTTTTTCCAGCTTTGTTGTGATATAATTGATTTTCATCATTGTGTAATTTAAGGTGTACGACATGTTGATTTGATATAGATTTCAAAATGATTACTACTGTAGCATTGGCTAACACCTTCACCATGTTCCATAATTACCCTTTCATTTCTATGGTGAGAACATTAAAATCTACTCTTTTAGTAACTTTCAAGTATATAACACAGTATTATTAACTGTAATCACCATGCTGTGTATCAGATCCCCAGAACTTATTCACCTTAAAACTGGAAGTGTATACCTTTTGAACAACATCTTCCCATTTCCCAACCCCCCAGCCCCTGGTGAAACCCTTTCTACTCTCTATTTCCATGAGTTCAGCTTTCTTAGACACCACATATAAAAAATGCTATACACTATTTGTCTTTGTCAGTCTGACTTATTTTATTTAGTGTAATGCTCTCAAGGTCCATCCATGTTGATGAAAATGGCAGGATTCCCTTTTTCTTTTTCAAGGCTAAATAATATTCTTTTTCAGATATTTCATTGTTAGTGTATACAAATGCAACTGTTTTTTGTATGTTGACTTTATATTCTTTAAAGTTACTGAATTTGTTGATTAGTTCCAATAGCTTTTGGATGGAGTTTCTAGTATTTTCTATATAAAATATTATATTATCTGCAAACAAAGACAATTTTCCTGCTTCCTTTCTGATCTGGATGTCTTTGATTTCTTTTTTGTTGCCCAATTTCTCTGACTAGGAATTCCAGTACCATATTGAATAGAAGTGGTGAGAGTGGACATCCTTGTCTTGTTCTTGATCTTAGAGGAAAAGTTTTCAAGCTTTCATTATTTAGTATATTAGCTGTGGGCTTGTCATGTATAGCCTTTATTATGGTGAGGTACATTCCTTCTTTACCCAATTTCTGACTGTTTTTATTGTGATGTATTTTGTCAGATTATTATTTTTTGCATCAGTTGAGAGGATCACATGATTTTTATCCTTCATTCTATTAATGTGATGTATCACATTTATTGATTGGTATGTGATGAACCATCCTTGCATCCTAGGGGAAAAACCCAATTTATCATGGTGTATAATCCTTTTAATGTGCTGTTAAATTTGGTTTGCTAGTATTTGTTGTGAATTTTTGCATCTACATTCATCAAAGATACTGATCTATAGATTATTTTTTTCTTGTAGTATCCTTATCTGGTATCAGGATAACACTGGCTTCATAAGATGAGTTTGGAAGTGTTCCCTCCTTTTTACTTTTTCAATTATTTGGAAGGATTTGAGAAAGGTTGGTGTTAATTATTTTAACATTTGGTAGAATTCACCAGTGAGACCATCTTGTCCTGCTCTTCTTGTTTGTTGAAAGGCTTTTGATTACCGATTTAATCTCCTTACTAGTAATTGTTTTGTTCAGATTTTCTATTTCTTTGTGATTCAGTCTGGTATGTTGCATATTTCTAGGATTATGTCCATTTATTCTAGTTTATCAAATTTGTTGCTGTATAATTGTTCATAGTGGTCTGCTATGAGCCTTTGTGTATCTGTGGTATCAGCTGTAATGTCTCCTCTTTCATTTCTGAATTTAGAGTCTTCTTTTTTCTTAGTCTAGTTAAAAGTTCGTTAAGTTTATCTTTTTATAAAAAAAACAACATACTCCAATAAAGATGTTAAAGAAAAAAAACAACTCTTGATGTTGTTGATCTTTTCTGTTGTTTTTCTATTCTCTATTTCATTTAGTTCTGATCTAATCTTTGTTATTTTCTTTCTTCTTTGTTCTTCTTTTTCTGGTTTCTTTATTTAAGATTTTTCTTTTTTCTTGATGTAGGTGTTTATTGCTATAAACATCCTTCTTAAAACTGACTTTGCAGTACCCCATATGTTTTGGTGTGTTGTTTTCCTATTTTCCTTTATTTCAAGATTTTTTTAATGTCCTTTTTTTTAATTCTTTGATCTATTGGTTGTTCAGGAGTGTGTTGTTTAATTTCCACATGTTTGTTAATTTTCCAGTTTTCCTCCTGTTATTGATTTCTAGTTTCATACTACTGTGGTCAGAAAGAAAACTACTTGGTATGATTTTAATCTTTTTAAGTTTGATAAAATTTGTTCTTTGGACTATCATGATCTATCCTGGAGAATCCTCCATGAGTGCTTGAGAAGAATGTGTATTCTTTTGCTATTGGATGGAATGTTCTATTATGTCTGTTAGGTCCATTGGCTAAGGTATGCCTCCAGTCCAACATTTGCTTGTTGATTTTCTGTATGGGTAATCTATCCATTGTTAAATTTAGGATATTGAAGTCCCCTACTATCATTGTATTGCTGTCTATTTCTCCCTTCAGATCTTTTTGTATTTGTGTAATACATTTAGGTGCTCTGATGTTGGGTACATATATATTTATGATTATTATATATTCTTGATAAATTGACCTCTTTGTCATCATAAAATGAACTTCTTTCTTTCTTGTTAACACTTCAGCTTAACGCTTATTTTGTCTGATATAAGTACAGCTACTCTTGGTCTCTTTTGGTTTCTACTTGCATGAACTATCTCTTTCTATCCATTCACTTTGAGTCTGTGTGTATCTTTAAAGCTGAAGTCAGTGTGTTGTAAGCAGCATATACTAGAGTCTTGGTTTTGTTTTGTTTTTTTTTTAATCCATCCTGCCACTCCATGTCTTTTGATTTAAAAATTCAATCCATTCACATTTAGAGCACTTATTGATAGGTAAGGACTTACTAACACCATCTTACTGTTTTCTAGCTGTTTTTTGGAGTTCCTTTATCCTTTGCTTTCTCTCTTGTTGCCTTCCTTTGAGAATTGATGACTTTCCATAGTGGTATGTTTTGATTTCCTTCTCTATCTTTTGTGAATATATTATAGCTTTTTGCTTTGTGGTTACCATGAGACTTACATAAAGCTTCTTATAGATATATAAAAAGTCCATTTTATTTTCATAACAACTTAATTTAATCACTTACAAAAAACTCTACCTTTCTCATGCTATAATTTATCTCTTTTTATATTGTGCATTCATTAACAAATTATTGTAGCTATAGGTTTTTTTTTTAAATACTCTCATCCTTTAATCTTTACATTACATCAAGTGGTTAACAATCCACCATATTATAGTATTAGAATAATCTGAGTTTGACTATGTACTTACCTTTACCAGTGTGTCGTATATTTTCATATGTGTTTATGTTATGAATCACCATCTTTCATTTCAGTTTGAAGAACTCCTTTCAGCATTTCTTATAAAGTAGATTTAGTGGTGATAAATCCCCTCAGCTTATGTTTGTCTAAGAAAGTCTTTATCTCTCTTCATTTCTGAAGGACAGCTTTGCTGTGTAAAGTATTCTTGATTACCCGCCTTTTCCTTCTTTCAGCAGTTTGAATATATCACTCCCTCTCTCATGGCCTGTAATGTTTTTGCTGAGAAATCTGTTGATAGCCTTATGAGGGTTCCCTTATAAGTCCCAAGCTTTTTTTCTCTTGCTGCTTTTAAGATTCTCTCTTTGCCTTTAATTTTTGACAGTTTTATTATAATGTGCCTTGGAGAGGATCTGTTTAAGTTGATTTTGTTTACTGACTTATGAGCTTATGAACTTGGATATCCAAAACTTTCCCAAGATTTGGGAAAAGCTCAGCCATTTTTTTTAAAATAAACTTTCTGCCTCCTCCTCCTCTTCTCTTTCTGGGAATTCAATAATTTGAAAATTGGTTAGTTTGATGGTACCCCATAGATCATATAGGTTTTCTTCATTGTGTTTCAGTCTTTCTTCTACTTGGTCAAGACTACTGCTGAATCTCTCTATTGAATTCTTCAGTTTAGTCATTGTATTCTTCAGCTCCAAAATTTCTGTTTGATTCTTTTTTATGTTTTCTATCTTTTTGCTGAGTATTTTTGTGCTTCTATTATTTTTCTGATATCATTAAATTATTTATCTGTGTTCTCTTCTAGCTCTCTGAGCTCCTTCAGAACAATTATTTTGAATTATTTGTCAGTTAATACCTGGATCTCTATTTCTTTGGGGCCAGGTACTGGAGGTTCACTGATTCCTTTGGTGGAGTCACTTTTCCCTGGTTCTTTGTGATCCCTGTATCTTTGCATTGGTGTTTGCACATTTCAAGAAGCATTCATCTCTTCCAGACTTTATGGACTGATTTGGTGAAGGAAGACATTCGCGTGTAGGAGAGGGACTGCTGGAGCATGCTGTGACTCCAGGTCTAGTGGTGCATGGCACCAAGTGTGGGGTGTAGCGGCACCAGATCCTGGGCAGCATGGTGTCTCTTTGGCTCAGGTCTTTGCTGTCCGCAGTGTTGACAAATGTATGGTCCTTGGCAATACTTGTAGGGGGTCCACAGTGTCTGCAAGGGCTTTTGGGCAAGGACTATTAGGGTCCTAAGCTGTGCCTTCAGGAATAGCTGCTAGGGACCAAGGCAGGCAGCAGTAGTGCCCAGAGTCTTGACTGGGGGCCAGCTGTGGGTACCTGTGTAATGGAAGGGGCCAGTTGCAGGCACATACATAATGGTGGGGACCAGGGCAGAAAGAAAGAGCTGGAGCAAACTGTGGGCACACAAGTGGCTACAGGAGCCCTGGTTGTCAGTCTATATTACTGTGTCTAGTAGGTATCAACTTTGGCATATGGCAGTTGAAGCCAGTGATAAGGGTTGGGCTGGGGGCCTTCAGGTGCTCAATTGGAGAAGCAGCTGCAGGTGAGCTGCAGGTGAGCTGCAGCTCACAGTGATGCAGGCCAATGAGAGTAGACGGGGCCTGATCCAAGCCTATAAGCAGCTATGGGGGCCCCAGCTATCAGGCCTGCTGTCCTGTGGCTGTGCACTCTCCCCCCAGGTGTGTATGCATAGTGGAGGCTGGTGACAGGAGTCAGGCCAGTGACATGCAAGTGCACAGCTGGAGGTGCTAGCCCAGAGCAGGTACATGACAGTGGAGGTCAACCAGAGGGGTCTGGACTAGTGCCTTGCTTTCATGCAGCCACAGAGGTCTGGGCTGGCTGCTGGTGCAGGGTTCCTGGGATCAGATGGGGATGGTGAGGAGAAAGGAGTAGGGTGCCTGGCATTAGTGAACGTGAACACCTGTGGAGTAAAATGTGGTGAAACCTGTACGGGGTCTGCTGTAGCTGTGCTGGCCATTGGTTTCTTCTTCAGTGGTAAAGCTGCTGAGTTTGTCTGTCAAGCAGGTCACACTGAACTGAGATTGCTCCTGTTGTCTGGCATTTATTGGTGACCCCTGCTTTTCTTCCTTCTTCCTTGCTGTCTCTATTTGTCTCAGCTTTGATGGTCTGAGTGGGGTGAAATTAAATTAGACCTTTGTGCAGTTCCCCCCAAAGGCTTGGTGAGCTGATTGCTCACCCTGTTCTTTCTTTCCCAGCAAGGGCGACTCTTTCTAGCTTGGGGGGGGTTCCCTCCTGGAACTGAGCAACATCAGCTTGGAGGAGGGGATGATACAGGCAAAATAAATCTGTCTTCCTTTTCTCTTTTTGTGCGGTTAGCCTCATGTTTTTTGTTTCACTGTGTTGCTGAAGTTTCTCAAGTAGACTCCAGAGCTATGCAAGAGCTGATTTTAGTCATAGATAGCTGTCTAACTGTTGATCTTTGTTGGAGGACAGAGGCTGGATTCTCCTATGCTGCCATCTTGGTGATGTCAACCCTCTAATACTTTTCATCTTCTTGCCCTGCTTTCTTTTTCTCTTTAACACTTTTAACATCTCAACTACTGTATATTGTACTACTTCCCCTTGTTTATTTTCTTTCTCTCTCACTAGAATATAAACTCTACAGGGCAAGGATTTTGTTTGTTTCTTTGTTTTGCCTATTTTATTTATTGTTTTATTTCCAGAGCCTGAGAGAGTATGTAACATAATACAGCTCAGTCAATATTTCTTGAATGAATGAAAAAACAACAACAACAACAAAAACAGTAACATGACCTAAATCTTGAAGGCTTATTGAGCCAATACAGCAATATTCTGAATTTCTTTTCTCAGAATAAGAATTAGGAGACATGGACAAGAGAGGGGTATAGAGGATAAGATGTGGGTGATTGTATTTGTCTGGAAAGGGGCAGTGAGTAAAGCAGGTTGACTTCTGCTCAGAGGTTATACATGTGTGTTTGCTTTATTATTATTGTTAACTTTGTTATAATAAACTATCACAACATTGTTAATCAACTATACTCCAATATAAAATAAAAAGTTTTAAAAAATTAAAAATAAAATAAAATCCAAAAAAAAACCCCTTTGTTATAATAAAAAATATACCACAAAAAGCAAAGCATGACCCATTATTCTAGTAGGCATTGAAGGATATCAGCTAGGCTGCTTCTGACTATATAGGGTAGCACAAAGCAAGGGCAGTGCATCTATTCTAATGGCAAATTATCACTTTAATGGTGTGAGTAAAGTGTGTTAAGTAGAACTGATAGAAGTGAGTTAAGTTTCAATATATGGCTTTAAGTAATCACTATCCATCCTAAAATATGGAGGTGGAGAATTTGGACATTCAGATATAAAAGCATTTGGTGAAGTAACTTGAAATCAAATTCATCTTCAATAGTGATGAACCACGAGGCTGTTTTGATTCCTTTGCCTCAGGCTTTCTTTTGGATCCCATTTACTGTGTTCCATCGGTTTTAGTCTAGACCAGTCATTGTCAATGTGGGCTGCCTGGTGGAAACACCTGAAAAGATTATTCTAAATAATGTTGAAGCCTGGATCCCACTGCCAGAGATTCTGATTTAAGTGGTCTGGGATGCAATTTGAGAATCAGGATTTTTTTTTAATTCCCAGGTGATTTAGTTAAAGTTCAGAACCACTATCTATATATGTACTATTTTTAATTTATGAAATGTATAAATGTTTCAATCATGTGATATTTATTTATTTACTTACATTCATTCTTTTACTCTTTTATTCCACAAGTATTGATCGAGAACAAGCTCAATAAAGAGGTCAGGCACCATGATAGTGGCAGGGTATATGCTGGTAAATAGGACTGGTGTGGACCCACCATATTCACCATTATAATTACTTCTGGTAGATTCTCTTACACAAAATGACACCATCATCTACCTGTATGACAACTGAGACAGAATCATCCCTTTGAATGACTGGAAGTCACCTCCAGCCATTAAGACAGCTGCTTCTGAAGTGAAATCATGGGTGCCAGCATGTCATTAACAATGACAAGGAATCCCTCTCCCAGACTTTTCATGTGCCTTCTTTCTAAAAGCCAGTGACTTTTCTCATTTTCCCTCTCTCAATTCCTTCTCTCTTTCTCCTGCCAGAAACTTTCATTTATTTACCAATTATTCTCTCACTGTTAAAGTGTTAAATTTTGAAATGTTAGGGTTAAATAACACTTCAAGTATTTCTGTCCACGGACTAAGTTAAATTAGCTGATCGTGTAATAAACTACATGTGATTTTGGTTCTTACTATTCATTTTCTTTAAAAGAGAGGCAGGAAGATATCACCAAAGGCAAATCCCACTAATTATATATAAACACAATAATTTTGTGTTCATGACGAACATTTAATGCTAGCACAGTATATCAATGTGTACTACTACTAATAATACTAATTAACATTTATTGAGGCTTTTTTGTTTAATCAAACATTTTTCTAAGCACTTTACATGATTTAACTTATTTCATCTGCAATGGAGAAAAATGAGACTACATGTACTATTTTAAGATAAAAGGAAAACTAAGCACAAAGAATTGATACACTGGTGTTGGGCTTCCTTGTGTTAAGGAAATGAACAGGGACAAGACGTTCTTTAAAATTTAGATACATACTCAAAATGCCTCTGTATTTGAGCTATAAACTCTTCAAGCCTCTCACTGCAGTTGACTATTCTTGCTTGTTTTATAAAAAATAGTCTTGTTTTCCAGTTAATTTTGTCATGAGTCAGGTAGTTCATGAGTTTCAATTCAGCAGAATTTTCAGAGGAGAATGCTTTTATAATGTTTTATATAAAAGTAAGGATGTCAAAATCTAATCCGCAGTATCAGAGTTTTGCCAGAACGTTGTTCAGGCTGAAATGAAAAACAGGATCTCCCTGGGGGGTTCTCTTCCATAATGAAATCATTGAGATATGAAGGGTCCCAGGAGGAGGACTTTCAAAGCTCTAGCCATTGGCAAGTAAGAAACCATTTGAGATTTGTTTTTAGAAGAAGATGGTGTAATATTCTTAGAGTTTGATATTAGGAAGGAAGCCAAAAACCTAAATTGTGGACCATCTGGAGAAGAAATATAATGAAGAAAGCCAACAAAAATATAATTACAACAACTGGCTTAGAAATAACAACTGCATTGATTAAGAACAGCCTAAGTAGGGATGTCAAGAATGCAATCTGAGTTAAATTTCCATTTCAGTTTGGCTGTGGGAATAGGAGAAAATGCTCTTGTGTTATGGAGACAACCCCATGAGCAAGAGATATGAGAAGAATTTGGTAAAAGATCAGATGTAAAAAACTCACACTAACATCTCTGTCTTTGTGTGTTTCAAAAGAAATAAAAAATTGAAGAGTGTCAATGATATGTGATAATCTGTAGTTTGTGCTACCTGGGAATACAAATAACCAGACAAACACTATCTTTTCCTCCAGAAGCTTAAATCTGACCATGTACGTAAAAGCACAAAGTCCATACAAATAGTTGAAGAATAAAATGATTAAAATAGACGCAGATGTAGTCATTCAAAAACAATCCATAATACATTAATCAGAACTTCTCTACTTCCTGTACCAAAACAGGAATTTATTGAATGGATCATTACAAGCAATAAATGTTTAATATATGTACAGATGCCTTCATTCCTTCGAAATATGTAGCAGCCATCATGTTAAGCATGGATACTGAAATAAACATTAAAAAAATATACTTTTCCTAATGCCATCATAGATTTGGGGAGAAATAAATTTTTCTTAATGATTAAGATGCAATGTGTAGGGAGGACCTTCAAGATGGCAGAGGAGTAAGGCATGGAGATCACCTTCCTCCCCACAAATACAACAAAACTGCATCTACATGTGGAACAACTCCTACGAACACCTACTGAACATTGGCAGAAGACCTCAGACTTCTCAAAAGGCAAGAAACTCCCCACATATCTGGGTAGGGCAAAAGAAAAAAAGAACAAACAGAGACAAAAGAATAGGGATGGGACCTGCATCTCTGGAAGGGAGCTGTAAAGGATGAATGGTTTCCACACACTAGGAAGCTCCTTCACAGGCAGAGATGGAGGGGTGTGGGTGGAAGTTTCAGAGGCACAGAGGAGAGTGCAGCAACAGGGGTGCAGAGGGCAAAGCAGAGAGATTCCCACAGAAAGGATCGGTGCCGACCAACACTGATCAGTTCGAGAGGCTTGTCTGCTCAGCCACTGGGGCAGGTGGGGGCTGGGAGCTGAGGCTCGGACTTCGGAGGTCAGACCCCACAGAGAGGACTGGGGTTGGCTGCATGAACACAGCCTGAAGGGGCTAGTGCACCACAGCTAGCTAGGAGGGAGTACAGGAGAAAGTCTGGAACTGCCTAAGAGTCAAGAGACCATTGCTTCAGGGTGCAAGAGGAGAGGGTATTCAGAGCACCGCCTAAATGAACTCCAGAGATGGGTGCGAGCCACAGCTTTCAGCACGGACACCAGAGACGGGCAGGAAATGCTAAGGCTGCTGCTGCAGCCACCAAGAAGCCTGTGTGCAAGCACAGGTCACTATCCACACCACCTCTCCCGGGACTGTGCAGCCCTCCACTGCCAGGGTCCCATGATCCAGGGACAACATCCCCAGGAGAACACACGCCATGCCTCAGACTGTTGCAAAGTCTTGCTACCCTCTGCAGCTGCAGGAACTCCCCACATTCGTACCCCTCCCTCCCTGTGGCCTGAGTAAGCCAGAGCCCCATATTAAGCTGCTACTTTAACCCCATCATGTCTGGGTGGGGAACAGATGCCCTCCAGCGACCTACATGCAGAGTTAGGACTAAATCCAAAGCTGAACCACAGGAGCTGTGTGAACAAAGAAGAGAAAGGGAAATTTCTCCCAGCAGGCTCAGGAGCAGCAGATTAAATCTCCATAATCAACTTGATGTACCCTGCATCTGTGGAATACCTGAATAGACAACGAATCATCCCAAAATTGAGGTGGTGGACATTGGGAGCAACTGTAGACATGGGGTTTGCTTTCTGCATCTGATTTGTTTCTGGTTTTATGTTTATCTTAGTTTAGTATTTAGAGCTTATTATCATTGGTAGATTTATTGATTTGGTTGCTCTCTTCCTTTTCTTTTTTTTTTCTATATATATATTTTTTTTTTTTTCCTTTTTCTCTTTTTGGGAGTGTGTATGTGTATGCTTCTTTGTGTGACTTTGTCTATATAGCTCTGCTTTTACCATTTGTCCTAGGGTCTGTCTGTCAGTTATTTTTTGTTTATTTGTTTGTTTTTAGTGCTTGTTATCACTGGTGGATTTGTTTTTTGGTTTGGCTGTTCTCTTCTTTCTTTCTTTCCTTTCTTTTGTTTTATTACTTCTTTATTTTTAATAATATTAAAAAATTATTTTAATAACCTTATTTTATTTTTCTTTCTTTCCTTCTTTCTTTCTTCCTTCCTTCTTTCTTTCCCTTTCTTTCTTTCTTTCTTTCTTTCTTTCTTTCTTTCTTTCTTTCTTTCCTTCAATCTTTCTTTCTTTCTTTTCTATCTTTATTTCTGAGCTGTGTGGCTGAAAGGGTCTTGGTTCTCTGGCCGGGTGTCAGACCTGAGCATCTGAGGTGGGAGCGCCAAGTTCAGGACATTGGTCCACCAGAGACCTCCTGGTCCCACATACTATCAAACAGCGAAAGCTCTCCCAGAGATCTCCATCTCAATGCTAAGACCCAGCTCCACTCAATGACCAGCAAGCAACAGTGTTGGACACACTATGCCAAACAACTAACAAGACAGGAAGACAACCCCACTCATTAGCAGAGAGGCTGCCTAGAATCACAATAAATTCAAAGACACCCCAAAACATACCAGGGGGTGCAGTCCTGCCCACCAGAAAGACAAGATCCAGCCTCATCCACCAGAACACAGGCACCAACCCCCTCCACCAGGAAGCCTACACAACCCACTGAACTAAACTTACACACTGGGGGCAGATGCCAAAAACAACAGAAACTATGAAACTGCAACCTGTGAAAAGGAGAGCCCAAACACAATAAGTGAAGCAAAATGAGAAGAGAGAGAAATACACAGCAGGTGAAGGAGCAAGGTAAAAACCCAAAGACCAAACAAATGAAGAGGAAATAGGCAGTCTACCTGAAAAAGAATTCAGAGTAATGATGTAAACAGGATCCAAAATCTTGGAAATAGAATGGAAAAAAAAAAATAAAAGAAACATTTAACAAGGACCTAAAATAAGTAAAGAGCAAACAAACAATGATGAAGAACACAATAAATGAAATTAAAAATTCTCTAGAAGGAATCAACAGCAGAATAACTGAGGCAGAAGAATGGATAAGTGACCTGGAAGATAAAATAGTGGAAATAACTATCACAGATTATAGGGGTCCCAGAAGCAGAAGAGAAACAAAAGGGACTGAGAAAATATTTGAAGAGATTACAGTTGAAAACTTCCCTAGTATGGGAAAGGAAATAGTCAATCAACTCCAGGAAGAACAGAGAGTCCCATACAGGATAAATCCAAGGAGAAACATGCCAAGACACATATTAATCAAACTATCAAAAATTAAATACAAAGAAAAAATATCAAAAACAGCAAGGGAAAAGCAACAAATAACATAAAATGGAGTCCCCATATGGTTAACAGCTGAACTTTCAGCAGAAACTCTGAAAGCCAGAAGGGAGTGGCAGGATATATTTAAAGTGATGAAAGGGGAAAACGTACAACCAAGATTTCTCTAACCAGCAAAGATCTCATTCAGATTTGACAGAGAAATTAAAACCTTTACAGACATGGAAAAACTAAGAGAATTCAACACCACCAAACCAGCTTTACAACAAATGTTAAAGGAACTTCTCTAGGCAGGAAACACAAGAGAAGGAAAACACCTACAAAACCAAACCCAAAACAATTAAGAAAATGGTAATAGGAACATACATATCGAAAACTACCTTAAAAGTATATGGATTAAATGATCCAACCAAAAGACATAGACTGGCTGAATGGATATGAAAACAAGACCCATATATATGCTGTCTACAAGAGACCCACTTCAGACTTAGGGACACAGAGAGACTGAAAGTGAGATGATGGAGAAAGATATTCCATGCAAATGGAAATCAAAAATAAAGCTGGAGTAGCAATTCTCATATAAGACAAAATAGACTTTAAAATAAAGACTATTACAAGAGACAAAGAGGGACACTACATGATGATCAAGGGATCAATCCAAGAAGAAGATATAACAATTGTAAATATTTATGCACCTAACATAGGAGCACCTCAATACACAAGGCAAATGCTAACAGCCATAAAAGGGGAAATCGACAGTAACACAATCATAGTAGGGGACTTTAACACCCCACTTTCACCAATGGACAGATCATCCAAAATGAAAATAAGGAAACACAAGCTTTAAATGATACAATAAACAAGATGGACTTAATTGATATTTGTAGGGCATTCCATCCAAAAACAACACAATACACTTTCTTCTCAAGTGCCCATGGAGCATTGCCCAGGATAGACCATACCTAGGGTCACAAATCAAGCCTTGGGAAATTTAAGAAATTTGAAATCATATCAAGTATCTTTTCCGACCACAATGCTGTGAGACTAGATATCAACTACAGGAAAAGAATCTGTAAAAAATACAAACACATGGAGGTTAAACAATACATTACTAAATAAGGAAGAGATCACTGAAGAAATCAAAGACGAAATTAAAAATTCCTAGAAACAAATGACAATGAAAACATGATGACCCCTAACCTATGGGATGCAGCAAAAGCAGTTCTAAGAGGGAGGCTTATAGCAATACAATCCTACCTCAAGAAACAAGAAACATCTCAAATAAACAACCTAACCTTAAACCTAAAGCAATTAGAGAAAGAAGAACAATAAAACCCCAAAGTTAGCAGAAGGAAAGAAATCAAAAAGATCAGATCAGAAATACATGAAAAATAAATGAAGGAAATAATAGCAGATATCAAGAAAAGTAAAAGTTGGTTCTTTGAGAAGACAAATAAAATTGATAAACCATTAGCCAGAGTCATCAAAAAAAAAAAAAAAGGGAGGAGACTCAAATCAATAGAATTAGAAATGAGAAAGGAGGAGTAACAACTGATACCACAGAAATACAAAGGATCATGAGAGATTACTACATGCAACTATATGCCAATGAAATAGACAACCTGGAAGAAAAGGACAAATTCTTAGAAAAGCATAACCTTCCAAGACTGAATCAGGAAGAAATAGAAAATATAAACAGACCCATCATAAGAACTGAAATTGAAACTGTTATTAAAAATCTTCCAACAAACAAAATCCCAGGTGGCTTCACAGGTGAATTCTATCAAACGTTTAGAGAAGAGCTAACACCTATCCTTCTCAAACTCTTCCAAAATATAGCAGAGGGAGGAACACTCCCAAACTCATTGTACGAGGCCACCATCACCCTGATAAAAAAAAAAACAGAAAAAGATGTCACAAAAAAAGAAAAGTACAGACTAGTATCACTGATGAACATTTGTGCAAAAATCCTCAGCAAAATACTAGCAAACAGAATCCAACAACACATTAAAAGGATCATACACCATGATCAAATGGGGTTTATCCCAGGTATGCAAGGATTCTTCAATACACAAATCAACCAATGTGACCAACCGTACTAACAAATTGAAGGAGAAAAAACATATGATCATCTCAGCAGATGCAGAAAAAGTGCACCCCATTTATGGCTTGCTGTGGCCTTCCCAGTTGTAAAACGCTGTGCTCCTTGGATGCCTTTCTTATCTCAGACTAACCCTACGGTGTGACCTCTTTTGACTTTCTGTGCACTGCCAGGAAAGGTAACCAAGAGGACAACTTAGTTCTTCATGCTTGGAACAACCAAACCAAGATAATTCTGAAACCTAAGGGACTGGTTAATTCCCCTAAGTCCAGGAGCCTCAGCTGGGATGAGAGAGATGACCACTTTTATATATTACAGTGTGAGGGCTGAGCCCCTTCTCAGGTCTCCCCTGATGACCTAAGGCATAAAGAATTTGTTCCATCAAATTCAACACCCATTTATGATAAAAACCCTCCAGAAAGTAGGCATAGAGGGAACTTGCCTCAACATAATAAACGCCATATATGACAAACCCACTGCCAACATCATTCTCAGTGGTGAAAAACTAAAACCATTTCCACTAAGATCAGGAACAAGAAAAGTTTGCCCACTCTCACCACTATTATTCAACATAGTTTTGGAAGTTTTAGCCACAGCAATCAGAGTAGAAAAAGAAATAAAAGGAATCCAAATCAGAAAAGAAGAAGTAAAACTGTCACTGTTGGCAGATGACATGATACTATACATAGAAAATCCTAAAGAAGCTACCAGAAAACTAGTAGAGCTAAGCAATGAATTTAGTAAAGTAGCAGGATACAAAATTAATATACAGAAATCTCTTCCATTCCTATACACTAATGATGAAAAATCTGAAAGAGAAATTAAGGAAACACTCGCATTTACCATTGCAACAAAAAGAATAAAATACCTAGGAATAAATCTACCTAAGGAGACAAAAGACCTGCATGCAGAAAACTATAAGACACTGATGAAAGAAATTAAAGATGATACAAACAGATGGAGAGTTATACCATGTTCTTCGATTGGAAGACTCAACATTGTGAAAATGACTGTACTACCCAAAGCAATCTACAGATTCAATGTAATTCCTATCCAACTGTCAATGGCATTTTTCACAGAACTAGAACAAAAAGTGGCACAATTTGTATGGAAACACAAAAGACCCTGAATAGCTAAAGCAATCTTGAGATAGAAAAACAGAGCTGGAGGAATCAGGCTCCCTGACTTCAGACTATACTACAAAGCTACAGTAATCAAGACAGTATGGTACTGACATGAAAAAAGAAGTATAGATCAATGGAACACGATAGAAAGCCCAGAGGTAAAACCAAGCACGCATGGTCACCTTATCTTTGATAAAGGAGGCAAGAATATACAATCGTGAAAAATAGCCTCTTCAATAAGTGATGTTGGGAAAACTGGACAGCTACATGCAAAAGAATAAAATTAGCACACTTCCTAACACAGTACAAAAAAGTAATCTCAAAATGGATTAAAGACCTAAATGTAAGGGCAGACACTATAAAACTCTTAGAGGAAAACCTAGGCAGAACACTCTATGACATAAATCACAGCAAGATCCTTTTTGACCCACCTCATAGAGAAAGGGAAATAAAAACAAAAATAAACAAATGGGACCTAATGAAGCTTAAAAGTTTTTGCCCTGCAATGGAAACCATAAACAAGATGAAAAGACAACCCTCAGAATGGGAGAAAATATGCAAAAAAGCAAGTGACAAAGGGTTAATCTCTAAAATATACAAGCAGCTCATGCAGCTCAATATCAAAAAAACAAACAACCCAATCAAAAAATGGGCAGAAGGTCTAAATAGACATTTCTCCAAAGAAGATATACAGATTGCCAACAAACACATGAAAGGATGCTCAACATCACTAATCATTAGAGAAATGCAAGTAAAAACTACAATGAGGTAACACCTCACCCTGGTCAGAATGGCCATCATCAAAAAATCTACAAAGAGTAAATGATGGAGAGGGTGTAGAGAAAAAGGAACCCTCTTGCACTGTTGGTGGGAATATAAATTGATACAGCCACTTTTGAGAACAGTTTGGAGATTCCTTAAAATCTAAAAATAGAACTACCATCGAACCCAGCAATCCCACTACTGGGCATATACCCTGAGAAAACCATAATTCAAAAAGAGTCATGTACCACAATGTTCACTGCAGTACTATTTACAATAGCCAGGACATGGAAGCAACCTAAGTGTCCATCAACAGATGAATGGATAAAGAAGATGTGGCACATATATACAATGGAATATTACTCAGCCATAAAAAGAAAAGAAATTGAGTTATTTGTAGTGAGGTGGTTGGACCTACAGTCTGTCATACAGAGTGAAGTAAGTCAGAAAGAGAAAAACAAATACCATATGCTAACACATATATATGGAATTAAAAAAAAAAAGGTCATGAAAAACCTAGGGGCAAGACGGGAATAAAGATAAAGACACAGACCTACTAGAGAATGGACGTGAGGATACAGGGAGGAGAAGGGTAAGCTGGGACAAAGTGAGAGAGTGCCATGGACATATATACACTACCGAATGCAAAATAGATAGCTAGTGGGAAGCAGCCACATAGCACAGGGAGATCAGCTTGGTGCTTTGTGTCCACCTAGAGGGGTGGATTAGGGAGGGTGTGAGGGAGACTCCAGAGGAAGGAGATATGCGGATATATGTATATGTATAGCTGATTCACTTTGTTATACAGCAGAAACTAACACACCATTGTAAAGCAATTATACTCCAATAAAGATGTCAATAAAAAGAGAGGCTGTGAGAAAGGAAATGAGAAAATGAGCAGAAGTGTAAATGTACTTCAATGAGAGACTGAAGCAATGACTTTTGTTCCTACCTACCATTTCCAAATGCTTTGTGACACTTGATTATCCACAGGATATCTGCTGATGTCTTTAAATAAGCAACTTTTCACTTGAGTCTTTTTGAATGTGTTTAGTTTCTTGCAACTGAAAACATCAAGACACGATGCTTATGTTCAGCCTTGACGACTCAACTTATATGTAATGAAAAAAAAAGTGCAAACTTTGAGTCATGAAGAATGGGAGCAATGACTGATTGATAGAAATACACCCTTAATATAAAATACATATATGTGTATGCAAACACACACACACAAATATATATGGACACACACAGATATAAATTTACTTAATTCTGAAATTTTTGGCTATGTGAGGCAGTCCTGAGAATATCCTCCACCCCTATGTGGGCCAGATTCTTAATTAATGATAGTATAATTACTACTGCTACTATTACTGTTACTGCTACTTATATTACTGCCAATAAAATTAGTCCCTTTTATCTCACAACACTGCAATATTTGAATGCTTTCTCATCTAGCTCCCTCCTCACCTGATTCCCTTGGAAAGCCAGTAACATCAATTGAGAAGACATTTTTATTCCCTTTAGACTGGTGAGCAGACTGAGCCTCACAAAGTCAAATATTCTGACTCAAGAGTGTCTGTGTCCTTTACACTACATCACAGATAAATCAGTACAGTTTTCAGATGAAGTTATTTCTAAATTGAAAAATATTGAATCCATTTTGAAAATCCACTGTCTTTGGTTCAAAGAGGCTCAGAGAAGAGGATACATATCGTAATCGGCAAAATCCATTCATCCCTGGAAGTCTCAAAACCCAGATCCTAGTGCTGTGAGGAAGAATGTTTAAGCATAACAAACCTACTACATACCAACTATGTGCTCATCACCGTGTTAAGCACTGGACATAATAAAAGCGAAGATAAGCCTGCCTTCAATGGATTTTTTATGAGTGAGCAACAACTGAAAACCATATTTAAGCCATAATGATTTGCAGGACTGTGGATAAGAGAGAAATTGAGATGGGTTCAAAGAGCCAACAAAGGATATAACAAAGATATATGATAAAATACAGCATGAAATATACCATGTTAGATAGAGATTATTTTATTGTGTAAATATCAGGAATTTTAAATTAATCTAGTTAATAATATTTTAGAAATATGAATACAATTATTGAGTAGAATATATTTGGGAAAGAAATAATATCAAAAGCAACATCAATTGAGGATAATTCTCAGGAATAATTGAAACAAACAAGTTAAATCTCTAGTAAGACTTTAGAACCCACGATATTCAGTTCCATAATTTTATAGATAGAAATAATAGCCAATATCACATAGCATGGCAGAATGGAGAGCTGAGTTCTTGAAGAGTACATCACCCATTTCCCTCATTTTAGAAATGTAGAAACTGAGGCCCCCAACTGTAGAATTATTTATACAATGTGGCAGAGTTTCCAATCATTTTGGGACCAAGACACAGTTACAGCAACTCTCCTGTTTAATCTTCCTTTTAAAATCCATGTTGATCTGCATGCATCAGTGGTTTACAACAAAATTCTAACTATACAAATTCTAAATATACAAAAGGTATATTTAGAATTTAGTTATTGTATTATGCAAAAGTCAAATAGCATTATTATGCCTTTCTCTGATCTGCCCACTGAATGATTCCACTTATCCAATTGTTATTATAGTAGAGATTCTGTTACAGAAAAATATTGTGTAGTAAACAAATATTTTCTTAAAAAAAAAGATGCAATGTGTGAAGAAAGGAAATAGAAATATAGCTTTGGTGTCAAGGTGAAAGGGGATTATAGGAGGGCCTTTAAGAGTAGATTTACGTAAGCTGAAGGATGGCCAAGTATTTCTTAGGAGGAGAAGGGGGACGGGATGGGTGAAAGGCACCTGAAAAAAATCTCAGTGCCCCGTCTAAAAGAAAGGCTGGCACACTGGGAAAACATCAAATTCTTGGTATGCGTGGAGTCAAGAGAGGGTAGCAGATGATTCAAGAGAAATAAGCAGAGGTCAGATCTTTAGGGCCACACATGCAAAGCCAAAAAAAAGAAGAAGTTTTACTCTGAGATTAGTGGGGAGTCAATCATTGATTCTCTGTAGGGAAGTGACTTAAACTGATCTGCTTTTATATAACAAGCTACATCTCAAAACTCGATTATACAGAAAATTAGCCAGATCTGGTCATTCAGATTTGGAATCCAGAGCAAAGGAATTGTAACACACTGTGGACAATGCACAAGGATCTGATTGCTTTACCCTTTAATGATCTTTGGAATACAGGGTCTCAAACGGTCACTCCAAACTATTCCTAATTTTTTACCTGTTGGGAAAGGTTGGGACTTTTATTATCTGTCCTTTCTGAACATGAGCTATTGCTTCCCCTTCAGCTATAAGATGTGGCTACGGCCTACCTCCTGAGTACCGTCTTGTACTTGCTGGAATCTATTCCCTATCCTTTTCTGTGTTCCAGAACATCAACTGGCCTCCACTGGCCTCCCCCATATGCTCCGTCTCACCACCAGGACTTTGCACATGCTGTCCCTATGCCTAGCATGTAATTTCCTCCTGTCCTCCACTAGTTTACTATGAATTTTTTTTAGAATTCCTTTAAAGAGGAATTCCATGACCTTGGAAACATCTACTCAAAACTTGAAGAAACTCCCCTCCATAACATCTATGTCATTTTCAGTTTTTGTTTTGCATGATGATTGACGTTACTTCCAGAATGTAAAGTGCAGGAGAAACTTCACCAGCCAGGGGGGCCTAAGTCCTTAACTGCAACTCCCTTCAGAGACTGAATACATTGTCTGTGCAACAAGTCCAGTGAGTGAAGGGCCACTTTCCCCCATGAGACCTGTCAGGTAAAGCCTTTGGAATTGCCTGTGATCAGTACTGAAATATCACACATAGGTTTTTGGCTCGCTAGTTGTTTGTGTTTTAACATAAAGAACTTTTCAAAAGTATATGTATTATAACCTATGTTTTTTTCCTTTAGGGTATTTGCTTTTTGTGTAGCATTCAAAATTTTATTAAAGAGGCTATAACTACATACTTATTTTATCTTAGTAGTTTTACAATATTGTTGCTTATTTTAAAATTATAATCACTTTGGAATTATGATCAATTCTGTATACAGGGAATTCCCCGGTGGTCCAGTGGTTAAGACTCTGCCTTTTCTCTGCGGAAAGCCCGGGTTCGATGCCTGGTCAGGGAGCTAAGATCCCACAAGCTGTGTGGCACAGCCAAGAAAAAAAAAAAAAGCAAAAAAGATTTGATATACAGCGTAAAGCATGGATAGACATATTTTTCTTTCAGAAGTGTATTACTAATAGTTTTACAATGTGTTAACCTTAGAAGCAGCTGGGTGAAGTGTTCACAGTACCTCTGTATATTTCTTTATAACTACCTAATGAAACTATAATTATCTAAAAATAAATTTTTTTTTTAAAGGGAGTGTTAGCCAACTGCTGCAACTGAAAGCTCCTTTAGTGTTTCAAATACCTAACTAAATGAGTACATTTTCCCCCAGATAAGTCATTCATTGAGAATCTTATTTTTTTTCTTGCTCTGACTTTTGGTAGGCTAATTATTGGTCTGCTGGTTTCCAGCATCTTCTCTAAAACACAAATCGGATGTTATTGATCTTCTTCACACTGGAAACTTAACACGCCTCCATTTGAAATAGGACATACCTTTGACCAGCTTCATCCATGTCAACACCCTCCTTCACTTAGATCATTTATCTTCACCTTCTCCAGTAATTCTAGACATACCGATGTTGGTTTATAACATGCACAATTATTTAGGCCTCCTTCTCACCCTGGAATTCATTATCACATGCTGATCAGAAATTCTAAACCATAGTAATCCTTATCTTTGATCATGAACTATAAAATTATTATGACAATTACTTAATAGTTCATTTTCAAATTTGTAATGTGGAAGGAATATGGGTTCAGAGTTACAAAGCCTTGGGACTACTTATTAGCTTTTCCACTTAGACCCCTATGAAACTGTCTTCTCTTCCCTAAATGGGGATTAGTCCACCTACTTCATTGGGTATCCATGGAAATAAAAACAGCTGTAGATATGTACTGTGTCTAGTACAGCAGATGATATGTATGATTCCCTCAACCCTCAACTCCTGAAGCTTCCTCTTAGTAAATTCTGGTAGACAAGCTCATTCAAACTGTGAAGGAAAAGAAATACCATGGATTCTTGATGTTGTAAATTTTGAGAACCAAAATCAACTTGCAGCTAATTTTATAGACAATACAAGAAAGGCAGCATCAGGACTCTTTGCACCCAACCAAAGACTGTATCACTATGTTTACCATATAGTCAGACTGCATGTGAATTCCCTACATTGAGTGGAGTTTTAAAATGCAGGTCATGGAAATTAGAGCCATGAGGTATCTTAACCACCAGTGTTCTCATATTGGCCTCGCCAATGTTTTTGATGGAATGGAGAGCGACTGTGTTTGATTTCCATCAGCGTGAAAATAAAAACTTTGACATTCTTGGCAAAGGAACCTGTATGGGTCTCCTAGATGACTAAGAGTGATGAAAAGTTAGAGGGAGTTGGATTCCCACTAATGATAAGGATAATTGGATTGGGGGCACAGGTCTGTGCTCTGTCTGGGGCACAAACTCTCTGGTGACATGAGAGCTCTCAACTCAGAGCAGGCACTTTATAATATACACGGTGGTTGCTCAGGCTTTCTCCCTCCTCCATGACATGAACTCGGGCTTCAGAATCCAGAGTAGTCCCTAAATCATATGAGGTCCCTGACAACTAGAGATGTCTGTAAGCAAATCCTGTTACAACTCAGAAGAGACGCTTCTATTATGATGCAGCAAGGACCTCTACAAGAATGTGTTTGCTAAAATAATAATTTTGCTAAAAATCAGCAACTTTGCTTAAAATATTTAGTCTATTTGAAACATCGAGGTAACTGGCAATAAAAGAAACATGTCTTTATGAACCAAAGTTGGCAAAATTTGTAGTTTTTGCCTCTATCTACTTTTACATACCTACAAAATATATTCATGAACATATTTGTTGGCAAATAATGCCTAGAGGTAATTTTTGTTTTCCTAAAGGCTAAAATGGAATGGGGAATAAAGTTCGCAATGTATGTTATTAGCATTCTTGATCTATCTAATTGAAATTTTTAAATTTTCTTCATTTTTTTTCATTTGGGTAAAGTGATTTTGGTATTAAGTGATAGTTAAGATTCTTCTAAAATTTAAAAATTAAAAAAATGAATGTTTTAGTCATTGCAGTGATACAGAGGAGATTTTAATAAGCTTGAGGGAAGCAAGTAAGCTATCGCCTAGAAAGTCTACATGAAAAGGGCATTCATTACCTTAATCAGTTCATCTCAGGCCAGAATCTGGCCCTCAAACTTATAGGTTATTAATTTTATTTGCTCAGCATACCAAGAATGGATTCATTAATAAAGACTGATCTACAAGGCTGAAAACAAATATTATTGTATAATGAGAAACATGATTGTCTCAAAGCCTGGAAGAAGCACATGAGCTGATCAGTGTATCTAGTCCTCATAAATACTCAGAAAGAAAATCTTACTTAGATCACTTCTTGTTGAGCATGAAGTCAGATTTAGAGTTGCCAGCTGGCCTGGCTAGAAGGGCTTAATTGAAATTTATCTGCTAGAAACAGAATGTTGCCCATTAGACTCACTGAGTACAACACCTTCCCTCTTACCACTACTGTGCTGGAACCTGCCAAGCAATGCTTCTTTGATTCCCTTGTCTGTGCTTCCATGGCTGTCCAACTCCATTTTTGATGAACACATTCTTTTTTTAGATAACTTAATACATTTGACTGAGTTACACGTAAGTCTTAAAGAGCTGAAAACTACACCATCTCTTTAAATTGTTTTTTTTTAATATAAACATTGTATTGTCTCAAAGTTTAACTTTCAAAGAACATATTGTCCTTTCAAAAATATTTTTAGAGAAGCCTCAGTAGTATCTTTAAAAGCAAACACAGTTAAGAAAACAAACAAAATAAAAACATTTTTCCACTATTATAACTGATGATCAGTGCTAAGATTAGCAGGTTCCTCAAGAATACCTTGGAGGTATTGCAGGTTCAGTTCTAGACCATACAGTAAATTGAATATTAAATTCAAGTCACATAAATATTTTTGGTTTCTCAGTGCATATAAAACTTATGTGCACACCATACTCTAGTCTAGTAAGTGTACAATAGCATTGTGCCTAAAAAATGTACACACCTTAATTAAAAAATAGTTTATTGCAAAAAAAAATACAAACCACTATCAGGTCTTAAGGGAGTCATAAGTTTTTGCTGGTGGAGAGTCTTGCCTCAGTGTTGATGGCTGATGGCTGACCACGGTGGTGGTTGCTGAATGTTGTCATGGCTGTGGCAATTTCTTAAAATAAGACAACAATGAAATTTGCTGCATTGGTTGACTCTTCCTTTCACGGACAATTTCTCTTTAGCGTGCAATGTTGTTTATAGCATTTTACCCACAGTAGAACTTCTTTTAAAATTGGAGTCAATCTTCTCAAACCCTGCCATTGCCTTATCAATTAAGACTATGTAATACTCTAAATCCTTTGTTGTCATTTCAACAATCTTCATAGCATCTTCTCCAGGAGTAGATACAATTTCAAAAAAAAATTGTTTTTCTCTGTTCATTCATACGAAGCAACTCATCTATTCAAGTTTTGTCATGAGATGGCAGAAATTCAGTCACATCTTCAGACTCCATTTATAAGTTTAGTTCTTTTGCAATTTACATCACATCTGCAGCTACTTCCTCCATGGAAGTCTTCCTCTCAAAGTCATCAATGACAGTTGGAATCAGCCTCTTCCAATCTCCTGTTAATGTTGATATTTTGACTTTCTCCTATGAAGCATGAATGTACTTAATGACATCTAGAATTTGAATCCTTTCAGGAACATTTTCAATCTACTTTGCCTAGATCCATCGGAGGAATCACATCTGTGGCAGCTATTGCCTTATGAAATTTATGTCTTAAATAATAAGACTTGAAGATAATCACTCCTTGACCCATGGGTTGCAGAATGGATGTTGTGGTAGTAGGCATGAAAACAACATTCATCTCATTGTATATCTCCATCAGAGTTCTTGAGTGATTAGGTGCATTGTCAATGAGCAGTAATATTTGGAAAGGAATCTTTTTTTCTGAGCAGTAGGTCTGAACAGTGGGCTTAAAATATTCAGTAAACTTAAGCTGTAAACAAATGTGTTATCATATAGGCTTTGTTGTTCCATTTATAGAGTAATTTTAGCATAATTCTTAAGGGCCCTAGGATTTTCAGAATGGTAAATGAGCATTGACTTCAGCTTAAAGTCACCAGCTGCATTAGCCCCTAACAAGAGAGTCTGCCTGTTCTTTGAAGCTCTGAAGCCAGGTATTGACTTCTCCTCTCTAACTATGGAGGTCCTAGATGGCATCCTTTTCCAATAGGAGGCAGTTTCGTTTACATTGCCAAGTTGTTGTTTAGTGTAGCCACCTTCATTGACTATCTTAGCTGGATCTTCTGGATAACTTGCTGCAGCTTCTCCCTCAGCATTTGCTGCTTCATCTTGCATTTACCTTATGGAGACAGCTTCTCTCCTTAACCCTCATGAACCTAACTCTTCTAGATTTCAAACTTTTCTTCTGCAGCTTCCTCACCTCTCTCAGCCTTCATAAAATTGAACAGAATTAGGCACTTGCTCTGGATTAGGTTTTGGCTTAAAGAAATGTTGTTGCTACTTTGATCTATGCAGACTATTAAAACTTTCTCCAGATCAGCAATAGGACTGTTTCACTTTCTTATCAATCATGTGTTCACTGGAGGGGCACTTTTAATTTCCTTCAAGAACTTTTCCTTTGCATTCACAACTTTACTGTTTAGCACAAGAGGCCTAGCTCTCTGCTTATATCAGCTTTTAACATGCCTTCCTCACTAAGCTTAATAATTTCTAGCTTTTGATTTATAGTAAGGGATATGCTACTCTTACTTTCACTTGAACTACTGGAAGCCAGTGTAGGGTTATCAACTGGCCCAATTTCAATATTGTTGTGTCTCAGGGAATAGGGAGGCCTGAGGACAGGGAGAGAGATGGGGAATGGCCAGTCAGTGGAGCAGTCAGAACACACGTAAACATTTATTTGTCATCTTAAATGTGCACAGTGGGCTTCCCTGGTGGCGCAGTGGTTGGGGGTCCGCCTGCCGATGCAGGGGACGCGGGTTCGTGCCCCGGTCTGGGGGGATCCCGCGTGCCGCGGAGCGGCTGGGCCCGTGGGCCGTGGCCACTGGGCCTGCGCGTCCGGAGCCTGTGCTCCGCGGCGGGAGAGGCCGCAGCGGTGAGAGGCCCGCGTAACGCAAAAAAAAAAAAAAAAAGAAATGTGCACAGTTTGTGGCATCCCAAAATATTACAATAGTAACATCAAAGATCAGTAATCACACACCACCATAGCCAATATAATAATAATTTAAAAGTTTGAAATATTGCAAGAATTACCAAGATGTGACACAGAGACACAAAATGAGCAAATGCTGTTGGAAAAAATGGTGCCAATATACTTGCTCAAAGCAGAATTGCCATAAACCTTCAATTTTTAAAAAATGAAATATCTGTGAAGCACATTTGCTGTATTGCAAATATTTGTGCAATAAAACAAGGTACGCCTGTAATTATGAATTGCTGCTCTTAAGGTCTTTACCACTGACATTTAAAATGCTGATGGATCTTTTCTTCCTCTTTATTTTGCTGAGGCCCATCCTGAGGGCTCTACCCTGATGTATTTTTATAAATTATCCTATGAGATATGTCCACATTGGTCAGTCTGGAGGTCCTGATATATAAAATTTTAAATACATTCTTTTCTTAGTATAAACTTTCTCTAAATTATTTCTTAAGTCTTCCAACATTTGAATTTAAAATTATGAGATTTACTTTTTTTAATTTCAAAAAAACAGATGTCAAGGAATATAGTCAACCTAATTTACAATAAAAGTCTGCAACAAGTTTTGAAGATGGTTCCCTGATTTAAATTTATTTCTCCATCTTGTAGAAAATATTGTATGTTAATTTTGTATCTTTTCCTTATTTTTTCCTAAGGAATGGTTTTAATATGAATTTAGGTTACTAAAATTTGAGTTGATTTTAATTTTCCGCTGTTCCTTAATTACCTTTATACCCTATGAAAAATCAATTTTGATAAATTGATTTTATCATAATTCATAATTATGAATTAAATCATAATTCATATGTGGCACAGAAACTGTCCAAAGATTTTGATCCCCCTTCTATAGTTTAGAATTGTTGATAGGAAGCAGCTACCTATCCAGGGACTGGGTTTCCCAGTAATCCATCAAAGTGTGTCATGTGATTAATTCTTGATAGTAGATTTTGGATGGAAATAATGTATACCATCTCTACACCTCTCCCCTACTTTCTACTTACGTGCCTAGTAGTTGAGTATCCTAAAGGATGCTGGAGTGACAATATGGAAGGAATCTAGTACCTTCTATCACCACATCAAAGATTGATTGCTGAATACCGTTATGGAGCTCTTTTGTAAGTGAAAAATCACCTTATTTTGCTTAGCTATACAGCAAGTAATCACTGAACATCATAGAATCTTAAAATCTAGAAAGTTAATGTTAAAATAAATGTAGAAGTCATTTAATCTACCCCTACACAAGCATGATTCAAGATATTACTCAATTAGGGGACCTATTTGGGTTTGGAGAAAAGAGAATGTAACTAAGAAATATATTTTTCCAAAGCTGACATACCAACTCTGGTAAATTCACTGACCTTTTCTCCACTTAGCCAGCTGATTTCATAGACTCTCATACACTTGGATCTGAACTAGAGAAAGAAATATGGACTAAAGAGAGTGAAAGGAAAGGCTACTTTTCTTCTGATTGAATAGGGGCATAGACTAATGAATGAAGAAGAGTTTTATTTCTAAGCTCCTCAGTCACCCGCATGGCCTAAAATGATTTAGGGTAGCATGTTTAATTGAGGTAAAATAAATCAAGAGTGTAAGATCAAAGGAGAACAACCAGTACTAAGTGTACAAAAACATACTAAAATGGAAAAATAAAAGTTGAGGGATGGCTGAGAAGAAGGTAAAGGAAATGGGCCAAATAATGTAAATAAATGGGAGCAGAGATCAAATTCTAGACCCAAATGCCTTAGTTCTATTCAGTTTGTATTGGTTTTCTGTCCAATCAAGCTAATGCACTTGAATATTCATTGTTTTAAATGTGTTTTTGGATTGTATACAACATCCGTTGTGAAAACTCTGAAAGTATATCTAAATAGTAAAAACATTTTTTTTTTGCCAGACCCTTTACATATCCTTAATTGTTAAAAATACACCAGAAACTCCAGGATGATCTGCTTCCAACTTTCACGTCAATGAAATTATGTGTATATATGAAAAAATAAGATGCACAGATGAGACTCCACATGATCAAAGAGGGATGTATTAGCCTTTGTTTTGTGCCAAGGTAATAATGTTTTCTCATTGGGAAGGTGACTTTGTTCTGACTATTGGGCAAGCTGATAAGGATATTTCCTTATTCCTGAAGACCATGTCCATTTTTGTACAGTTCAAGGAAATTATAACCGAACACCTGAACTGAGAAAAACCTTCAGGTTTCTATCAAGCCTGCCATAGTTAACATGGAGATGGCAACATTGAGTAAGGTATTTATTCCATAGTGTTATCATGGAAATTAAAGAATTCATGAAATGTATTCAGTGCAGTGTCTGGCACAGAGTAATAAATGGAGTAGTAACTGTTTTCTTATTATTATTACAACCTGATTGTCCCTTAGTTTTCCATTCTCCATAATTCAGTCCCTTAATTTCTGTGGATCAAGAGTTTAGAGCCCTCCAGTAAATACATCTGAGGACCCTTAGCCAATGCATACATTACCATGATTTTCACTCCAAACCCTTCTCTGACATATAATTTTCTATGCATCTCTGAGATCACCCCTGTCTAATTTGTCACTATTCTTCATGTAGCTACTGCTCTCACTAATCTAATTTGGTCCAAAACATGGGACCACAAGCTCTCCTTTCATTTACTGGTAAACAGACCAGTAGTTGTCAACAAATATTACACTTCACTATAGGGAATTTCATGAAAAACAATAGCTGTCTATAGCTATATCTACTAACAGGGTTCCTGATTCCCGAGCCCGGCTCCCTGATGCTTAACACTCTTGTTAAAGAGCATTAGCTTAACAGAACTTAATTAGAGAAGAGAAATGTGTCAGGACTCATGGAATAGAATGTGTAAAATCATAAGACAAGAGAATACTTATGTTCACCAAGAATGCACAGAAAGTAAGAAAGGATATGGAAAAGAAGACTGCAGTCTTGCCAAACTAAAGTGAGATGAACCAAGAGCATGGCTCAGGCCACACCCAAACTAAACTGATTATGTACAGCCCTCCATTGCCCTGTACTATGAGCTAATACATGAATTCAAGATGGAGATACACATGACCATTCAGCTCCACCTTAGGGGAGAATCTTCAGGAAATTTTGCCAAGACTTAACAAAGGGAACAATGATATAATGAAGGAAAGAAACGTGGGTGAGGATGAGGACTTCAGGTTCAAGAGCTTCTTGGCTACCAGAGAACCACTGAAACTTCAGCTGACCTTAGTGGCAGTCAGTGTAAGTGATGAACCAAATATTTCTTGGATGCATAGCTCCTTACCTGTTTGAGAAGCCAGCACTATAAGGAAGGAAACCCTTCTTGCTTCCACCAGTCCCAAAGACAGTTGAACCCAAGAGTCTAGGCTGCTCTCAGGAAGGCAATTGATCAGTTACCTTCAAATCACTTCCAGACACCCTGCTCATCCCTCAATTAAAAACAGCAAACAAACAAACAAAAACAAAAAAGCCATGGACCCGACTTTTCTTGAAAGCAATTTACAGTTTTTTAGTCAACTTTTCACAGCCTGAAACTTGCCTTTCATTCAGCTCTTCATTCCATGAATATTTAGTTTACATCAACACTTTTCTGGTGTCTGGGTGTATAGCAATACATAAACCAGATGAAATCCCAGCCCTCAAGGACTTGACACTAGAGAGGGAAAAGATAAAACACTAATAACTAATGTGTAACAACAGGGCTTTATAATCACTATCGAGAATAATAATATAGGGGACACAGGGGATTAGGGGAGCAGCATTAGTTACTGTTTTGTCAAGAAAGGACTATCCAGGAAGGAGTCACTTGAGAAGTGACCAGAAAGGTATACCTATTTCTGGAGGATTGGTGCACTAAGGAAATAGAAAAACAGTCACTAAGGGCCTGGACCTGGAGCATGATTGGAGTGCTGACCCTTTTATATCTAAAATGTCCTTTAAATATGTTTTTCCCTAAATAAAAGGAACTTCTCTGCAAACTTCAGAATTTGCAGGCATCTCTGGGATACAGATACTGTTACCATCCTATAACACACTGTTTGGTCTGCTATACTGTATTATAATAATGATGATGATCATTATTAACTACAGACCAGTACTAACCCCAAACGGATCTTGTAGGGAAGTAGACAAAAGGGAAGCATAAAGGGAAGGCAGCGTCATAGCTTGAAATACTCATCAACCAACATTATCCTGAACCACATCCCCTATAGTTGGTTAGGCAAACTATAAGCAAACTATAATTTGCCTATAGCTTATATCAGAAGGATGCTCTGTCATATTGTGCTTCTGTGATATTGTCCAGAGGTAAACAAGTTTAAACCAAACTGGCACAAGCATGTATTTGCCAAGACTAGATGGTCAAAAATATTCTATGTATAATTAGAGATAGAGTTGTAAGTCTTGAATTTATATTTTGAGATATTTACAGTCTGATTAAGGAAGCAATATGCATGCTTAATAATTAGAAATGTTCAGTTTGGCTTAGCACTGTGAACAAAGATCTTTTGTTGCATGGAGGGATGCAGCAAGTGTATATAAGGTCACATATGAAAAAGTCACTCAAAAGTGAGAGCTCAGAGTAACTAGGAGTAAAAATTTTACATGGAGCAAGAGGGCCATTGAACCTTCACACCACACATTATGCAGTGCCTGGGGGACATCACTTTAAAATTCCAGCCCCTAGAGATACACAATGGACATTCCCCCAACCTGCCCACCTGTAGCCTTTCCCTTATAGGTGGCAACGCCTTTCTTCTAGCTGTTCAGGCCTGAAACCTTGTAGCCATCATCCTCTTATTCTCTTAAACCCCACATCTACATTATCAACTTATCTTGTTTCCTATGCCTTCAAAATATATCCAGAATCTGACAATTTTCCTGAACCTCTACACAACCGTTCCTGTCCAAGGATTTCTCACCTGAATTACTGCACAAGCCACCTCACTCACTTCTCTGCTTCCACCCATGACCCTCAGGAATTGATTCTCAATAGAGCAGCCAGAGTGATCTCTTCAAAAGTTAAGTCAAAATATGCCACTTCTCTGCTCAAAATTCTGCAATAGCTTCCCAGTTCATCAGATTAAAATCCCACGTCCACACAATCAACTGGAACTCATCTCAGGTAACTCATCTCTTGATACCTCTTTGAACTTAGGTCCCATCACTCTTTTCTTTTGCTCAACAGCTCCAGCCATCTGGTCTCATTGTAACTCCTCAGGTATGAGAAGTATTTTCCCATATGTTACATGCTATTCCCTTTGTATGGAATGCTCTTCCTCATGTATCTAAAGGGCTCATTCTCTATGTCCTTCACTGCCTCACATCTCTGATCCAATGTTACCTTTCTGGAGCAGACACCCCAGCCTCCCTTTGCAGGTTCTCTATTACCTATATTCTGAATTCAGCATATATCACATATGTTTTTGTTTATTTTCAACTCCTCATCCCCTTCCCCATCCCTGACCCCACAATAGTAAGATCCATGGCAATGGAGGATTTGTCTTATTCACTGTGGCTTCCCCAACATCTATAATAGTGGTCGGCACTGCAGACTGGCTTTACTCTGGCTTTAGAGATAAACTCAGTTTCAAACACCATTCTCAAAATACACATTATACTGATGCTGCCACATGAAATGAAATTAACAAACATCACATTTTCCCTTTTTTTCTTTTCCTTTTCTTTTCTTAAGTGTAAACTCGTTCTGCCTTTCAACTTTTTTGTACATTTTAACAGCACTTTGTTAAGAAGATATTTATCGAAATGTCAGAAGTACCAACAGGGAATGTGAAATAGATAGTAAGAATAGGAACTCTCTGCTTCTAGAAGATGTATATTTTAGCATTATAAAAGTATTTAATATTCTATGTATTTTGATTTTTGCCTAATCAAGAATTACAGTATCAAATATTTCTTTATAAGCATTAATATGCATTTTCAAAATTTTCTTTTTAATTTACCTGCTCTTCACCTTGAATTTTTAAATGTTTTAACTTTCTGGGTACCTTTTCTTGAGAATTTTTAAACATAAAAAATAACAAGTGTGTAAAAAATAAACTCTTTTGATATTAAAGAAAAGAAAAAGAAGCCTACCAGGCATGAAAAAATGCAATAAAACCTCTGTAACTAAAAAGAAAAACAAAACAAAAAACTGATATGGTTCTAAGATGTTAACAAATACTTATACATAGTTATAGCCTTTGTTGCCAAAAGCAGGACAGGATAGCAATTTTACTGAGGCCCAGAGAAATTAAGTGATTTGCTTAATTTCATGGAGCTTATACTTGTCAGAGTCACACCCTTAATACAATTCTAACTTTAATGCTGGGCATACAAAATGTTGTTCAGGCCATTAATTCTAAACTATCAAAATGCAGCATAATTTGAAGTTTTCTTGAGGTACTTACACTCTAGTTAAAGATATAAAATACATGTTCAAGAAATAAGGTATGAAGAAGGTAGATGCTTCACATCGACTAAAAGCTTCCAATTACATGTCTGTATTTGATTTTCACTACAACCCTATAAGGGTAATAGAGCATGCCTTACCATCTTTATCAGGCAGGATGCAGAGTTATGCTGTAGTAACAAAGAATCCTTAAATACCAGTGACTTTCCACAAACAGCATTGATTTCTTGCTCGTTCTGCATGTCCTGTAAATCAACTGTGGCTCTGTAGCCTCTATTTGGGCTACTATAGTTTTCAGGAAAAGAGAGATATGGTAAACCACTACATCCTAGAAATGACACAGCTCAATTCTGCTCATATTCTATTGGTCAGATTCTTGACTTCTGAATGAGATGTATTCACCTTCCCAAGAATGGGCAGAGCAAAGTCCCAAGGCCAAGCCCAATGTCAATATCAGTGGGGAAGTACAATCCTCCCTTAGGGATTATATTTGAGATAGAATACAGTCTACTACACAACATACATTATATAAATGAGGAAAGTAGAATTCAGAAAGTATAGGTGGTTAATTGGCCAGAGTATAGAATTCAGCTCAAAGTCATTATTCAAATCCCAAGTTCATTATTCTACGTTGAACTGCACTGCTTAAAAATTCAGCAGCAGCACCATGGATATCCCTGAATAGAGGTCAGCCATGCCAGTGAAGAGCCAAAGGAAGATCCTGCTTATGCTCCATATGCCACCCACACTCCCCACATCTCAACCTCTGATCCTACGAAGTGGAGCATCTCTGAGGAACTTGATCATCTCTGAGGAACTCTTGGCCTCTATAAAGCAAGAGGCCATTTGCTTTGAAAATAAGTATTCTAGCCTGAGTTCTGTGAGCTTCAGTTTTTCCAACAGTAAAAAGCAACTGAACAGGCTGCTCCGTAAATTCTTTCACAGCTATAGCATTCAGTGGAACCAAGACTTATTTATAAAGCCCTCATACAACTTGATAAATCATTTCATTTTCATAATATTCTTTTGTTATAAGATAAAAACATAAAGGAAAATGTTTTACAATAGAGAAAAATAGGACATAAACCTAGTCTGAGGTAAATAATCTTCTAATTTTTGTTATCTAAAATGATGAATCTTATGAAAGGAAAGAATTTTACCCAAAAGTGTTTTTTTTTTTTTTTAAATAAAAATAATGAAGTCAAAAATAGTGTTCAACACATTCTTGGCAAAATCCAGACTGTGGGGAATTCTGCATTACAAATGATCCAATTTTTCAACAAATAAAGTACGAAGAAGCAATGTATAAATAAAAGAGTGTCTTAAAATACACATGAAATAAGTTTCACTGTTCCTGATTAGAACAAACTAACTGCAAAAATTTTAGGTGACAATAAAGGATATTTGAAACCTGACTGTGTATTTGAAACTATAGAAATACTGTTATTGCTTCCAGTTTTAGAATTGTACCTTTTAGTGATACAAATTGCAGTATTTACAGATGAAATAGTCTGGGAAACAAATTTCAGCATAACGCTATGGGGCTGAGGGGAGTGGATAGAAATATAAAGGCAACAAGCATGTCCCTGAGTTGATAATGGTCAAAGCTTGGTGTTGGTGAAAACATTAGGATTTGTTATATTCTTTTCTCTTTTTTTTGTAGGTTTGTAATTTTCCATATTAAAATATTTATGGCAATTTATGGTAGCAATCCCTGTCCAATATTTAAGACCACAGCACCAACTTTATTGTTTTGTTTTTTAATTTATGAAGCTTCATTCACCTGCTAAATCATCTGCTAAATCCTATCACCTTAATTATTTATTTATTAGTTGAAACTAGAAGACTAAAAAGTTAGATCAGGCCCCAACCTTCTATGCTATGACATTTACATTATTGGAGACATAGAAAACATCAAAGCCACCCCATTTTCTTAAGCTGTAACCAGATGGGACCAAAATGAACATTTTCTACTTAAGAGTGTATGTATTTGGGGCAGAGGGTTAACTACATTTAAATGTGTCACTACTGACACAGACCACAATTTGCCTGGTATTTGAAACATATAAAAGAAACAACTTTTCTCTGACTTAATTCCTTAAGTTTAAGTATTCCACTTTCTATTCGTAATGATATGACACAAAGATTTGGATGTGAAGACGAACATCCCAATGCTTAAGACCTTCATCAATCATAGTGTAATAAGACTCAAAAGTACTGCAACTCCATTTTTTCCTTACTCGTAGAAACTCACTCGTAGAACCTATATTTGCAGCTTAGCCTTGACCTTGATTTTTGATGTCAAAATGAGGTTGCTTCCAGTCAGGAGTTCTTCCTGCAAATTCCGTACAACAATATGTGAATTTTATGTTTAATAATGCACTTACATATCTGGGATGTCAGCTTGCCAGCAAAAATCCAATGTGAAATCCTTGAGTAGATTTAACTTGAATCACTTGCGGCTGACACAGTAAAGATCCAGTGCTGGAGTGTTTAATACATGGTCTGGAGTGAGATGCTGTATTGTGCTTTGATGCAGCTCAGTCGGATGCGGAAGAAATCCAGCATAGTGTAATGTTGAGTGAGTTGCTCAACAAGCTCCAGCAATATGAGAGGGTAGTATGGTCTGTGTAAGCATGTGGTCCTTGTGTGTGCGATATTTCACATCTGCCTGCTGCTTGTGTTGTTTGTGTGGAAACCTAACCACAGGAGAGGTCACACTGAGCACATGAGAAGCCTTCGGATGAGGAACGTTTATTGCAGAATTTCAAGTCACAGAGCACAAACTGCCTGCAGGTTAACGTGGTGAAACAACACCTAAGTCAGAAGTACTTGATTTAGATTCCCTTGGTAACTAGATCAGAACTAAGATAGATACAAATTGCTTTTACAGAATCTCCTCAAATTTCACCCATTTTTCCTCTCCGTATTATTTTTCCATTTCCTTTTGGGACCTACCCACAGCATTATTCCCTTATGGTTTGGTAGAGAGAATAAATCACTTTAAACAAAATTAAGTAGCATAATTCTATTTAATGTAACAAAGCACAGTAGTTAAGACTAATTCTGGACCCAGATTGCCTTGGCTTTTATCACTTACTTGCTGTGTGACTTAATACAGAAGAACAAACCTGACTCCATATTGGATCTATCCCTTTACTCTAACCTTGGTACTCTGTTGCCTGTGCTTAGTCATGCTGGCTCTGCATCTTTTGTAAAAGAATGTTGCCCATAGCCTGAAATATACAGAATTGCCCATTCTCAAGGCTCTGAACTTTAAAGGTATAACAATTTTCCATTCAGGTAGAGAGAAAAAGTTACAGAACAGAGAATAATATTTGCCTTATTGGAGGTTTATAGGAACATTGTGACTAGACCTACATGGACAGCTGCAATAGCAAAGGATTCCTGCCTCAAGAAGTTTGCAACAACTAGTCAGACACCTTCCCCTTTTAGTATAAAAGAAGCCTGAATTCTAACTCGGGGAAGATGGTTCCTTGGGACACTAGTCCTCCATCTTCTCTGTCTGCTGGCTTTCTGAATAAAGACACTATTCCTTGCCCTAATACCTCATCTCTTGATTTATTGGCCTACCTTGCAGCCAGCAGTACAGCTTGAATTCAGTAACATGACCTTGCACAAATTATTTAACTTCTCTAGGCCTCACTTTCCTCATCTGTAATATGAAACCAAGAACAGAACTTCATAGAGTTGCTATGAAATTTAAGAGATAATCAATGAAAACTCCTAGCTCTGTGTCTGATATGTAGTGGAAGCTCTGAAAAGGTTAGCTAGCTGGAAAAGGACAAGGAAGAAGGGAAGTTTTTCTGTTGGTTCAATAAATAAATATCATGAGAGATGCGGGGTGGTGGGGCAGTATGGAGAGTGAAAACAGGAAGGGGGAAAGTACAGATAAAAAAGGAAAAAGTGCTGAGAGAAAAACCTATACCCAATGTGAAAAACAATGATGCAAGAAAAGCAACAAAGAGAAACATGTTCATAGAATGTGAATCTTTTCAATTCAATCCCATCTGCAATTGCCTAGAGTGTAATAGATGCTGAATAAGATGCTAGATTTGAATAAACATAGTAATAATCACAATAATGAGATGAGATGCTACTTGCCTGCAAGAGATCAGAGTCTAGTAAAACCAACCTATAAGCTCCCTGTTAAGGGCAAGCATGGGGACTATTGGAGCTCAAGAGTAGGAGAGTTAGGTTAGAGAGAATCAGAGGAGGTTTTGCTGAAGAGGTAACTCTTAACTGGGACTGTAAAGGAAAACTAAGTTTTTGTCTGCTGCAGTAGGATTGAAAGGTTGGTCCCAGCAAATGCAAAATGAAGTAGACTTGAAGAAAGGTATTACTAAAAATTCTAAGGACCTCATATGGAAAGGAGCCTAACACTGAGATCAAGGGAGTGGTGAGATGGGAGATTGGAACTAAAAGAGCTTTCCATTTGGACTTTATTAAAAACAGTAGTAGCAATTTAGAAATATAAAGCAAAAGAATGTAATCAAATTGACTTGGGAGTAGAGGTGGCAGGGGTGAGTAGGAGAAGAATAGGTAGACAGAAAGGAGTCATTCTAGACTTCTGACTTGGTGATATGGAGAGTTGTGGGGATATTTGTAGAAAGAGAAATTACAAAAGAAGGGGCAGAGGACAGGAGGTGTATGATGAGTTTGGTTTTGTTCTGAGTTTGAAATCCATGTCCAATCTCCAGATAAATTCTTCCAATGTGTTGAAGACCACTGGATGATGACTGTTGAAAATAAATATATTTACATCTGTGTCTCTATTTCTGCCCTGCAAATGGGTTCATCTGTACCGTTTTTCTAGGTTCCATATATATGCGTTAATATACGATATTTATTTTTCTCTTTCTGACTTACTTCACTCTGTATGACAGTCTCTAGATCCAGCCACATCTCTACAAATGACCCAAGTTCGTTCCTTTTTATGGTTGATTAATATTCCATTGTATATATATACCACATCTTCTTTATCCATTTGTCTGTTGATGGGCATTTAGGTTGCTTGCATGTCCTGGCTATTGTAAATAGTGCTGCAATGAACATTGGGGTGCATGTGTCTTTTTGAATTATGGTTTTCTTTGGGTATATGCCCAGTAGTGGGATTGCTGGGTCTTATGGTAATTCTATTTTTAGTTTTTTAAGGGACCTCCATACTGTTCTCCATAGTGGCTGTATCAATTTACATTCCCACCAACAGTGCATGAAGGTTCCCTTTTCTCCACACCCTCTCCAGCATTTGTTGTTTATAGATTTTCTGATGATGCCCATTCTAACTGGTGTGAGGTGATACCTCATTGTAGTTTTGATTTTCATTTCTCTATTAATTAGTGATGTTGAGAAGCTTTTCATGTGCTTCTTGGCCATCTGTATGTCTTCTTTGGAGAAATGTCTATTTAGGTCTTCTGCCCATTTTTTGATTGGATTGTTTGTTTTTTAAATATTGAGACACAGATGTAGAGAACAAATGTATGGACACCAAGGGGGGAAAGTGGTGGGGGATGGTGGTGGTGTGATGAATTAGGAGATTGGGAATGACATATATACACTAATATGTATTAAATGGAAAACTAATAAGAACCTGCTGTATAAAAAAAAAATCAAATTCTAAAATAAAAAAAGAAAGAAAAACTGAGAACAACAAAAAAGAAATATATTTAAGTTTTCAGTAAATAAATGTTGATTGACTGTATGCTGCCGTTTTCCCCAGCATGTCTGATTCCTCCAACTAGATTTAAATTGCCCAATACCTAAGATAAAATCATATCTTTCCTTCTTATCGCACAGTACCCTAAGCATAGTGTTAGCTATGTAGGTACATATAATAAATAGCTGGGTAAACTAAATTGTATTTTGTACAGTAGGAACTAGTTTTAAGTAGGAAAGTGCTTATAAGGCTGTTAGTCAATTGAAATACTAAAAAGTAAAATAATTTATAAAATAAAGATCAGTTACCAATATAAACTGTCCTGAGTTTAGAAGAGTTTCAATTCTAATAGAACCAGCTAGCTTCATTGAAAACACAGAGTAAGACCTATATGCTTTTAAAATAAACATTTATAATATTTTAATACTGAATTAACCACATTTTCTATTTTTTTTTTTTTTTTGATTCTTGTGGATTAAAGTATATTACATAAGACAGAGGCCTCAAATCCCTCATGTTTAATTGTTTGCTGAACATCTCCCTTTGGGCATCCTCACAAGTTCTCAGACTCCCTGTGTCCTGATCTGAACTCTCCTTTTAACAGATCTTCCCACCAATCTCTGCTAAGGACACCCCCTCCTCCTAATTATTCAGGTTCAAAAACGCTGATGCAACCAGGCCTTCCACTTCCTCTTGTCTCATGCCCCATCATTTTCCAAGTTCTCATATTCCTTCTTACCAATAAGCCCCTTAATCACCATTTTTGTGCTGATTTTACTTTCCTTTTGCTCTTTCCAACACACTTGCCTTTCCATTGTTTCATATCTCACCAGTCAATCTTTTACCTATTACAGATTTACTTGTAGGAGTATCCACATATATGTACTAAAAATGCATGAGCTAATTTTATCTCACAAAAAGAAATTATTGAGAGGAGGACAATCAACATAGAATTGGAGATAAAGTTATTCAGCACAGCTTCTTCCCACTTCAACTCTAGGCATCATAGGATAACATATCAAGAGGTCACAAAATGCCATTACAACTCCAGACCTTGGTTGTCAGGCTATATTTAAACTTCATCTCTTCTAGCAATTGAAAATTTTGTGGGTAGAGGGCAGCCCACTCACAATGTAGCAAGTCAGCAAGAGACTTTGTAACAGTCTACACTTGTTTTATTATAGTAGGTATTTTTAGAGGATTAAAATGGAAAACTGGCTGTTATACACAGCACTCAATATGAAACCATTTTATAGACCACAGGGGGATTCCTTTTTTGTTTTATAAAGGGGGGAAGTAATAAAATGAAGGACACACCCAGTCACAAACAAAGCAAAACAAACACAAACACCTCTGACAATTTTGTTTGGAGAGAAGGTGTTTCGGAAAGGAGTCATAGTTTAGAGTCACAGGGTTTTAGAGCTGGATGAGGCCATAGAGATCATTCTTTACAAATTACAAATGGGGAAACAGACTACCAGAGTGTTCCACTTTCCCAAGGCACAGTTAGTTAACTTTTCATCAGGGACTAGAACTTGAATCTCTTAAGTCCCAGTCCCAGGATTTTTTCAATCCTAAAAAAAGGTGGGAAACAAGTGCTATTTCCCAAGGAATCACTTATCTACTGGCAAAAAAAGGTTTTGCCTACCTGAAAAAGACACAATCTGCATTACAACCTGGTTTAAAATATGAAGCAGTAACCCTGACAATTCTTTTGGAAAGTTCTTTAAGGCAAGTTCAATATCTTCCTGCTGAGTTTCCTGGCTGTCCTGAGAAACTTATGCCAGGGCCCATGGTTACTTCTACAGACTTTTCATACAAGAGACTAAACCAGTGCCTTCTGAATTATGATCCCTGAGCTATTTGGAGTTTGGCATACCTTACAGTTTAGCAGAGAAGTAAATTTTCAATTTCCAGAAGAGTGAATTTGGGAAGGGGAGAAAGATAAATGTTTTTAACTGAAAAGTGAAACAAAAACTGTGAATTTTACCAGGAAAAATAGACAGTAATTTCATTTTGTGTGTGTGTGTGTGTGTGTGTGTGTGTGTGTGTGTGTGTGTGTGTGGAGAGAGAGAGAGAGAGAGAGAGAGAGAGAGAGAGGGAGAGAGAGAGAGGGAGAGAAAGTGCTAAAAAGACTATAAAAGAGCATAATAACAAAAACACAGCATTGTGCCTACGTGTACTAGCTGGCGAGCTGGACAGACCACTTGTTGAAATTCTCAGGGCTTTGAAAAAAGGCCACTGGGATGAAAGAAAAACTCATCCCTATACAGAAAAATGCAGTCTCTTTTCTGATATGACTAAGAAATAATTTTTCTCAAAGATCCTGTGGTCTTTGCCTCCACTTGTGCAGCAGAATAAGAAATAAATATCATAATAGCATTCACCAGGGAGAAACCCTATATGTCCCTGGCAGTGTGTTGTAGCATACCAGAGAAAATTAACTGCTTCAAGTCAGATAGGTTCCTGGATCATAGAAACCTCCTGTTGAGAATTCATCATTTATGCTCAGTTTTTCAACTGGCCATATTTACAATCAGTTACACATACACACCCACTACTAACCGTCATACATGCATATGTACCCCATGCGTGCATACGAGCACCCACTCGCTCACACATTCACACACATACACCACACACACACACACACACACACACACAGACACAGACACACACACACACAACTAAAGTTGACACATGGCTACAATTTTCCTATTGTCCCAAATTGAATTTGAATATACAGTAAGCAATCTGGATGATGATAGTTTTACAAGGTCTGGAGATAATTTATCAATTGAACTTCAAAGGTCTCTCAGCCTTTCTGCACTGGTCATTATTAAGTAGGAATATATGTAATCGTTTGAGAAGGAAATTGTTAGATTTAAACAAAGGTCAACTAATCTTGAACCAATGTAAATTTCTAATGCATCATCTATCCCCAACTCCTTGTTTTCCTAATCTGCCTTTCCTTCAAACACAGTCAACACTTCCCTAATGTCTTTAGATCTGGGATAGAGAAGTTGATCTATGGAGAGGATAAGAAATTAATGAAATTTAACAAGATGTCCCTATTCTTGCATCCCTGGGATAAATCAAGGATGGTATATGGTTCTTTTAATGTATTGGATTAAGTTTGCTAACATTTTGTTGAGGAATTTAGCATCTATGCTCATCAGTGATATTGGCCTGTAATTTTCTTTTTTTGTGATATCTTTGTCTGGTTTTGCTGTCAGGGTGATGCTGGCCTCACAGAATGAGTTTGGAAGCCATCCTTCCTCTGAAATTTTCTGGAATAATTTGAGAAGCATAGGTGTTAACTCTTCTCTAAATGTTAGGTAGAATTCATTTGTGAAGCCATGTGGTCCTAGACTTTTGTTTGTCGGGAGTTGTTGTTGCTTTTTTTCATTACCAATTCAATATCATCACTGGTAATTAGTGTGTTTATATCTTCTATTTCTTCCTGGTTAGTCTCAGGAGATTGTACAGCTACATGTAAAAGAATAAAATTAGAACATTTTCTCACACCATATGCAAAAATAAACTCAAAATAGATTAAAGACCTAAATGTAAAACCAGAAACCATAAAACTCCTAGAAGAAAACATAGGCAGAACACTCTTTAACATAAATTGTAGCAATATTTTTTTGGATATGTTTCCTAAGGCAAAGGAAACAAGAGTAAACATAAAAAAATGGGGGCTAATTAAACTTAAAAGCTTTTTCACAGAAAAGGGAACCACGGACAAAATAAAAAAAAAAAAAAGAGTACTGACTGGGAGAAAATATCTTCAAATGAATTGATTGATAAGGGTTAGCATGCAAAATGTATAAGCACTTCATGCAACTCAATATCAAAAAATCAAACAACCTAACTGAAAAATGGGCAGAAGACCTGAAGAGACATTTTTCTAAAAAAGACATACAGATGGACAACAGGTACATGAAAAGATACTCAATATTACTAGTCATCAGAAAAATGCAAAGAAAACCACAACAAGGTACTGCCTCAACCTGTCAGAATGGCTATCATCAGAAACACCACAGACCTCACTAACAAACATTGGCGAGGATATGGAGAAAAGGGAACCCTTGTACACTGTTAGTTGAAATGTAAATTGGTAAATCCACTGTGGAAAACAGTATGGCATTTCCTCAAAAAACTAAAAATTGAACTACCACATGATCCAACAATTCCACTCCTGGGTATATATCTGAAGAAAACTAAAACACTAATTCAAAGAGATACAATGTTCATAGCAGCATTATTTACATAGCCAAGATATGGAAGCAACCTAAGTATCCAACAACAGATGAATGAATAAAGAAGATGTGGTATATAAATACAATGGAATACTACTCTGTCATAAAAGAAGCATGGGATTTTTCCATTTGCAACAACATGGATGGAGCTGGAGGGTACTATTCTTAGTGAAATAAGTCAGACAGAGAATGACAAATACTGTATGCTATCACTTACCTGTGAAATCTAAAAGAATAAAACAAACGTGTATATAACAAAAAAGAAACAGACTGACAGATATAGAGTACAAACTAGCAGTTACTAGTGGGGAGAGGGAATTAAGTGGTACAAACTACTAGGTATAAAATGAAGCTACAAGGTTGTATTGTAGATTAAAGGGAATATAGCAATATTTTATAATAACTGTAAATGGAGTATAATCTATAAAAATTTTGAATCACTATGCTGTACTCCTGAAAATAATCTAAGAATGTAAATCACTGTACCTCAATTTTGTAAAAAAATGAAAAATAACTGAAAAAATTACAGGCCAAAAGAAAAAGAACAAAAAGATGTCCCTCTTCTTAGGTTCACATGGTAGAAAAGGCTTGATAGCTCGGAAATCTGTTGTCTGCTGAGATTTCAAGGCAAAATGTACCTAAAATTAAGAAATGGGCAAGGTTGAAAAACATGGGTAAGGCAGAGAAGACTTGGAGTACTTAGCTATCCCTCAAAAGCCTACAAGCAACTACTTCTTCTAGAGCAATTGATATATACTGGCACTGTGTGAAGCCATTTGACAGCATTTGTGCATTTAATCTTCAGCACAATACTCCTTCCAGTCCCATTTTACATATGAGAAAAACTGATCTTAGAGTGGTTAAATAATTTCAGATAACAATCAGTGAAGCTGGCACACAAGAACAGGTTGGTTTGACCCCTAAGTCCATCCTTGCACTAGCATGCCATGCGTGAGAAACCATGGGAGCCCTAGAGATTATCTTTTCAGAGTAATAGCTATATTTGGCAGGTGCTCCATTTTTAGTTTGTTAACTAAAGTACGAACAGAAAAGAACATGGAAGTGTGAAAGGGTAGGTAACACTCCAGAACTGTTCTTGTTTTTGTTAACAATTTACAGTTAAGTAGACCTCTGGTCGGAAGATACTTATATAACACCTGTATTTACAAAGAACACTTCTTCAGGTATCAGAAATACAAGAGATTGGAAAAAAAAGGAGTAAGACACAAAATCTTCCCCTGCCATCATTGTTAATAATAGCAAGCATAAGACAGGCACCAAAATAATTTCAAGACAAGCCAGGTGAACTCTAATGGAAGCATAAAAAAAAATCATCCCAGGAAAGATGGTATTTTAACTGAGAATTTAAAAATAGATATAATTTGAGAGGCTAACATGGGAATGAGATTTCCTTGGTAGGACAAACACTAACAGCAAAGGTCCAAGGCTTGAAACCTTGAGCTCAACTCAAAGGTCATCTGGTGTATCACCCTGACTAGATGACAGAGTTGAATAATGTGGAAGGAGTGGTGGAGAAGAGTAAGACTGGGTCTATGTTGTAGAAAAAATTACATTTGCCAGAATTTTGGTTTGCTTTGTTCTTCTGTTTTTTTCTAAATTGGTTGTTTATAATAGTATTGTGTGGAAGTGTTACAAATCGCCATGACAACAATTGCTAGTACTGGAAATCTCCAAGAAAATATTCTATTTATGAATTTAATTTGGATACCTTTAGTGACTCCTAATTACTCAAGAAGCAAATACCCCAAAGGAACATCAGTATTAAAAATTTATTTTGGCATTCTATGCAAATAGATGTAGAGTGCTTGAGACTCTTTCTTTCATAAACACTTATTATTACATAATTATCTGATGTTATTCCCACAGCTTATCAAGAAGATTCAAGGCAATAACCAGTTGGGATAATCATTGCCTATATCTCCCCAAAACAACCCAAAAGATTTTTTTTTCTGTTTCCATTTGGCTGTACAAATGCAGTCAGATAATACTGAATTATCTGCAGCATGCCAAGGAGATCAGACCTACTAAAGTCTTAAGATCCTGCAAATCTCATTCAGGCTTTGTTGTTGTTGTTTTAATGTAATGTGCTTGGAATTAGGGAAATGAAAAGAGGGCTATGTAGTTTGTCCTTGGATTCACCATGAAATTGATTATTATTATCTTTACTTTCACAAGTGTTACATTTATAAAGTCCTTTACAATTCCTGGTTAGTCCTCTGTTCACCTGTGGGATACAGATTAAATTTAATCACCAGGAAAGTCGAGGTATTGAAATAAGAAGTTGTCTCCAATGTTGAAGGCAGGGGATTCTAGTACAAAAAAAAAATAGTTGGAAATAAATAAGTTTGGAAAAACTACAATAAATCTTTCTGTTTTCTAGAGTTGTAAATTGAAAGCCCCCCAAAAGAGCAGTAGTTAGTGGCCCAAAGAGTAAAATACAGCAGATCCCACAAATTAGTGGTTTGAGCCTAGAAACAAAATCTGACGTGAATGCCTGATTTAAATCTCAGTTCTTGGCTTGATTTAGCACGTGACTAAACTCGGTATGAGTAGAATCAACACTTCACATTGATCAACATGAAAAAACAGCTTCACCTCCTTTCTCTCCAATATTTCAGACAAATTCATGGGAAGATATTTTTTCTTTTAAATAACATCTGATATTTACATTAAATTCAATCAAAAATATAATTTTCCATAGGAATTTCCTTCATAACAAACATTTTTAAATGCCTTTGTGATAGATGATGATCCTAAGTTAAACTGCTTAAGAGTGGAGGTTTCAATTGGTGTTCAATTGAAATTTGACTGCCATATGACCCGAATCCCCAATAGTTCATGCACTAATCTTTAAACTTCCTTCTATTTTTAGACTCTTTACTTTCCTTCTAATACAAACTTTATGCTTTGCATCAGTTGGAAAAATATCATTGCCCATTATGATTGTTCAAATATCATTGTTCAAATATCATTCTCCTACCCAGAAAGATGAATGCTTTTATTTTACTTATTAAATTAAATCTAAATTCCAAATTTGGTGAGTGAATTTGAAAGCCTCCCATAATCTATGCCTTTCTTACCCAGCTGAGCTTGCTATATCCAAACAATACATTTCTGTTCCTCCTCATTGCATGCCTCTTCCCTGAACATGCATTCTCACTTCTCCCACCTTATCTTTGTATAATTTGCCTTTACTTCCATGAAACCCATGGTTTCTGATTCTCTAAATGTGACAGGTCCTCAAGGTCCAGCTTAAATTCCCTTTCTTCCAGCCCGTGATGGACAGTAACGCTGGTGAATAGACATTGCATTTGCTGATGGTGTGATAAAATTTAGCATGCTTAAAGGTAACCTAGTTTATGTTTCTCTTGTTTTGTTAAAAGAAGTTATCACAGTTCTGTAAGCGCAGTAAGTCCTTTATAAATATTGATTGATTGATGCTTCCATAGCTAATTTCCCTCTGGCACCTCTGTAGAGATAGAGAAAATACATTTACGACATCACTGTGTATTATACCCTTGTACAACTGTGAATAAGTCACCTGGTGTGTGTGTTCAGTTGTTTGAAAGCCTCGTTATACTATTAACTATCATTATACATTTAAAAAGTTCATAGTTTCAGATTAAAAGTGACTCACCATGGCAAAATACAGCATAATTAGATGCATTATGGTCTACAGCATTCCCATGTATCAAGATCCCTCTACTGTGGTCTCTTAAAAACTGGAACACAAGCCAAATAGAGTCAATTATTATAAATAAAACATAATTCCAGTGACACACAAGCTCTTCTGAAGCATCGTTCATGCACAGTCAGTGCTGTTCTATGGAGCTGAAGGATGAATGATAAAATAGCACCATTCACAGGAGGTGCATTTTATTGGATGCCTAAGTCAACTACTGCTCTGTCTCCATATTTTAGAGCAAACATATCACAGACAGGATATTTCCTTTATGTGATGGGCTTCCTCCTGGAAAGTTTTGAGTGAGTATGTTTGTAAGCTTTTTTGTGGATTAGATTCTACTTTTCCCCTATTGGCTTACACTAGGTTTGTATTTCAGATTGTTTTATTCTTTTTTTTCTCAGTAAACTCTAATTCCAAATTAAAAATTTCTCTGCCCTGCCACCAAGATTATTTTTTAGTTCATGATCAAATGATTAACTGCTTTCCAAAAATTGTATTTTTAAGTGTGGTAGTAAATATTTTACAATAGTTGTTTTACTGATTTATATGCTAGCTGCTGATTTACCTGCATTTTTCTTAAAGTGAAGGTGTCCTGACAAAAACTTTAGTCAGACTTTTTTTTTTTAATTCAGTTTTCACCATCTCTTTCCCTCTCTCAATGACTTCTTGTCTGTCTAAAAAGTTCAGAAAGTCAAAAAACAGTAAATTAGCTCAAGTCCTTCAAGAATTTATAAAATTAGGTCTCCTTTTATGACTAGGAAGAAAAAAACAGCTGTTGTGCTGCTTACCATGTTTTTGCTTCAAAACCTTCTTAATTTTAAATGACAATTATTGTTTTAATAGCAGTTAGTCACTGAGGTTGACAGAGAAGGAATTTATGCCTAGTAACAGGTATGAAACTCTCTAGAGCATGTGCCTATCAGTAAGAACTTGACAGATCAGGCGAAACTCGGATAAAATGGCAGTTATCAGCATGTAGCCATTTTTTCATTGTGATTGAGGTAAAGCCCTGAACATTTGCCCAAAATCATTTTCAGCCGCGTCTCCTCACCACATGTTTTTTTTTCTGAGTATGGAAGTAAACTGAGGCTTTTTCCACACCTGCACAGCATAACTGTGTGGACAAAAGCTTAAAGTGAGATTAAGATCAAACAAGAAGGGTCAATATTAAGTCCTCTTGGGGGAGAATGATGTGGACATTGAAACAGAAAAAAATTCTTTGTTCTCTGGAATCACACATACAGGGATGCTACAAACTCCAGCTTCAGATGGCCATTTCTGCAACCAACCAAAAGGAACTAGATCAAAGAAAAGGAAAGAGAGAAGCCAACAGATCAAACCTGATGACCTTATTTGAACATCTAGATTTAGGCATGCCTAAATCAGCCGCATCTCCTTCGACTTCCTAATTTCATGAGCAAATCAATTTACTTCTATTGTTTAAATTTATGTGAATTGGTTTTCTATCACAAGACATTCTCATTTATTTCTCAGATAAAGCAGATCGATTATATACTCCTGAGTCGGACTTGACTCATCCCCGTCTGCTGGCCCACTGGCCCTCTTCCAGATGCTGATAGACATGCCATCGAGACATGGTGTTGAAATTACAAAAACTTTGAACAGAATGGCTTCAAAGAATTGGTCCTGACAAACTTTTTCTTCAAAGTTAGGTGTGTGCTTTCTGCCTAGGATGTGAAAGAGTAACTTTTGTCTCTCTGTGTCTGTTATGAATTCCACTGAGAATCCACATCAGAATGACTAACCATCATAATCAAGGCTTGCCCTGAGTCACATTGCCAGGCAGCCCAAAAATATCTTTTTATTTTCCTTCCAGCCTCAGTCTTTACCTCGGTGAGCACTTTGGCTGACTTCCCCTCCCCCACCAAGTCATATTCTGGAACGGACTTGTTCTCAGCTGGCTATCAAACCAACCTCTATTAGATGTTGAAGAATCTCTTTTATAATGACGGTCAGGTACCATGGCAGGCTGTGCAAGCAAGAATCTGGACAGGTGGAGTCGTTGAATATTCTTTGTATTGCATCCCCTGGGGAGCCACCTATTCTGTCCTCCTTCCTCTGCCCATGAGTGTTAAGAGAAAGGAGGATTCTCCTGAGAAACAGGACCCATTGTATGAGTAAAAGCATGTAGCTTTCCCAATTTGTGTGATAAGCACCTTCTTAGCATCTAATCTGCTGAAGTGTTTCACTTTCTGGAAAAAAAAAAGATTTAATGTTTGGTCTTGTATGGCTTTTTTATTGGTGATATGCAAAATATTACTTAAGTAGAAGTAAAATTGAAAGTCCAAATTCATTTGGTTAACAACAGGAAATATTTCTCTTCTATATGTTTTCCTTTGATTTTGTTAAATGGTATTATTTTGGCTTTAAGAAAGTATTTCAATCCAAGGAATGAAAGACCAGATCATTGAATGCTTTTTGTTTTCTAAATAAGCCAAAAATCTCCTAAAACTCATTTACACACACACACACACACACACACACACACACACGCTCCCATATTCCTCTAAACCCTAAACAAATAACTAGGAATAAAAACCTACTGAGGAAATGGAAAAGGACTTCTCATGGATTAAACTGTTTTGAGAATACGCCTGCTAAATAAATTTTACACGTGATCTGATGTGCGAGCCAAGGAACGTACATATGGTGAAACTTTAGCAAATACTTACTAGGGGAGTAACCCACAAAGGAATTAAGGATCCTAGCCACATATTTAAGTTTTTCACCCAAACTGTTAAAAGTTATGTCATTTTTCACTGGAGAATGTAGGTTGGCGAATGGATTTAACACTACCATTTGGTCTAATTTCCTGATGTCTGCTCCAATCATTGTATAAGCCTCTTTATAGAGGAAAAAAAAAAAAATCTTAGAGCTTTATCTCCTTGTTTTCTGCATTCTCACACAGGCACTCTGTTACCTTTTACTCACTGAAAGCTGGGGTTGATTGAAAAAGAAACCATTCAGGATAAAGATGAGTTTTAATATTATACCTATCCCCGAAACCAAAATAACTGAGATGAAAACATTTTCCAACATAAATCATACTTTGTAGGTCAGGATGGAAAACCTGGAAGAAAGAAAAAGTGCTTTATTCTATTTAAGTGAAACATGTTTTCTGGTTTTAATAATTTTAATTCTTTCCTATCTGAATCTAGTTATATCTTCTAAATTTTATGTTGTTCTTTCTAACAAAATCTCTATGTTGATGACCATTCCAGCAATAGCAATTATTCTCTGCATGGTTTGGGTTACCCCTTTTTACTTTGCTTTTCCCAGATGAAAGAGCCACATATTTGAAGATCTATTTGTCAAGTAAAGATTTTTAAATAAGGCTTTGAAGCTCTTTTTTAGAAGAAGATTTGGGATCCTGATCATTCGCAAGCTATATACAAACCTAGCAACTTGATTAGAATATTTCAAAGCATTCATTACTAATCCAAATAGTCATTGAAGATAAATGAAAGTTTAGAGAAGATAAATCAAAACCTGGAAATGGACCTGAGTTCTAATTACAGCCCCAACATTTATGAGCATTGTGACCACAGATTATTTCCATAACTTTTCTAAGTTTACTTCCTTATCTAAAGTAGAGACATAAATTTCTTCCACACCACAAGATAGTAATGAGAAATCAGTAACACAATGTACACTTGCAGCAGAATGTTCAATAAATAATGAATGCTCAAAATAGACTCATGATTCAGTTATTATTATGATTGCACTATTCAAATTGTCATTCAGTGCTGGTTCCTTCATGTCACTGAAACTTTAAATGCAGAAAAATACTTGGCTTCTGCCATGCCACAGCAATAAGTCCACTGTTCTTCATAAACTCTAAATGCTTCTTCATATACTGTACTTTCACAAGAATAGGCAAACATCTAGTTTAGAATTCTGATCCTTAATTGTTGTTGTTCTGTTCGTCACCATAACTTCTACCATCCTAAATGCACACGGCCTATCACAGGTTCTCTCTTACTTGTCATATATAATTATTTACAAAAGAAGTACTAGACTTTATACATCTTCCACAGAAAGCCAGTTCTACCAAAGCCTAAAGAAGTAAACATGACTTCATTATTAGTACATCTATTTGCTTGTTTTTTAATTTATAATTTATTCTCCACTATGCTCCAAAAGAACATATTTGATAAACAGATGAAAAACCACGCATAAAGAAGAACAAGACCATTAGCATATCATAATCTTAGGGTAATGATTACTTAAAAACAGTCCTTTATGTCACTTGGAGTCTCCTAGACATGGAGGGAAAGAACAACCAAGAGGGACCATGAAGCTACAACAGAGTTGAGTGTGAAATAGGCTTAGTTAAAAGAAATGGCATTTATGAAAATGTACCAGGTGCTCCAAACTTAGCTAGATATTGATATATCATACTTCATTCAATTCTCACAGCAACTTTATAAAGCAGATGTTATTGTGCCCATTTTAGAAATATATAATTGGTGGTAATAGCTACACAGAGACTGAATGACAGATAAAAGATTCACACTCCAAACTGCCTAAATTCATTGCTTAGTTAGTTGCAAAATAATTCCAGTGTAATTACATAGACCCTGGATTTTCTGTTCAAGTGCAAATTACCGAAGGGAGGAAATTTAATTAGAATGTGTGTTGCTCATAATTTTTTAACTCACTGTAGTCCATTACCAGAGGAGTAAATTTGATCCTAATTATTTGCAAATTTGTATTTGCAAATTTGCCTCCTTGTTAAAATCTATTTGTAATCCCAAAGTCCATACTCTTCAGTGTTTTCGTGATCTTTAGCAAACACATGCAGAGTGATGAAAAATTGAGTCACCATTTCCTGGCATGCACTTTCCTGTACAAGGTCTAATAAGGTGATGTTCTGACTTCTTTTTTAAAAATTTTTATTGGAGTATAGTTGATTTACAATGTTGTGTTAGTTTCTGCTGTACAACAAAGTGAATCAATTATACATATACACATATCCACTCTTTTTTAGATTTCTTTTCCCATATAGGTCATTACAGAGTATTGAGTAGAGTTCGCTGTGCTATACAGTAGGCCTTTATTAGTTAACTGTTTTATATATAGTAGTGTGTATATGTCAATCTCAGTCTCCCAATTTATTCCCCCCTCTTTCCCCCCGGTAACCACAAGTTTTTGTTGTTGTTGTTGTTGTTACATCTGTGACTCTATTTATGTTTTGTAAATAAGTTCATTTGTACCATTTTCTTAGATTCCACATATAAGCAATAGCATATGATAGGTTCCTTAAAAAACTAAAAATAGAGCTACCATATGATATAGCAATCCCACTCCTGGGCATATATCCAGAGAAAACCATAACTCAAAAATACACATGCACCCCAATGTTCACTGCAGCACTATGTACGATAGCCAGAACATGGAAGCAATCTAAATGTCCATCGACAGAGGAATGGATAAAGAAGATGTGGTACATATATACAATGGAATATTACTCAGCCATAAAAAAAGAACAAAATACTGTCATTTGCAGCAACATGGGTAGACCTAAAGATTGTCATACTGAGTGAAGCAAGTCAGATGCTCTGACTTCTTGTTTCACTTTTCATATTGTAAACAAGTATCCTTTTTATGATCTATTTAGTGCCATGTTTGTTTTTTTAATTTCTGTGCTTCTGTGTGGGGGGAGATTTTGCTGTTTAAAATGACCCCCAAGCATAGTGCTGAGAGGTATCTAGTGTTCTTTAGAGCAAGAACGCTGTGATGAGCCTCATAGAAAAATACAGGTGTTAGAAAACTTTCATCCGACTTGAAATATAGTACTGTTGACCATGATTTCAATGGTTAATGAATCAACAGTGTACATTAAATAAAGTTTCTTTAAATATAGACACACATACAACAAGATCATTCATTGATTGGTTTATGAAAATTCTATAACCGGAGGTTTACAGGCATCTAGAAGGGATTGTTCAGTATTTGCTAATTTGGTGTTCACAGCAAATGTATAGAACATAAATACTGAGAATAATAAGAATCAACTATACGTCTTTTAAAAAGTTATGGTCCAGGGCTTCCCTGGTGGCGCAGTGGTTGAGAGTCCGCCTGCCGATGCAGGGGACACGGGTTCGTGCCCCGGTCCGGGAAGATCCCACATGCCGCGGAGCGGCTGGGCCCGTGAGCCATGGGTGCTGAGCCTGCGTGTCCGGAGCCTGTGCTCCGCAACGGGAGAGACCACAACAGTGAGAGGCCCGCGTACCGCAAAAAAAAAAAAAAAAAAAAGTTACGGTCCAGACAGGACATTTAAATAATATTCTCATCTCCCTCATACATTTACACCAAGATGTGTGGTAGAGTTAGTATTTTGAATTTGATTTACAAAAACTTTTATTAAAGCCCTTAGCTTCCATTATTTGTTCCTACAAACCAACCCTGCGATGGACCTAACACTTTCTCCACAAGGCACTCACTCACTCAAAATGTTCTTCCTCACGTATTGTTGCCAATCTTCTCCCAGGTCACCGTGCAAGGGGCTGCAGGATATGATGCCACAGTGCTGACTTACTCTGAAGAGTCCTACCCTCTCTGCCCAGCAAACCCTTATGTAGAATAAGTTGCTCTTGGGTTTTCCATTCCTCTTGCAAATCAGACTGTGTAGTTTTGAAGTTCCTGTCCTTTCCTGGAAAGTAATGGAAGTGGATGCAGAGAAGGAGCCAGGCAAGCAAAAATGTTGGAAAGAGGATGTGAACCCCACCTGTGAACAGCAAAGCATCTGGAAAAGTCGAGAGGGTTTTGCCCTGTGAACCAACATGGAGTCACAGCCAGATGATCCAGGTGTCCTGCTCCCTTTCTCTTTCTCTCTCACCTTCAATTCTCTCTCTTTCTTCTCTTAAGAAGGAGGCTGAGGCAGGAAGAAGATTCACTTATTGTATCTGTCTGGTAAGAGACACAACAACACTTTCACCTCATCTCCAGACCTCAAGCCCTCTCCTGTATATCCTCCTAACACCGACAGATGTTTCACACATTTATCTGAAGAAAATGCACTTTGCCAATGAGTGCTTCTATGCTTACTTTTGCCCTTTGGGAGCTATCCTTACACAAATCTTATCACTGTACCATTCGAACTATTCAGATAGATATTATTCATATATGCAGAATCCAACCACTTCTCACTCTCTCCAGAGCTACTACCTTAGTTCATCAACTCTTTTCAAATACCACTGCCTAACCACCTAGTAGAAATCTTCACAGAGCTGCCAGAAGAATCCCATCAAAATCTAAGTCTGATCAGTCCCTTACTCTAATTATCTAAGGGCTTTCTTCTCACTAAGAGTGAAGTTCAAAATCCTTATCATGGGGCTTCCCTGGTAGCGCAGTGGTTGGGAGTCTGCCTGCCGATGCAGGGGACACGGGTTCGTGCCCCGGTCCGGGAGGATCCCACATGCCGCGGAGCAGCTGGGCCTGTGAGCCATGGCCGCTGAGCCTGCACGTCGGGTGCCTGTGCTCCGCAACGGGAGAGGCCGCAACAGTGAGAGGCCCGCATACCGCAAAAAAAATTTAAAAAATCCTTATCATGGCCCACAAAGTCATAGACATCCCAGTCCCCACTCTCTCTCTCTCACCCCCAAGATCATCTTCTATCCTTCTATCGCTCTCCTCCTGACTCTAGCCATACTCATCTCTAGCTGCTACTTGAATATTCCAGATGCTGTTTCGTCTTTCCTCAGATACCAATAGAACTCACATTATTCATTCAGATCTCAGCTCAAATATTACCTCCTCAGAGACACCTCACATAATAAACTTCTTTAAAACCATCCTATCAATTTCTAACATGTGCCATCTTTACTTCTTTATTATCAGGCAATCCCTACTGAAATGTGAAGTTCATTTAAAGTTTGTTTTGCTCTTTGCCCTGTCACCAGAGTTTTAAAAAGTGCCTGTTATATAGAGGATGTCCGGTAAACATTGTTGAATCATAAGTTTGCAAGACTAAAATATTTTGATTTAAGTTGATTTTAAAACAAAGGAACATCGAGAACAACTCTCTCTAGTTTATATTTTATTTCCGGCTCTTATAACTCAAATGAAGCAGCATAGTAGTCACAAATCCTTTCATTTTTATTTTATCTGTTACTGTGTGGGTGTGAGGGAAGCTTCTTATTTCTCATGTATCCTTGATTAAAGATAATCTTAAAAATTCAGGAAAAAAAGCCAAACCCGTTTCTAAACAGTTTATATTTCCTATCTTCACGCTTCTCTTTCTGTATCATTCAAATCTACATGCAAATCGTACATGATGGTTAATTTTATTTGTCAACTTGGCTATGCTATGGTGCCCAGTTGTTTGCTCAAACACCAGTCTAAATATTGCTGTAAAGATGTTTTTTAGACATGATAAATCAGCAGACTTTGAGTAAAGAAAATTACCTTCCCAGAGGGTGGGGGGAGGCTCATCTACTCAGCTGAAGGCCTTAAGAACAAAGACAAGGTTTCCTGAGTAAAAAGCAATTCTGCCTTAAGGTTACAACATAGGAACCTACTTGAGTTTTCAGCCTGTCGATTTCAAACTCAAAAGTGCCACATCAACTCATATATGACTTCCAGCCTTCTCTGTAGATTTTGAACTTGCCAGCTCGCACAGTTGTGGAAGTGAATTCCATAAAATGGATCTTTCTAAATATATATATGTCCTCTTGGTTATGTTTCTCAGGAGAATCTTGACAAATACAGCATGTGAGTACCAAATAGCTCAGTAATATTAACCATGGGTAGACTTCCTAAAGGCTATCTCAGAGCTTAAACTCTGCAGACAACAGCTTGTGTCTCCTTACAGCAATGTCACAGGAGGGAACCACGTGTAATCCATAGCATCTTGAATCAGGAATGCATGACATCAGCAGGGAACGGTAATGTTTTCTAAACTTCTTCACTGATTCAATGTAGGAAAGAAATCCTAAGTATTCTAGAAACGTGGCAATCCTCATCAGTTTTCAAAATTGGAAGAGAAAAGATTGAGCTAATTTAGTATCCACTGCCACTGAGGTCTTAGTAAGAAACTTAGAATTTGGTAACCCTAAGGGCTGTTTTCAGAATTGATTTGGGGTCCTTACAATTTTGTAGCCACTCAGTTTCTCAGACTTCTTGTCATCATCCTCTCCAGTGTTCTATGAAGTCTAAGAACAGGGTAAAAACTTTAAGTAATAATCTCACCTTTATCACTGGGCAGCCATCATAAACCTTGCATTTATAACTCAATAGAAGAATGCTGTGAAGATTTCTTGGTAGCGATCTCTCCTTAATATATGTGGGAAGAGACCACTTTTTTAAACTGAAAGTACTAAGGTAGTAAAAGCAGAAGAGAACTCTTGCATTTCTCACCAAGATATGATCTCATATTTTTTTAAAAAAAAGCTCTTTCAACAGCCTATTAAAAAAAGAAAAAAACTTCACTTTTAGTAGATTTTAGGATATATAAGCTAATGATAAGTAAATCCAACAACAAACTTGAGAGAAATGAATTGGCGAATAGGAAGCTAAGCTTCTGCAGGAGAGAGGGAGGAGAAGGGAACCTATCTGCCTACAGCCTGAAGCAGAAAGCCCCATTAGAAATATACTGATTCTTTCCTGCCTTTACACCCAGATTACAGATGAGGCATTGGTTAAATGTGCTTCTTTTCCTACTCCACCTGACATACAGGTGTCTGTGCCTCTGTATGCATGTGTGTATGTGTGTTCATGTGTATACCATTAGTTTTCACCCTGACCAGCCCATGTGAGTGGGTTTTAGAAGGTGAGGGTATACTAGTTTCTGAAGCCCATTTCCCCTAGGTAAATCAGAAGGCTTCTGGGACCATTTCTTTCTTCATCACAATCTACACTCACGATTGACTTTAGAGTATTGACTGGACCCTTACTGTGAAGCCAAGTGACATAGTATAAAGAGCTTGGTTTCAGTGTAGAACAACTAGGTATCTTTAGGAAAATGTTAAACATCTCTAAGGCTAAGATTCCCCTGCTAAGAAAGAGAGAAAATGGCAGTCCTTATCTTCTTGGATTCTTATTAGGATTAAATGAATTCATGCATTCCAGGCACACTGTAAGTGATCAGTTCGTATTAACCATGTCTAGTAAGTTTCTGGTGATATATACATACATACTGAAGTGTAGCATTCACTTGCAAGGAATATAACTAAGTAATCAGAAAAAATGAATGACTAAGTGTTTTACTGACTAGGAAGAAAATGGTGGAAAATAAATGAAGAGATTGATATGTGTTTGAATGGTCAGAAATGTGATCATAGTAGAGGCTTTTATTTGAAAGTGGTAGGCTTTGGAGAGTTAGATAAGAAATGTGAGAAACTGTTAGGTGAGGTGAATCACATATTCAAAGACAAAATGGAAATGACCAGAGTGTGTGCCGGCATCTACTCACTCTAACAGAAGTGAATACACCTTGGAAATGTGGATAAGCCAACATGGTGTTTAAGTAGAGGCCAATTATCACTAATTCCCTTTCTAACATAAAATTACAAATTTTTCCTTAGTAATATTAAAATTAAAAAATATACTTATTCATTGATGTTTTGATAATTTTTTCAAAGTATTCAAAATGGTAATTTGAAGTGTTCAAACTGAAATTAACCTGTTTTTTTCTTATCTATTTATTAAGTTATTGTTTGCAGTTAGAAGAGGGAAAGAAAACAAACAAAAAAACCACCCTGCATGCCACATCCACTTTAAAGAGAAAGAATCCAATAATACTGTGTGAAGTCATCATGAGATATATTAAAGGCTAGAGATTACTTTGACCAAGTGCTGACAGTCTAAAGTCTTGGATTTAAAATTACTTTGGTAGCTTTGCCAAATGCACCTTAGGCTTTAATTAATGTGAAATGTTGAAAAAATGTTTGAGAGCGAAATATGTCTTAATTTCCCAGCCTTACTTTAGTACTTACCAAGCCTGGAAATACTGACATTTCTGGGATTTATTTATTCATGAGTAAATAAAAGACAAAATATTTCTAGCTCATCAAGCTGAAGTCACATTTCCTCATAAAAAAGGTGGGCTGGGCAGCAGGTGTCAAAGGAAAAATTTCCTCAGACTCTAACATGACCTTCACTCTTCCTCTGATCCTTTCTACACCCACAAAATATATTGGAAAAATTAATCTTGTACTAGATTTCAAGACCAAACAATGATCTTAGCTGAGTTTCATAATGTCTCAAAACACAGTGCCATCATCATGTAAAGAATGTGTTGGGTCAAAGTACCATTTTGCTCTCTCAATGACAGAGAAGAAGGAATTGCCACTTTGTTAGGTGTGTTCCCTATATAAACACATTCTATACCAAAATATGCTTTCTTTGATTATTTTTCCAAAGTGTTAGGTATTTCATTGTGATTAATCAGAAAGATAATATTCACCCTGGGACAAGATTTGGTAAAGTAATACAGGAATCTACTCTCTCTAATTAGCTGCTCAAGTGTTGAAAACAATTTTAATAGTGTTATCAAAATGTATCTGACATTAATTACTACTTTGCTAGAATGGGGTCAAAGTTTCAGATTCTGTTACCAATTTTTGAGGCAACAGATAATAGATCTAATGCTTCAGTAGTTAGCTGATCAAAAGGTTGTATTAGCAAAATCTAAACTAGGTAAGCTAAGTGTAAGGAAAACATGCAAAAACATTCTGTAACACAATATTGCGAATATTTTTAATCTTGGGATGAAGAGACGCTAAGGCAGATTTGAATTAATTTGATTGCTGAAGCATTTCGACACTGATATAAATCTGACACTAAATAAGTTACACAAACTGAGTTTGTAGATTTTTGTGTCCGTGTCAAAGCGGAATCCCTGTTGTGTCAATGCAGGATTAATCCGAATATACCAAGTGCAACCAGAGCTAAACCTCAGAAGGTGGCCTCGCTCCCCTCCCCAGCAATATTAATGCAAAGAATTCTAAAATAACTCAGAGCTTCAGTATTTGGAAAGTCCCTTCATTTAGATTAGACCTGAAATCATTTTTACACTGGGGCAAACCTGACTTTTCTCATATCATTCTCCTCCCATTTGGACAGTGTTGAAGATATTGCAGACACAACTTTTAATATGCTTTATATACTCCCAGTCACTGGATTGGAGACCACAAACACTGGAGTATGGGGAGAGGATTATCCTTTTCTCCTTCAGATTTTCTGGAAAGAAGAATCTGAGGAAGTCATCCTATTAATCAACCTTGAAATTAAGAAAGTATCCTGAAAGTCAGAGCACTACCTTGAAGGAAAGTTTCTCGCTAAGCACAGCAGCAACCAGGCAGGAAGGGGAAATAGTCATTTGCAGGATGGCCTGAAACTTAACTCCAACATCCTTGAACCATTAGTACCTAAATGAGGGTGGGAAACTGCAATTTTAAGGATCAAACAATTTCTCTGTTTCTTTAGGTGAAGGATTAGATTCCTTAGGCTAGGTTTATTCTCAGTTTGGTTATTTTTGCTTATGCAAAATGGTTTTGTTTTGTTTGCTTTTTCTTTTGTTTTGTTGTGTTTTGTTTTTTACTAACCTGTACTAGCAGAAAGACTGTGTATTAGTTAGAGTTGCCAGTTAAAGTATAGGATGCCTGGTTAAATTTCAGGGCAAGAAGAAATTATTTTTATATAAGTTTAAGCACTTTTATTTGCTAAATCTCACAACTAACTATAGTGAGCTAAACTTAAGAAATAAAAAATGTAAAATATCTTCATGAAGAGTCATGCTGTATCTCTGCGAATTATTGTTATGTTGATTGAAAAATGGGTTGATAATTGGGAGCAAGAGAGAAATGGGTTGGTTTGGTTTTCCTTCCTCTTGCTCTGTTTCAGAGAAGACTAAGAAGGCATAGATAGATTGAGGGTAGTAAAGACAAGATCATAAGCATGTCCACTAATGGAAGATAAGGTAGTCGCCACAACATCTTGGCTGAAGGCCAGGACATAAGAAGACAGATAGTCAGTTGGAATTACTTTGGGGATTACATGGCCTTTAGACATAGAAACTGGGACAATTATCAACCAGGTTGGATTTATGAAACACGTAAACATTCCAAATCACCCAGAAATCCCTGGGGAGGAGAATATGATAAAAGACTGAAAATCTTGTGGTTAAGAAAGATAGTATTTAGACTATTATCTAAAGGGTCATTTTAAAAAGAGGTGGCATCCCTGATAGTTAAAACACTAGTGTACGGATTTAGTTCAACACCCCAAAATTGATATCACTACCCCACCCCAATTTGTATGTGAGAGAAGTACTCACAAGTATGTTGCATTGACCCAGAGTCTGGGTTACATATAGACATAGACTGAAACACATTTAAGATTTTCAAAAGCTGAAACATATTTAATTGTTCCACTGTTTGTCTAGGTAGGGCTCAAAAAGGCTCTTACCTTAAACACCATTAGTCTAACTTGGCTGCCAATGAATAACATGTCAATATAAGTGGAACACATTCTCCCAAAAGCCTAATACTACAAAGACCAGTAGGAAAATTCCTTCTGACTTAAAGCAATATTTATAGATGCATTTACATGCCTCATTATAAATACACATACCTCAAAAACAAATGAAAATGACTGAAATTAATTCCTCAAACCCCTAGAAACAGTTCTTCAGATATAGTAAATGAATTTCCAGTTCTTCCTATATTAAAACTTAATTAATTTTATTAATAAGTGATTTCAAAATATAGCAATAAGACATCACAACACTATGAGCTACTGTTTAATGTTTTCAGGTGCTTTCCAATAGTCTGCTTTTGAAAGATGTTTGTGGGATGTGTCTTTTGCACCAATTTATATTTATGCAATATTACCAAAAAAAAATGTGTTTACTCAGAAAACAAGTGTTTACTCAGAAAATTTTTGTGAAATATTTAATTAAACATATAGGAGCACTATTACTATCTTTTAACCTCCTGGAGTTTTCTTTTTCCTTCAGCTGTGTTTAAAATAGTGAGTGAATGAATGAATGAATGAATTGATTATAGATAGATAAATGATAAGTAGATGGATGTATGGATAGATAGATAGATAGATAAATTTTAAAGTCCCATTTTAAAAACAGTGAAAGTAAGTTAAGGAGTGTTCTGTAGCATGAATAACTCCTCTAAAGAATTGCTTTTCCAGATGATTGTCAATAAGTTTAAAAAAGAAAGAAATTAGATTAAAAATGAGTATGTGAACATTAACCACACCTGCACACTTTGTGGAAAAGCCCTGAACCTCCTATAAAGGCTATTCTACTCCACTTTCTTAAACTTATAGAGAAAAAATTGTTCACTTTGTTTACTTTTTCCATAGGAATTTGATTCCAGAGAATGCTTTTAGTTCAGAGAAAATGGTAGAAACCATTCCATATCTTTATGTGCCTACAGAAGTTCGAGAGGTAAAGAGAAAAAGGTGGTAAGAAGCATGAGACATTTAATGAAATTGTTCCACACACAAAATTTCCAACCCAGATTCCCTAATGTTGGGTCATCTGCATGGCTAAAATCCTGTGGTCTTCAGGTCATGTAGCCTTTTCCAGCTGGTCTTTTCTATGCTGACAGCAAGGAGAACAAATCCATAAAGTGCAGCAACCACAAAGCATAAAGTTCAATGGTAAAGCTATTGCGTAGTTTAGGGTTTAATAATACTATTTAAAACCATTTTACCTCAATATTGACAAGACAATTCTACTTTAATAAGGTTAGACAACAAGAGTTAATGCCTTGTGATAGCTGATCATAAGGTTCAGTCTCTGTCTCCAAGAAGAAAGTAAATTGGTTGAAAAACTCAAAGCTTTGGTCAACCAACCAAACTTTATCACAAAGTCAGAAGTATTGTTTAAATGACTTCTAAACTAAATCTAAGGAGGGAAGATATCAATCAATAACAGACACCAATAATTCCAAATAAAACACTTCATTAAATCAGGAAGACAACGAGTTGCATCAAGCGGCTACCCTGAGCAAATTACTAGAATGAGTGCCAGGAAAAATAAAGTAGAATATAACATACAGTGCTTTTCCTCAAGTAAGCCCAACATAATAATAGGAAGTAAAATGTTTGGGAAAAGTCTAAAGATTGTTTGACTAGATTCTAATGTAGTCATTCTAGAATATTTTGGAACATGCCCTACACGATCAAAATAAGAAACATAAGAAACACAGTTTATACCATAAACCAGTACACACAGAACACACTCATACATAAACACATAACACTTACACTTATCACATATAAAGAACTCGACATTTTTATTCTTTTTTAAAAAACTTAATTGATAGGGGCTTCCCTGGTGGTGCAGTGGTTGAGAGTCTGCCTGCCGATGCAGGAGACACGGGTTCGTGCCCCGGTCCAGGAAGATCCCACAAGCCGTGGAGCTGCTGGGCCCGTGAGCCATGGCTGCTGAGCCTGCACGTCCGGAGCCTGTGCTCCGCAGCGGGAGAGGCCATAGCAGTGAGAGGCCTGTGTACCGCAAAAAACAAAAACAAAAAAAAATTAATTGATGAGTCATGATCCACAATTTCAAGAACATTGGTCTAAGAGGCAGCTCTATGACCTCCTTAAGAGCAGAAACACTGTCTTAAATCTCTGTAATTCAAGGAATTAGTCCAGTGTCTAGGGGTGAATATGGGGTAGTAAACTTTTAGTGAATAAAAATAAGTGAATGATTAAATAAATACATGTTGCATATATGCATCATATTAAAAATAAAAGACCAAAACTTTTGGAAGTGTTTATTATACTTCCGCTTATATTGCATCCCTAGCAAAATAGGTAGATTTGATAGGTGGGTAGATGAATGGGTAGATAGATAGATAGAGCAAATTAAAGCAAGTTTTCCCAATCAGTCAAACAGGTTTTACAATCCATTTCACCTCCCTCTATACTAAGTGTTCTCAACTAATAAAGTAATATTGTATTATTGTATCACTAAGAACATGGATTTGAGAGCTAGATTAGCTGGATTCAAATCCTAGATCTGTCAATCTCTTTGTGACTCTTAATCTTGTACAAGTTATTCAACCATTAAGTGTCTCAGTTACTTGTAAAACACAGATGGTACTAGATCCTGCTTCATAAGTGTGTGAAGATTAAAATTATTACAAATATGTAATGCACTTAGAATTCTGATTTATATGTAAGGACTATTAAATAAGTGAATTACCTTGGCCAATCCAGGGAGAAAGTCATCTTTTTCTTCCAGTTAATCCTCAAACATAAAACCTAAGACATAGAGATCAAAATTCATCAACAGTGAAAACATGTGACTTGGGCAGGTTGTGGTAAATTTCCCATGATGAAGAATATTCAAAGGCACTCTGGGGCTTCCCTGGTGGCACAGTGGTTGAGAATCCGTCTTCTAATACAGGGGACACGGGTTCGAGCTCTGATCTGGGAGGATCCCACATGCCGCGGAGCAACTAGGCCCATGAGCCACAACTACTGAGCCTGCGCGTCTGGAGCCTATGCTCCGCAACAAGAGAAGCCGCGATAGTGAGAGGCCCGCGCACCGTGATGAAGAGTGGCCCCCGCTTGCCACAACTAGAGAAAGCCCTCGCACAGAAATGAAGACCCAACACAGAAAAAATAAATAAATTAATAAACTCCTATCCCCAACATCTTCTTAAAAAAAAAAAAAAGCACTCTGAATATTCACAAAGAATATGGATGTTGCACATGGTCTTTGCAGAAGACATTGTATCTTTCCCCATTGAACAGCAACAGTGTTTATTGAGCAGGATTAACTCAAGCCCCAACTCAAAGGTAGGACCTGAGGAACACAAGTGAATACGTATATCTACCATGTGCTACCCATTGTACCATTGGTTGATTCAATCATGGGCATTTAATCCCATCCTGAGTCTATCAGGATAAGTCATTACTTTGTCCACAAGAGGTGGACATGTGATCTCCAGTGGTACCATCTGAAGAAATGAGAAAGCATTTATTTTGTATTTGCGTGGCAAGAAGTTCTCATACTTTAGATGGATGTAAGCTTAGGATTGGCTGCAGCCATTTAGTTACCTTGAATGAAGTAAGCCTGAGGATGAAACCAAAACAAGGAGGGTAGGCTTTAGAGAATCCTTGAGTAATGGAGCTGATCACCCACTTGAGACCTGCTTACTCCTGGACATCTAAGTGATGTGAATCTTTAAGTTGTCTGCATTGCAAAAGTCAGTTTGAGTTCAATCATCTGCTGAATTAATTTTAAGTATCTGACAAGGGGGTCACCTAGATGACTTACCACATTTTGTCTAAACTTCCAAACAACTTGGGAACCCTTTTCTCTGCCTTTAAAAGTAGACAAAAAAGGTTTTAACATGTTAGTTTTATTTAAATATTTATATTTTTAAAAAAATACCAAGAATTTCAAAAGTAAATCGAATGCTTACAATGTGTTGATAACAGTGTTAAGAACTTTACAAATCTTATTTTATTTAATTCCATAGCAACCCCATGAGGTTGGAATTATAACTATCCCCTATTTCAGATGAAGAAATTTAGACTACTAGAAATTAATACCTTTGTATTTGTCATATAATTAGTAAGATAGGAAGTGGAATTCAAACATGATTTTATCTAGCTTTTAAAAATTTCTCAATCATTATACTCTGCTGCTTTAAGTTAATTATGTTATCAGGTGCTGTGTTAGATGGGTGCTGGAATCACAATTCAGTATAGTCCAACAACATTTTTTTCAGAGTATATTATGTACCAGGTAATATATACAATTAGAGAGTCTAGTCAGATGGACTTGTTAGGGCACAATCAGTATATATTTATTTCCTCATTAGTGCCTTCAAGTGCAATCTGAAATATTTCCATTCTCTGTCACTGGATTACAGTAGGGAAGATTATGGTAAATTTCAGGTCTAAGAACAGTATAACTTCAGGTGTTAGAAAGTCTAGACCATCTAAATCCATAGAACATACAACACTAGGAAAAAATTCTAAAATACATTTGAACTTGGGTGGACTATGATATGTCGAGATTCATTCATCATCTTTAATAAATGTACCACTCTCGTAGGGGAAGTTGATAATGGAGGAAGCTATGCATGTGTCAGGGCAGTGGGTATATGGGAAATCTCTGTACATCTCTCTCAATTTTGCTGCAAACCTAAAATTTCCCTAAAAATAAAGTTCTTAAATAAAAAAAAAAAAATTTGGCATGCTATGTGCCTTGTGGGGTCTTAGTTCCCCAACCAGTGATTGAACCCAGGCCACAGCAATGAAAGCGTCAAGTCCTAACCACTCAACTGCCAAGGAATTCCCAAAACTTTTTTAAAAATTTGAAAGTCTAGACCAAGGATTTCTTTTTTCTGCCATGTTGGAGTAACTCTATCTCCCAACTTTAAACAACTAGAAGTGTTTTTCAGACATTGAATAAGACACAAAGAGTGTTTTTCAGACATTGAATAAAGCATCATTGAATATGATGCTTCATAAAAGGGAAAAAATGAGGTGAACCTATAATAGTCCTAGTGTTTTGACTGGAAGCAATTATTAGCAGAAAGGAGGAATCCAAACAGAATCCTGTAGTCCTGCTGAGTTCAGGAGGCCAAGGTTAAAGTTTGAGGATGCTAAAGCAGGTGAAAATCATGTGGTAGATTTCCATAAAAAGAGGAAGTGACACAGGAAATGAGCTTAAGAAATTTGCAGAGAGATCCCATTTAGTATATAATAAGTCTTACACCACAGATGTTATTTAGGTCAGGGTTAAACTAGAGAAGTAGAATCAGTAGAGACTATATATATATATATATATATATATAAATAAATAAAATTATTACAAGAAATTGGCTTATGAAATGTAGGGGCTGATAAAGTTAGCTCTGAAGCAAGGCAACCGGTTAGGAAAAGAAGATCATGGGTAGGCTGGAACTCTATGAGCTTGAGTTGAAGCCTGAATCCACAGGCAGGCAGTTAGAAAGGGAGACCCAAAGGAAAGGAAAAGCAGTATCAGGCCGTGCTGCTGCTTAGAGTGTCTCTTCTCAAGGAGCACCTATGCTTTCTTTTAAGGGCTTCTACCTGATTAAATCAAGCCCACCCAGGATAACTTTTTTGATTAATTCAAAGGTAAATGATTATGATTTTAAGTCCATTTGAAAATTTCCTTCACAGAAAAACCCAGATGGATAGTTAATTGATAAACTGGGAGATGTGTGTACACACTACAAAATGGCTGCTGTCTCCCTTGTAGCCCATTCTAACTTGAAACACACTAGAGAGGAGTCTTGTTTAGTCTAGAAATCTTGGCACGTCACAAAGTGATCACAGATGTGAAAAGTAAAACTTCAAAAGGCAAGCAAAGAAGGAGCAGAAAGTCACAAGCTGAGAAATTCCCTGAATTCACATCAGAAGGGAAAATATTTGAGGTCCTCAAAGCCAGAGCAGAAAAACTAAAAAGGTCTATCTCTGGATAAAAAGCTATTCTAGCTAGGCCCTAGCAAAGTTTCCAAACACGATTAAAGAGATTAAACTCATCTGTTAGTAACACAGCTGTGTGCCAAAACAAACCTCAATGGTATTTAAAGAAAGAAAACAAAATAAAGACATTCAACAACATAATATCAAAATGTCTAACAAGTATCCAAAAATTAGTAGACATTCAAACGTAAAGGAAAATGTTACCCATGACCAGGAAAAATATCAATCATTTTTTTTTTAAAGTTAGTTTCTTTTTGTTTGGAATAACTATAGTCAACTTTTATTAATGTAGAATTTGACTGATTAATGTTAAAAGTCAAAGTGTCGAATAAAGCTGACAGCCATATTCAACATTGCAGTTTGCTTTTAGTTACAATTTTTTTTTTAGAATTTCTTTCCCTAAAACAATCACAGCAGAAGTGTTCATTTCATTTGCCTACTTCATCTCTAGACTACCACCACAGAAATTGGTGGTAACTGACTGTGGTATCATAGAAATGAGAGAGATGGTAGAATTAGCCAACAAGAATGTTAAAACAGCTACAGTAACTGTATTCAAGAATTCAAGGGAAAATATAAACATAGTAAAGATAGAAGTGGAAAATATAAAAGTGAATCAGAACTTCTAGCCATGAGAAGTAAACAATCTGAGTTGAAAATTTCACTGAATGAGATTACCTGCAGATTAGATCCTGCAGAAAGTTTCAATGATATTAAAGACATAGCAATAGAATTGATTAATAATGAAGCACAGGAAGGCAAATAAACAAAGAAAATTAACAAATCCTAAAAGGCCAATGGAAAAATATCAAGTAGTCTAAAATACATGTATTTGGGTTTCCACAAAAAATGAAAAGACAAAGAAGAAAAGGGCAAAACCAAACACAATAGTGGCAATAACAAACAATAGCAAAACACCCCAATACAGCTGAAAAAATTAAAAAAAACATTTTTAAAATTTTCAAAACATACACACACACACGTCAAAGCTCAAAGAACCCAAAGCAGGATACGTAGAGATACAGATACACACACTCCAAAGTACATAAAAATCAAATTACACAAAATATATAATGAAGAAAAAAAATTCATAAAGACAATGAGGAGAAATGAATAAATACATATAGAAAAAGATAAGAATAATAAAAATAACTTCTCATCAGAAACAATGCAAACTAGAATAAATATTAGGACATATTTAAAGTGATGAAACACAAACACTATGAAACTGAGATTATTTACCAAGTGAAAATGTTCACAATCAAAGACAAATTAGATAATTTTTCGGACAAACAAGAGCTGAGAGAATGAATCACCAACAGATTGACAGTATGAAAAATAAAGAAGTTCTTTGGGTGAATGATAAGTGTCACAAGGTGGAAATTTGTACACAAAATGGGATGAAGAACAGTAGAATGTTAAGTATGTGGTAGAATTGAAAAGTTTTTTTCTCATTTTAAAATTTTTCTCAAAGATAATTTGTTGTTTAAAGCAAAAATAATAACAATAATATACTTTAGAGGTTATCACATATACATAGAAGTATAATTATAACAATGATAGAAAGAATGAGAGGGGATATTAGAAGTATTCTGCTTGAGATATATTTTATATGAAATTATGACATAATAGACTACATAGTTTAAATTATAATATTATAAACCTGAGACCAACAATGAGAAAATAGAGGTATAGCTAATAAATAAATGGTGGAAATAACACTGAATTGTAAAATATATTTAACTAATCCAAAGACAGGAATATGGAAAAAGGAATTTAAAAAATGGATGGGACAAATGGAAAAGAACTAGCAACATGATAAATGTAAATACAAATGTATCAATAATTCTATTACATATAAATGTCCTGCATTCTCAGTTAAAATACAAAGACTGTCATAATAACTAAAAATGCAAAACCTGACTATATGCTGCCTATGAGAAATCCATTTTAAATGTAAGGACACAGAGAGATTGAAATGAAAGGATAGAAAAAAATAATGCATGCAAACTCTAAGCATATGAGAACTGTAATTCTTACAACAATATTAGACTAAACTTCAGAAGAAGGTACAGGAATACCTTGGAGATATTGTGAATTTGGTTCCAGACCACTGCAATAAAACAAATATCAAGATAAAGAAAGTCACATGAATTTTTTGGTTTCCCAGTGCATGTAAAAGTTATGTTTACACTATACTGTAGTCTATTAAGTGTACAATAGCATTATATATAAAAAACAATGTGTGTACCATAGTTTAAAATTTCTTTATTGCTAAAAATTGCTAACCATCATTTGAGCCGTCAGTGAGTAATAGTAATAACATCTAAGATCACTGATCGCAGATCACTATAAAAATATGATAATGAAAACATCTGAAATGTTATGAGAATTACCAAAATGTCACACAGGGACATAAAGTGAGCTAATGTTGGAAAAATGACACCAATAGACTTGCTTGACACAGGGTTGCTACAAACTCTCAATTTGTAAAAAAAAAAAAAAATGCAAATCTGTGAAGTACAATAAAGCAAAGCACAATAAAATAAGGTATGCCTGTATATAATCAGAGATAGATAGATATTTTATAATATGTCAATTCATAAAGAAGACATAACAATGATAAATGTGTATGTATTTTAAAACAGAGCTTCATAATACATAAAGAAAAATTAATGGAATGGCAATAAATAGACTAATCTAAAATTGGATATTTCCACACTCTCAATAATCAGTAAAATTAGTAGATAAAAAAATGAGTAAGAATATGAAAGCTGTAAATAGCATCAATCAACATGACCTAATTGACATTTCCATCACACCAGCAGACTATATACCTTGTTTACAGGTGCATATGGAATATACAACAAGAAAAATATATATTAGGGCCATTAAATTAAGTTTTAATAAGTATAAAAGTATTGGAACCATAAAACATTCTGTAACTGCAATAGAATTAAACTAGGAGTCAATCACAGAAAGGTATTTGAAAACTCCCCAAATATTTGGAAATTAAAACATAATATTTCCAATATATAAACACTATTCAAAGAAAAAATCATAAGCAAATTTAGAAAATATTTTAAATCAAATAAAATGAAAACCACAACATATCCAAAAAGGGCTGCAACTAAAGCAGTGTTTAGAGGAAAAATCATTTCTTTAAAGGTTTATGATATAAAAGAAGAAATATTCAAAATCAATTATCTAAGCTTCCATCTTAAGAAGCTAAAAAAAAGTGAATAAATTAAACGTGAAGTAAGTATAAAAAGGAAATGATAAAGATAAGAGCATTAATCAATAAAATAGAAACCTGAGAAAAACAATAGAGAGAATTAGTGAAACCAAAACCAAAAATGAGAAATCTTTAGCTAGACATATTGAGAGAGAGAGAGAAAGAAACAAACTACCCGTATTAAGAATGAAAAAGGAAAAATTACTAGGGATCTGGCATTGAAAGAATAGGCAAGAATACTATAAATAACATTAAGCCATTAATATCAAAAATTGTATTTACATGTACAAATTCCTTGAGGGATCCAAATTACCAAAATATGCTTAAAAAAATAGAACACATGAGTACATTTATGTCTCTTAAATAAATCAAAATCAAAAACCTTCCTTTTTGGTTTGAAAACTCGGGAGTTCCTCGGGTGATATATGAAACTGGCCCCTGCACATGAAGGGCAAAGAAAGACTGAAGAAAGAGGCAGCCACCCCAGATTGGTAGGTGGCAGGTTTAATACTCATGGGAACTGACATATGAGACTTGCCCTGGGTGTGCCCACCAGAATCTTAAAAGTTTATGTAGAGACCTTAATGGGGTTCAGTCTCATGTTCCACCTTGGTGATCTCAAGACCTTACTCTCTCAAGGCTGTGTCCTTGAAAATAGTTCCCACTGTGGGAATGGTGGGCAGAATGTACATCCCAAGAACAGGGAAGTAGATGAGGAGCCTCCAACTGCTCTGGTTTAGCTTGAGGGTCAATTGGAGGTCACATTCTCTCTGTGACCTCCACCAGCACTTCACCCCTTTGAGAACTACTCTTAGAATCTTACACACCCCTCTCTACCACCACATGCCCTAAGTGGTCAGCAAGGGTTTTTAGGTAGCATGGAGGTGGCTCATTTGGTTGCCATCTGGCTGTACAGGAGGCAGATACTAAAGTAGCAATAGAGGCACATGCTGGAGAAAACACAGATCAAGGTAATGAGTCCCAAAGTAAGCAAAAAAAAAAAATTTCCACTAAGAGCCCCATGATTCAAACCATTGATTTAGTAAGTCTCCTTGACTGGGAGTTGAATCAATCAGGGTATGTGCACTCATGTGATTTAACAAAGATGATACATTAGCAGATTCATCAGGTATGAACATACAACACTCTGGATAATGGCCTTTATATCTCCTTGCAAAACAGTAATAATGACTAGGGTCATTCCATTTTGGAGGACAGGTTTGCTCACGAGAGAAAATTCAGGAGTCATTAAGGATATTCATTGCCTTCTATCATTTAGGGCTTATTGGTTGAATTTAGTAAGGGCCTCTATGTGTGCTGTAACGTCCTTCAGGCCAATGGAGGATACAAATATGGTAGCCAAATGATTGTACCAGTGGAAAATAGAACATGCCTATTTGGTCTTGAGGGGAGAGAGGTTGGCAATTTTTGTTACCGAGCAGTGGCTTCTCCCCTGTGCCCAGGTAAAACCCAGGGTGTAACAGCCCAACCACCAAGGTGGAAACCATAGCCAAAGATTTGTGTCACACAACCACTGGGTTCCATTCAGGGTTACCCAATATATACCTGGGCAGCACAACCAGTCAGTGCCAAACCAGTCACTATCCCTTAATGTGGCAGAATGACAATGCAGTTCCATTGATATTCAGTCTATATCCTCGATGCAATTGAGTTGGTTCTGTTGGAGTGATTTTTTTGTACCCAGCATAGGGGTGCATTGATGTTCAAATATCCGGGGGTAAGTCACATGAACTCATTCCAAACCTGAGCATAGTCACCCATGGTTCTAATGGTGATATTTTTAGGATCCTTCCAGGCAGCAGTTTGATGGACTGCTTGCATTGTTTGATTGACAAAGAAGAATGCCCATGTGTAATGTTATTGATAGTGTGTGCCACAAGCCAGGCTTCTGGATCAGTATTGGCAATATCAGGTGAATTAAGAGTACTACTCCTAGATTGTTCTTCCTTAATGTACTGATTTAGGACCTTCTGATCCCCTCCCTGAAGTGCTGATGTCTACCACAAAAATCCTGATGAGCTAGAGAGGGACAGCTGTGCACATACCCAAACGTTGGATTGATTTATTTGCCGGGCATACAAGTGTACACTGCAGAAAGATATTTTCATTAAGAGTACATCCTGTGACTGGATACCAGAGGAGTATCAGAAGTCTAAAGCCAAAAAGACAAACATTTAGTAGGAATGTAGATGGGAAGTTCTTCTCCTTCTATAAGAATTACACTTGTGGCCTGATCCCTAGATGGTAATGCAGCTACGGCTTTAAGAATTTGACCTTGTGCATACCAAACATGGTGGCCGAGTGAGCCAGCAGTCAGGTGTAAGGAGATGGAGTACGAGTGGGATATGCCAGAACAAGACCCGCACCTTCTCCCCTCTTTCAATGGTGCATGTTTAATTCCAGGTATAATGGTTTCAACAGGCCCTAATGGTTGGACATTCAAATGTATTAAAGCCTGGGATAGTACTTTAGTTTACCCAGCAAAGGTGGTTTTACATGTTAACAACTTAATCTGCTGCTTCAATATTTCATTTTTCCTTTCTACCAACCCTGCTGCTTTTAGGTCATAGGGCAGATGGAACCTCCATTGAATGTCATGTTCAAAAGAAAAAGTCCAGTCTTGCATATCACGACCTTTGAAATGTGACCCCCAATCACTGTCTATTTGACAAGGGTATCCATACATGGTACTTAACTTCTTTAACCCTCAAAGGCAGCAGCCTGTTTTCTTCTCAGTGACAGGGGAAATATAGGGTTCCAAGGCATATTTGGAACCCTCACTCGGAGGGAGAGGGCCAATATAATCAATTTGCCAATCCATTACTTGTTGGGAACCCTGGTGGACAGTTCCAGACTCCTTTGGCAATTGCCTTAGGCATTGCTTAGAACACACAAGACATGCTGTTACTGCATTAAACAAGTCACTGTATTTCAAGGGCAAGCCAGCATCCTTGGCAATATGCCAGCCCACTTGGGTTGTACAGTGGCCACCCTTTTTATGCACCCAATCTTCTGTATCTGCTGCAGAGTCAGTTGCTAAGGCTCATACCTGGGCTAAGGAATCAGCTTCCTGATTGTCAGGGAGTACAGCATGGTACTCTAGGACTTGGCCTAGGACCATGGCCAAGGTATCTAAGATGGTGGCAATGTTGGGTGCAGCCACATGGATAGGAGGCACTACCTTGTTTGATTCTTGGTGATCTACACTCACCCACCATGGGCCAAATTGCATTATAAAAGGGACCCTCCTGATCACTACCATTTGCCCTCTTTGCGGCTTTCCACAGGTGAACAACACAGCATTTGTTGTCAGTCTATCTTTTCAGGTGAGGGGGTCCCAGCAGCAAAGGGGTTAAGCCAGTTTTGTCTCTGTGTTACTTTTATCAGGCCCTTTACAACCAATAGGAATAGGCTTTTCGAGTTTCCTCTCTGTCTCAGGTGTTTCCCACAGCCTCTGCCAGTCCCAGGATCTGTCAGTTTCCCCTGGATCAGCAATGGACTACACAACATCATCACTGTCTAGTCCCAGGACTGGATTCAGCATGGATATCAGTGCCCCATACCAGTGCCCCATGGGGGTGGACTGGAGTATCTTGGTTTTCATTCCTGCAGTGAATGTATCTCAGTCAGGTCTTTCAAAGACACGGGCATGGATGGCCTGTCTCATTCCCAACTCCCTAAGAATTTGTTGTATCCCCTTCACAGATTCCCAGGGTCCCAAGTGCCCTGGGAGATACCTCTCATTGTGCCAAGCCTCTCTTCAGGCTAAAGTAATCCCATCCATAAGGAAGTGAGTACTTTGAATCCCCCAAGTACCATGCAGGCACTGCTGATGGGTAGGATATGTGGTGATGTTGCTAATTTTCTCTGTCTCCTGCCTGGTCACAAAAATGCCATTGCCCTCTGTACCCCATAGCCACACTAATCATGCCTGGTTACATTCCCTGGCCTTTTAATGCAACTTGGCAGCTATATCAGTAAGCTCTAATCCTGGATAATTCTCTTGTCAATTCTCTCAAATATTTGACAAAGAGAAAATTGCCATTCCTACATCAATTCTTTTATGAAATCTCCTAACTCATTTTATATAGGCAATATTACACTGACTTCAAACCATAAAGATATTTTAAGAAAAGCAACCTAGAAATTAACATCCTTCATGAACAAAATTTTTAAAAAGATGTTAGCTAATTAAATGCAGTATTACTTTAAAAGAATAATATACCATGCACAAATGGGATTTATCCCAGAAATGCAAGAATTGTTTTATATTTTAAAAAATCATTTTAATATACATTAGCTGGTGAAAAAAAGACAAAATCTACTATGATTACTCAATGGATACAGAAGAAACACTTGACAAAACTCAATAATTCAAAATAATTTGACAAAACTCAAAACTCAAAAACTCTCGACAATTAGGAATAAAGAGGGAGGGACTTAACCTTGAAAGATAATACACATATGACTAACAATTAATATTTTGATGGGAAACAAGCATTCTTACCACCTCTATTCAGAGATCCTACCAGCGAAATGAGGTAAAAAAAGAAAAACTAAACCATAGAGATTATAAAGGAAGAAGGAATACTATTTCTATATACAAATGACATGAAGAATCTCCACAAACAACTAGAACTAGTAAGGTCACAGGATGGAAGGTCAGTATACCAAAATCAATTATATTTCTGTATACCAGTAAATAAACATTAGAAATTAAACTTTAAAAATGATTACCATTTATAATAACTTCAAAATATAAAATACTTTAGGATTAAATTTAATAAAATACTTGTAAGAGTTATAGAGTTAAAACAATAAAATATTGGGGGAAGAAATTTTTAAAAAAGCCCAAATAAGTAAAGAAATATTCTAGGCCAGTAGATTGGAAGACTCAACACTATTAAGTTGTTAATTCTCCCCAGACAGATCTACACATTCAACACCGTCCCAATCAAAATCACAAAAGATATTTTGTAGGAATTAAAAACCTGGTTTAAAGTGTACGTGGAAATGCAAAAGACCTAGGATGGTCAAATAATTTGGAAAAAGCAGAGCAAATCTGGAGGACTTGCAAGGCATAATTTCAAAACTTACCTAATGCTACTGTAATCAAGACCTTTTGATATCTGTATAAGGATAAGGCATATAGATAGATAGTTCATAAATAAACTCATTCATGTATAGTTAATTTATGTATGACACAGGTGCCCAGGTGAGGAAAAGATAGTCTTTTAAACAAATGTGTATGGAACAACATAGATATTAATTTGAAAAAAAAAGAAAAAACAGGCTTTTGTCTCTTGACAAACACAGAAATTAACTTGAAACAGATCATACAACTAACTGTAAAGTCTGAAACTGTAAAAATTCTGGAAGAAACCAGAACAAAACATTTTCACAGCTTTGGGATAGATTTCTTAAATTGGAACCCCAAAAGCATGAAACATAAAAGAAAGCATGATAATTTGTGCTCTATAAAATTATTCTTTTTGTAAGATACAGTTAAAAACTGAAAAGACAAGCCACAGGCTTGGAAAAATTATTTGTGATACATTTGTTTCACAAAGGATTTGGATCCAGTATATACTGGATACTAGGACTAACAACTCAATAATAAGGTAACCCAAAGCAAAGCTTTTGAACATTTCCCAAAAGAAAATATATTCATGGCAATAAAAACATAAAAAATGCTCAAAATCAATAGTCAACAGGCTAATGCAAAGTAAACCTATAGGAAATGCCATGAATCACTTACTAAATTAGCTAATTTTAAAAACACAACATCAAGTTTTGATAAGAATGTGGAGCAAATGGAACTCTCATACCTTTGCTGATGGTATCGTAAAATGGCACAACTTGGAAAATAGTTTTACAGCTTCTTATAAGTTAAACACATATACGTAACATATAATCCAGAAATTGCAATCCTAGTTATTTACTCAGGAAAATAAAAACTTAAGTTTACTCAAAGGTTTTGTTGTTCATAACAGTTCTATTTATAGTAGCAAAAAATTGGAAACAACCCAAATGTTCAGCAATAGATGAATGGAAAAAGCATGGTGTATCCATATAAATAGAACACCACTCAGAATTAAAAAGGAAAAACAACTACTGATACATCAACAGTGTGTATAAATATCAAAAAACATGCTGAATGAATGAATGAAGCAGAACAGAAAAGCACATGCTTTATCATCCTATTTATTTGAAACTTGAAAAAAAGACTATACTGACAGAAAGTATATCAGTGGTTGCCTAGGGCCAGGAGTGAAACTGGGAAGCAATGGACTGTGAAAAGGCACAAGGGAACTTCTCCTCGAGGTGATTGTAATGATCTATATTTTGGTTGGATGGTAGTTACACAGGTGTATACATTTGTCAAAATTCATAAAAATGTGCATTTAAAACTAGGTGCTAACAGTAGTTGGGACCATCTAGATAGTTACATGTGACTGAACATGATTAAGGCCTCACTTGGAGATTGGGGCTGGTGTGTTCAGAGATTTACTTGTCTCATGGCTGCTCAAGACAAGCCTCTGAGGAAGTCATATCGCTTCTGCTCATCTCAGTTGGCAAGGACTCCATCGTGAGGTCCCCATCTGGCATAAGGAGGGCTGACAAATGCAGCTTGGTGGTTGCAAAGAATCAGAATGAATCACAACGGCTACCATAACTGGCCAGAGCCATGTGGTGGACAGGGTCTTCGTGCTCCAGCTGTGTGTGAGGCCTATGACTCTGAAGAGGGGAGAGCCGAGTTCAGGACATTGTTCCGCCAGAGTCCTCCCGGCTCCATGTAATATCAAATGGCAAAAGCTCTCCCAGAAATCCCCACCTCAATGCTAAGACCCAGCTCCACTCAATGACCAGAAGCTGCAGTGCTGGACACCCTTTGCCAAACAACTAGCAAGCCAGGAACAAAACCCCACACATTAACAGAGAGGCTGCCTAAAATCATAACAAGGTCACAGACACCCCAAAACACACCACCGGATGAAGTCCTACCCACCAGAAAGACAAGATCCAGTCTCATCCACCAGAACACTGGCATCAGTCCCTTCCACCAGGAAGCCTACACAATCCACTGAGCCAACCTTAGCCCCCAGGGGCAGATACCAAAAACAACGGGAACTATGAACCTGCAGCCAGGGAAAAGGAGACCCCAAACACAGTAAGTTAAGCAAGATGAGCAGACAGAGAAATACACAGCAGGTGAAGGAGCAAGGTAAAAACCCACCAGACCTAACAAATGAAGAGGAAATAGGCAGCCTACCTGAAAAAAGAATTCAGAGTAATTGTAGCAAAGATGACCAAAATCTTAGAAATAGAATGGAGAAAATACAAGAAAAGTTTAACAACGACCTAGAAGAACTAAAGAGCAAACAAACAAGGATGAAGAACACAATAAACGAAATTAAAAATTCTCTAGAAAGGATCAATAGCAGAATAACTGAGGCAGAAGAACGGGTAAGTGACCTAAAAGATAAAATAGTGGAAATAACTACTGCAGGGTGGAATAAAGAAAAAAGAATAAAAATAATTAAGGACAGTCTCAGAGACCTCTGGAACAACATTAAATGCACCAACACTCGAATTATAGGGGTCCAAGAAGAAGAGAAAAAGAAAGGGACTGAGAAAATATTTGAATAGATTAGAGTTGAAAACTTCCCTTATACAGGAAAGGCATTAGTCAATCAAGTCCAGGAAGTGCATAGAGTCCCATACAGGATAAATACAGGGAGAAACATGCCAAGACACATATTAATCAAACTATCCAAAATTGAATACAAAGAAAAAATATTAAAAGAAGCACAGGAAAAACAACAAATAACATACAAGGGAATCCCCATAAAGTTAACAGCTGATCTTTCAGCAGAAACTTTGCAAGCCACAAGGGAGTGGCAGGACATATTTAAAGTGATGAAGGAGAAAAACCTACAACCAAGTTTAGTCTACCAAGCAAGGATCTCATTCAGATTCGACAGAGAAATTAAAACCTTTACAAACAAGCAAAAGCTAAGAGAATTCAGCAGCATCAAATGAGCTTTACAACTGCTAAAGGAACTTCTCTAGGCAGGAAACACAAGAGAAGGAAAAGACCTACAATAACAAACCCAAAACAATTAAGAAAATGGTAATAGGAACATACATATTGATAACTACCTTAAAGGTAAATGGATTAAATCTTCCAAACAAAAGGCATAGACTGGCTGAATAGATACAAAAGCAAGACCCATATTATATGCTGCCTAGAAGAGACCCACTTCAGACCTAGGGACACATACAGACTGAAAGTAAGGGGATGGAAAAGGATATTCCATGCAAATGGAAATCAAAAGAAAGCTGACGTAGCAATTCTCATATCAGACAAAATAGACGTTAAAATAAAGACTATTACAACAGACAAAGAGGGACATTACATAATGATCAAGGAATCAAACTAAGAAAAAGATATTTCAACTGTAAATATTTATGCACCCAACATAGGAGCACCTCAATATGTAAGGCAAATGCTAACAGCCATAAAAAGGGAAATTGACAGTAACACAATAATACTAGGGGACTTTAACACCCCACTTTCACCAGTGGACAGATCATCTAAAATAAAAATAAATATGGAAACACAAGCTTTAAATGATACATTAAACAAGGGCACTTAATTGATATTTATAGGACATTCCATCCAAAAACAACAGAATACACTTTCTTCTCAAGTGCCCATGGAACATTCTCCAGGATAGATCACATCTTGGGTCACAAATCAAGACTTGGTAAATTTAAGAAAATTAAAATAATATCAAGTATCTTTTCCAGCCACAATGCTATGAAACTAGATATCGATTACAGGAAAAAATCTGTAACAAATACAAACACATGGAGGCTAAACAATATGCTACTAAATAACCAAGAGTTCACTGAAGAAATCAAAGAGGAAATCAAAAATTACCTAGAAACAAATGACAGGGAAAACACGATGACCTATGGGATGCAGCAAAAGCAGCTCTAAGAGGGAAGTTTTTAGCAATACAATCCTACTTCAAGAAATAAGAAACATCTCAAATAAACAACCTAACCTTACACCTAAAGCAATTAGAGAAAGAAAAACAAACAAACAAAAAAAACAAATTTAGCAGAAGGAAAGATGTCATAAGGATCAGATCAGAAATCAATGAAAAAGAAATGAAGGAAATGATAGCAAAGATAAATAAAACTAAAAGCTGGCTCTTTGAAAAAATAAACAAAATTGGTAAACCATTAGCCAGACTCATTAAGAAAAAAAGGGAGAAAACTCAAATCAATAGAATTAGAAATGAAAAAGGAGAAATAACAACTGACACTGCAGAAATACAAAGGATCATGAGAGATTACTAAAAGCAATTATATGTCCATAAAATGGACAACCTGGAAGAAATGGACAAATTCTTAGAAAAGCACAACCTTCTGAGACTGAACCAGGAAGAAATAGAAAATATAAACAGACCAATTACAAGCATTGAAATTGAAACTGTTAATAAAAACGTTCCAACAAAAAACCCAGGACCAGGTGGCTTCACAGGCGAATTTTATCAAACATTTAGAGAAGAGCTAACACCCATCCTTCTCAAACTCTTCCACAGTAAAGCAGAGGGAGGAACGCTCCCAAACTCATTCTACGAGATCACCATCACCCTGATACCAAGACCAGACAAAGATGTCACAAAGAAAGACAACTACAGGCCAATATCACTGATGAACATAGATGCAAAAATCCTCAACAAAATACTAGCAAACAGAATCCAACAGCACATTAAAAGGATCACACACAATGATCAAGTGGGGTTTTTCCCAGGAATGCAAGGGTTCTTCAATATATGAAAATCAATCAAAATGATAAACCATATAAAAAATTTGAAGGAGAAAAACCGTATGATCATCTCAATAGATGCAGAAAAAGCTTTCGACAAAATTCAACACCCACTGATGATAAAAAGCCTCAAGAACGTAGGCATAGAGGGAACTTACCTCAACATAATAAGGGCCATATATGACACACCCACAGCCAACATCGTTCTCAATGGTGAAAAACTGAAACCATTTCCACTAAAATCAGGAACAAGACAAGGTTGTCCATTCTCACCACTCTTATTCAACATAGTTTCGGAAGTTTTAGCCACAGAAATCAGAGAAGTTAAAGAAATAAAAGGAATCCAAATCAGAAAAGAAGAAGTAAAGCTGTCACTGTTTGTGCATGACATGATACTATACGTAGAGAATCTTAAAGACACTACCAGAAAACTACTAGAGCTAATCAATGAATTTGGTAAAGTAGCAGGATACAAAATAAACGCAGAGAAATCTCATACATTCCTATACACTAATGATGAAAATTCTGAAAGAGAAATTAAGGATACACTCCTGTTTACCACTGCAAAATAAGAATAAAATAGCTCAGAATAAACCTACCTAAGGAGACAAAAGACCTGTATGCAGAAAACTATAAGACACTGATGAAAGAAATTAAAGATATACAAACAGATGGAGAGGTATACCATATTCTTGGATTGGAAGACTCAACATTGTGAAAATGACTATACTACACAAAGCAATCTACAGATTCAATGCAATCCCTATCAAACTACCAATGGTGGGGCTTCCCTGGTAGCGCAGTGGTTGAGAGTCCACCTGCCAATGCAGGAGACACAGGTTCATGCCCCGGTCTGGGAAGATCTCACATGCCACGGAGCGGCTAGGCCCATGAGCCGTGGCCACTGAGTCTGCGCATCCGGAGTCTGTGCTCTGCAATGGGAGAGGCCACAACACTGAGAGGCCCGCGTACCACAAAAACAAACAAAAAAAACATACCAATGGCTTTTTTCACAGAATTAGAACAAAGTATTTCACAATATGTATGGAAACACAAAACACCCTGAACAGCTAAAGCAATCTTGAGAAAGAAAAATGGAGCTGGAGGAATCAGGCTCCCTGACTTCCAACTATACTACAAAGCTACAGTAATCAAGACAGTATGGTACTGGCACAAAAACAGAAATATAGATCAAAGAGACAGGGTAGAAAGCCCAGAGATAAAACTCATGCACATATGGTCACCTTATTATTATTTTTTTTTTGTGGTACACGGTCCTCTCACTGTTGTGGCCTCTCCCATTGTGGAACACAGGCTCCAGACGCACAGGCTCAGCAGCCATGGCTCACAGGACTAGCCACTCCGTGGCATGTGGGATCTTCCAGGACTGGGGCATGAACCCGTGTCCCCTGAATCGGCAGGCGGACTCTCAACCACTGCGCCACCACAGAAGCCCAGGCACCTTATTTTTGATGAAGGAGGCAAGTGTATACAATGGAGAAAAGACAGCCTCTTCAACAACTGGTGCTGGGAAAACTTGACAGCTACATGTAAAAGAATGAAATTAGATCACTGCCTAACACCATACACAAAAAAAAGCTCAAAATGGATTAAAGACCTAAATGTAAGGTCAGACACTATAAAACTGTTAGCAGAAAACATAAGCAGAACACTCTATGACATAAATCCTTTTTGACCCATCTCCTAGAGAAATGCAATTAAAAACAAAAATAACAAATGGGACCTAATGAAACTTAAAAAAGCTTTTGCACAACAAAGGAGAAACTAAACAAGACGAAAAGACAACCCTCAGAATGGGAGAAAATATTTGCAAATGAAGCAACTGACAAAGGATTAATCTCCAAAATTTACAAGCAGCTCGTGCAGCTCAATATCAAAAAAACAAACAACCCAATCCAAAAATGGGCCGAAGACCTAAATAAACATTTCTGCAAAGAAGATATACTGATTGCCAATAAACACATGAAAGGATGCTCAACATCACTAATCATTAGAGAAATGCAAATCAAAACTACAATGAGTTATCACCTCACCCTGGTCAGAATGGCCATCATCAAAAAATCTACAAACAATAAATGCTGGAGAGGGTGTGGAGAAAGGGGAACCCTCTTGAACTGTTGGTGGGATTTTACACTGATACAGCCACTATGGTGAACAGTATGGAGGTTCCTTAAAAAACTAAAAATAGAAATACCATACTACCCAGCAATCCCACTACTGGACATATACCCTGAGAAAACCATAATTCAAAAAGAGTCATGTACAACAATGTTCATTGCAGCTCTATTTACAATAGCCAGGACATGGAAACAACCTAACTGTCCATTGACAGATGAATGGGTAAAGAAGATGTGGCACATATATACATTGGAGTATTACTCAACCATAAAAAGAAATGAAAGTGAGTTATTTGTAGTGAGGTGGAATGACCTAGAGTCTGTCATACAGAGTGAAGTAAGTCAGAAAGAGAAAAAGAAATACCATATGCTAACATATATATATGGAATCTAAAAAAAAAAAATGGTTCTGAAGAACCGAGGGCAGGACAGGAATAAAGATGCAAACATATAGAATGGACTTGAGGACACAGGGAGGCGGAAGGGTAAGCTGGGGTGAAGTAAGAGTGTGTCATGGACATATATACACTACCAAATGTAAAATAGATAGCTAGTGGGAAGCAGCTGCATAGCACAGGGAGATCAGCTCGGTGCTTTGTGACCAACTAGAGGGGTGGGATAGGGAGGGTGGGAGGAGGAAGGCCCAAGAGGGAGGAGTTATGGGGATATACGTACATGTATAGCTGATTCACTTTGTTATAAAGCAGAAACTAACACACTATTGTAAAGCAATTATACTCCAGTAAAGATGTTAAAATTAATTAATTAAAATAAAACTAGGTGCTGTTTAGTAAAATGTTTAGTACGATGTTTAGCACCATCTAGGTTTTCCATTGCTCTTCCCCCATTCCTGTGCATTTGTCTTCCAATGCCCGGGATCTCCTGGGTTAGGAGTCCTTACAGGAAAAGGAGTAAAGTCCTGGAGGAAAAGCCAGGTGACTGGTACCTCTTCTATGTCAGGTATCAAAATACTGACGCTTGAGCATAGAGTTCTTGCGGGTGATTTTTCCAATGCACTTCCTACTCCACCTCCCACCAATGACTGAATTGTACTTTTTCCTGACAAGGTGACCACCCTGCCTGCATGACACCCTCAGTCCCTGCCCTTGACAATGCACCCACAGCCTCTTTCTGCTAGGGTCCATTTGGCCCGTTGGGGACTTAAAGCCCAATTTCCGTCCTGAAGCAAACTTGGTCACCAGTAACTAGCTCTTCTTTCTCTGGTACATAATAAAAATAATGGCTGTCCCTATTGCAGATCTACCCTCTTGTCCAGCTCTGTAACCAGAGAATATCAGGTTACCACTGATATTCTCTCTTCTTCTGGCTTTTCCAGGCAAAAAGCAAGCACAAGTCTTTTCATAGCTACATATCAGATTCTCATGAGAACACTCCCATGCTCCTGTGACAGCATGGGATTGACCTACACCTCAGCAAAAGTCTACATGGGAATGAAGAGGCCAGTCACCATTTTGAAAAGAAAAACTGTTTTGAAAAAAAATCCCAAGTGTTTATGAATCATTCTTCTGGTTTTCCCTCTCATTGAACCTGGGGGTAGAGAAAAGGAGAGGGAGAAATATCTGGTTCTTTCCCTCACCTTTAGAGGACAGAAAGCACAAATAGCACTTTCTTCTCCTCTGTATTTTCATTACAAAAAAAAAAAAAAAAACACCACACTTTTAAAGTTTCAATTTCTAGCCTTTTCTTATACACAGAGAAGATGGGTAAGTGTGCTGGTGGTCAGAGAGCCAGTTTCCGGAGCTCTTGCTAAATCTCACGGGGAATGTGTGAAGCAGCCCTCATTATAACACAGGATTTCTTGTCACCAATTAGCTTTAGGTCATTAGACAAATTCAGACACGAAGAAAAGTTCCACTTGAAATTCTGTGACATGTGCTGGATTTCTGAGATAAAAAGCTGGGCAGGAGTAAGATGTATTCTATGTCCCCCAGGAAATCATAGGCAAGTGGAGAACACAGCCAGGTAAACAAATCATCTCAATGCACTGTAGTTAAAACCAAGTCACATAGAGATTCATCTCTTAAAGAATCCACAGTCCGATAGAAAATAAATCAAGAGTATGAACACTTAGAGTACAGAAGGTAAGGTGCTATGTGAGAAAAAAATGACAGGTCAGATTGACCCCTCAGAGAACAGCCCCCGACTCCTCACTCATTACAGTCATCTGTACTACTTTTAATATTTGTTTTATACATGTTCAGTAATTGCTTTATTTAATTCCATGCCTTTGCAACTGCTGTCTCATTTTTCTGTTTTTTTTTTTAAGGCAATCACCACTTAACGTCTTACTAGAAATTAGCTGTACTTTTTGTAAAGCCCTTATGTTTCTCTATCTATAGGCCACTGAATTTTACTTGGGGCATGATTGGCTTAAATAAAACATGTAATGCCAGTAATATATGCAGAGAAATAAATGTACACATCTATGTATATATTCATATTTATGTAGCTATACACAAAGAGTATAATTTGCCAGTGTAATTGCCAACTCCTAAGTTATCTATCTGCCCATAAGTAATTATAAAAATTAGAAATTCCTACTTCTATATTTACCCAAGTTAAAGAATATAATTAGCAAGTTAAATGTAATTAAACTTCTATGACTTTAGTATAAAGATTGGTATGAAACAGGAATGAGTTGGATCCAATGACATGGAATTTCCAGGAAATATATAATGTATCTGCTTTTTCTGTATTCCTACCTCCCTTCTTTGTATTCTTGCCCTCACCTCTCTTCCCAGCAGTGATTCAAATATTAAATAACCGGAATAATTTTCAAGGAAAACAAAGTATACAGTAGATGCCCTGGTGAGATTTTGACCAAGTATCACTCACTACCATTCAGTAGTATTAGATTTTCAAACCAACAATAAATGAGGTAATTTTGAAAAAAAAAAAAAAAAAAGATGGAGAATTAAATCACTGGGCTCATGCCCACCTGAGAGCCTTCTCATATGAGCCAATTGTGAATCAATAAACAGCTGGATTTATCCACATACATACATAAATTTGGCATGTATTATTAAACCAAATTATTTTCCAATCCACACATTACTTAAGATTTTAAAAAGATAAACAATGTATAAATTTGTTACTTCTTTTTAAGTGCCAATAGGCCAAACAAAAGGGCAATGGTATGACAAAAAATATTTTTCATCATGTCTATTACATATACCAGGTACTATTCTAAATGCTATATATTTTAAAATAATTTTATTTAACAAACACTTTTCTAGTGCTTACTATGTATAGGACATGGTTTTAACCCACTTTATACACATTAGTTTATTCAATTCTCATAACCACCCTAGAAGTTGAATAATATTATTCTTACTTTACCAGTTGGGAAACTGAGGAACTGTTGAGATGTGGTGGAATTGGGATTTAACCCCCAGGTCTTCTGGCTTCATCAGGTTACCTTCATCATAAAAGAAAGTGAAAACAAGTTTCACTCCATTCATGCACCTTATATTCGGCCAAGCCAGGATTTGCACTTGGTTCTATTTGCTAGCACTGTTCATCATACTACTGTGCAATAGTAAATGCAGAAATTCAGATCAAACCAATTAACTGGATGAAAAGAGAGTACATCCTCAGTTTGAATTTAGCAAAAGTTAGCATATGTCAAGCTCCAACTACATGTGTGCTAGGTTTGAGGAATACAGAAAAGAAACTGAGAGGCTCCCAAATTTCTCCAGCAGTGAACATGATGATTTACATTGGTAGATATATAATTTATGTTTCCTACATAAACATACAATTAATTAAAAAATATTACCTCCCCTAAAGGCACTGAATTTGAGGGAGGAGGGCTTAATAAAGAGAATGAGAATCTAATCTGTCTTGGGCAGGAATAGGGACAGAGGTTGCTTTAAGAGGGAGTGAGAATCAATCTGAGATTCAATGGATAAAAAATACAGCAAAAAAAGACAAGAACTACATGACCATTCTAGTGTATAAAGTAGTATGCTTCCATTGTTGAATTTTGCTTTTTTCAGTAATCTATTACTGTTTAACAAACATTCCTAAAATTAATGGCTTAAAGCAACAATTTATTGTTAGCTCTCATGGTTCTTGGGATGGACACGTAAGCTGGGAAATTTTTCTTACTATAAGCATTGTCAACTTGGTGGTATTCAGCAGGTGGACAGGCTGGTCTAGTGGATAGAAACCATCTCTGGCACCTTGGCAGGAATGACCCAAATGCTGGACTCAGCTCAGATGTTGACCAAGGGCCTACATGATGATGGGCTTGGTTTGGGGTGGGGGATTGTCAAATTTCTTACATGGCAGTTCAGGGCTAACAGAGTGAGCATTCCTGGGAAGAAACTACCAGACTTCTTACAACCTAAACTTGGAATGTCCAGCTGCCACTTCATTCACATCTTATTAGTTGAATAAGTCACTTAGACCAACCTAAGGGGAGTAGAATTAGACTGCATCCCTCAAAGAATTTACAGCTGTCTTTAATCTACCACACTCTTGTAGCCCTTTGAGCTTCAAGTCACAATAGGTTTCAAATTACAAACCAACACAAGCTCTCTGTGCTAAAATTCTGATTAAGTTTGAAGACCTAATACCATTCTGACAAACACCCATGCAAATCCAAGCACAACCTCAAACATAAATGCAAAAAATTCTGTCTCTTCACTTTGATGGATAAAGAATTGCTAGATTGTAATTAGCATAACAATAAAGACAGTAAAAATAAAAAGATAGATGATAAATGCCGTTTCCCAGCTATTGAGGGTAAGGCACCCTCTGAATTCAGCCCTTACCACACTCAAGCCCAAATGGAGAGGTGAGAATTTGATACCCGCAAGAAAAATTGTTAGATTGGTGTTTTTCTCCTGTTGGTAGACCAGGAGGGGAAACATGCTGTTCCGTTTACATGAGAAAAAATGTTCTGAAACTTCCCCTCCTCTTTTATCTCCCCATTTTTCCCCACCACCTCAAAATAAACCCCACTAAATTAAAGCCATGTTTGTGGATCCTAAAAGGAAATTTCTCTTAGTAGCCAATAAATAGTAGTAGGTTTTGCTTCTTGTACATGTGCAGTGTGCCCTGCTGAGCGGTTCACTTCATTTGGCAATTCTGGGAGACTGGTAATGAATTTCCCTGACAGATACATCCCTGCTCAGATCAGATCAGGGAAATGAGCTCTTTGGAGCACAGGCTTGTATGGAATTATAACAGTATGTGTTCACTGACCCCCAAGCTGAAAGAATGTTTCATTCCAATACTCTGAAATGAAAACTGATAGTCTCTGTTGTTTTCATTGCTTAAACTGCACATTATTATGAGGGACTTTATTTTAAATTAACTTGAGTGGTAGCATAGCTTTCCATGAAAAAAATTAAATAAAATGCCCCATATTTTGTTAGCAGCACATTGGTAACCTGAAAACAATTTCTTTTTGACAGACAAGGAAACAAAATCCTGACTTTAAGAGGTACTAACAATAATATCCCTCTCTCTCTCTCTGAAACACACACACACACACACACACACACACACACACACACACACACACATCCTTTCTCTCTACTGTTCCTCTATGTAATTGAATAAAAGTAATAAATTCTCTCATTTGTTTCTCTGGTCTAACACCTTTAGAAAAGGACTGTGAAATCTTACTTTGGACTGAATTGGAGTTAACTGTCAAAGATTTCTGCCCGAGGTTGGGTTCTCTTTGAATTTTAATATCCCTTGGACACAGTACTTGCAACCAAAATAGTCTCCAGAATCAGAGCCCAGGGATTGGCCAGCCTATGTCTGACCTTTCCGGCAGATGTTTGTAAATGGAACGAATTGCTTTTCCCAGCCCAAACCGCGTAATCTTTGGTTAGGGTTGTTTTCCATGCATACACTTAGGCTGTGGTTTGTGCCGCTGGGTGTTGGTAATAAGATACACACAGACCCCAGGTCACTGACTATACCCAGCTGGATCAAGAATGATCATTTTTAATCTTGAGGTGAAAGCTTGATACATTAGGGAAATTAGTTGATCTAGTCAGCAAGATTTTTCTTTTCTTGCTAAAGCCCAAATTGTGATCTGGACAACCACTTGGCATGCTCAGCAGAAGAAACACAGAGAAATAATTCAATTCTGATTTGGCCAAAATGCCAGCTGGCCAGCACAACTACAAATATGTTTCATTGAGTGATGTCAGTGATGTAACAAGGTGAGCCCACATCTGGTTATTTAAAGAGGATGACCTGCCATCAGGCAGAAAGAGAGCATGGGAATATTCCCCCCTGAATGCCCTATTTGCCCCAGCAATTTCATATAAGTGGGAAACTTGGGGAAACAGGATCTTATAGCAATGTGGGAAACAGTGTTCAGGGACTGAGAGCCTTCTGCTTATTTTAAGAAACATGATATCATGTTTCAGGGTTCTTGAAGAGTGCATTGGCTGATCTCCTCTTGGGTTGGCCAAAAAGTTTGTTTGGGTTTTTCCCTAAGAAGTGACAGAAAAACCTGAATGAACTTTTTGACCAATCCAATACAAGCAAAAAATGAAAACTAAATTTATAAGTGAACATACAGAACCAGTGATTTACATATATCCTCTTGATAGGACACCTTGGAGCTGTGATGTCCCACTTTGCCCTGGTGTTCCTCTTGAGAGGTGAGGGACCCAATGACTAATGTGTCTCACAAACAACTGGGGACTCTTAATGGAGCAGAAAGTTTAGCACAATGAAGGAGTTGAGACTGTACAGATCAGCTGACCTGGGTTTGACTTTCATGTATAAATTTATAAATTAGAGCAACTTTAGTTTCTTCATCTTTAGAATTGGGGGAACAATAATTACATTGCAGGGATCATTTGATCATTAAATCAATGATATAATAAAGTGCCTATGAGAGCCTCCAGCATTTAACAGTGTCCACTTATTATGTCATTACTCTCCCCACACTTTTCCCAGATTGGGGCAGAGATGAATAAGGAGATTTGTCTAGAATCTTTGTTAACTCTCCAGGGAAGACAGAGCCAGACTTGAGTTCAGCATGAAGAGAGAACTACAGCAGAAGAAAATGTGGCAAAAAAAAAAAACCCTCAAGGGGATTTGTTACAATTTGGAATGATAGAGCACATCTGTGGGGAAGAAGCACACAGGGAAATCAGGATTAGATGTCCATATTCACAAAAAAAGGTACCTGACCCAAACAATGGGATTTCTTGTAATTGGCAAAAGATCCAAGGGGTTGTGAGGGGCAAGGAGATCTGGACTTGCTTCTGTCATGATGATAAGTGGTTACAGGTGCAAAACTCTAATGCTCCTCAGCTAAGTTTGAAATGATTTACTCATAATTTTATTTAAAGTATTTTGTCATATTTTCTCTTTTGGAGCACTCCAAGTCTTTTTGCCTATTTCACTTAAAAGGTGTAAAGCATTCCAGGAGGGATGGGGAATAAAAGGGCTGATATTTATGTTGCAGTGATTAAACTTTTTCCCCTAAACTCACACCCAAGAACTTGTCTACAGGCCAGTTTGCATTTTGGCCACATTTTAAGGACTTGGCTACAACAGGCACTGTGCAAACTCACACCACATGTGGTACTAATTGGCGCTGTTGGCAATTTAGGAAGAAAGGCTGGGGATGGAGTGGGCATGGAAGCCTAACAATGCTTCACACAATGGTTCTCAACAGGAGTTAGAAATTAGAATTGTGCAGAGAAGGATGGGCCTGTGCAGCAAAGTCAATGAGCTGAATCTCTCAGCACTTTGCAAAAGCAACCAAAAAGAAAGGCAGGGAAAAGATTTGAACTAGATACTGTATTTGGTACCAAATTTTTGAAATAGACTAAGGAAAACTTGCTCACTTAAAATGTACAGTCAAGGAATATGAATGCACAGATGGAGGAAGGAAGCAGGGTCAAACAGGTGCCTAGGACTACATGGAGACTCAGCCACTGCTTGGGGCCAGTAAAACTGCTTCCAGGTCAATTTCTCCATCTGCAAAGTAGTCATGGGCTGGGCTTTCATAGCATTTGCCTCCAATCACCTGAAGGGAACAGGGAGCTAATTTGTAGTTTGTTAAAGTGTTTTGATTTTGCAAACTTCAAACCCAAACATAGGGATCTCTCATAACATCTTAGTGATGGGTCTCTGGAGGCATGAGGAGAGCAGCAGTGATGTTGGGGATAATTATTCCCCTAGACAACTGTGTTAGTCCAGCTCTTCTAGGTTATAAGAAACAGAATTTGCAAGAAATTGAATGGAGCCCCAGGGAACTGGAGTTAAATTGTAGCGATACACTGGGGAGGATTGGAAACACAGAGCTGCCTCAGTAGCCACATCTAAAAGCTCATGGAACTGGACAGTTTTGTTTCCTTAAGTCAAGATACAACAGCAGCTTTGGTTTCCCAGTAGCAATTATAATCATCTTAAAACTTAGCTGCTCTCTTTTTTCTTTCACTGTGCCTATATGTGCTTCCTTCCTGTCAGGGCGCAGTAAAGCCAAAGAAAGTTCCCTGATCTGACCCTACCAAGTTCTTTACAGAAGATTCAGCTCTCTTTTCCCTAAATAGGAATGCAATTTCAAGGACCTGAAATGACAAGTGCACCTTTGCATTTTCTTCCCTCCCACCCACACCCTCTTGTTTTCCCTCTCTTTCTACTATAAGGCTTACCCTAACAATTTGCCAGGCCTGAGACAAGGGTATCACTAGAGACCCCTTGACTTCACCTCTTCCCTTCCCACCTCCAATTCTGCTCCTCAGCATGAAGGATGTCTGCCCATGTGTGTGAACACCCATCCTCTAAAATCCATGCTCCATTCATTCCCATACACCTGCTCCTCCCAGAGGCTATAATGGCTATACATCTGGGCCTTCAAGAGGCCTGTGCAGGACCAGAAGTGGTTTCAGGAACATTGGGTCAGGCAATTTTAGGGCTGCAAGCAATTTAATATGACCTAGAAGAGGCCCCTTGTACCCACGCACTTCTTGTCCTATGGGACAAAGCTAAGGAGAGCCAGGGTACAGAGTCATCTAAAGTGTAGGACTTTGGGAAGGGCCCTGTATTGCCTGGGTCTAAGACAACCTATTTTGTTTCCTTATCCCTTCTGTAACTCTGTCTTAAAATTACTGTGACTACAAATACAACTGCTGCTACTACTATATGAAAAACAAATGGGAAATGATGTTAAATACAAGGAATCTCTTTGAGATAAAAATGAGGTGGTCTCTTTACACAGTACTGGAGGCTGGGAAGTCCAAGATCAAGACACCAGCAGGTTTGTGTCTGGTGAGAACACGTTTCCTGGTTTGTAGATGGATTCTTTCTTGCTATATCCTCACTTGATGAGGAGAGAGAAAGAGAAAGCAAACTCTTTCATGGCTCTTCTTATAAGGGCACTAATTCCATTTATGAGCATTCCATCCACATGATCAAACTACCTCCCAAACACCCCACCTCCAAATACCATCACATTGGGGATTAGGTTTCAACATAAGAGTTGGGAAGAAAGAAACTTTTAATCCACAGCACAGGCCAAACCTGTTCTGAGCAGTAGAAATAGTAAGTGGACAAGAGGCAATGGTCATCAATACTTAAAGCAGCAGGTGTGAAAGTGAACAACGTGAAGAAGAGATGTAAATGCAGGTACCAGAATGCATTCCCACAAAAATCAGTGCCAGAGCCATCCCCAAGATTAGCTGTGGATTATTCAAACCAGAGTTAAACTTTGTGAGTCCCTTTCAGAATTTAGTTTCCTGATTTCTAAGCATCCCCACTCAGTTAGATATTCATACTGAGGTTGGTCCTGGGCTGTGTAGTGCAGGCAACACAATGGCTGAAAACTGCAGGGATTTAGTAAGCTAGAATAACCTCCTTCCTTTGCCAGTCACCCGTCCTGTCAGTTTTCCCATATCACACAGGAGGGTCTACCTTCATTTTTCAGAGTTGGAAATTAAATTTTAGGGAAGTTCAGGAAGTTAATCGGGTCATAGAATTAAGAATATGGTAAAGTTTGTGATCTAAATCCATGTTTTACTGACTCTCAAAGCCACAAGGATTTACTCAGAAAACATGTTACACTAACCCAATACTTGTCTCTATGGCTTCCTCTTAATTAACAAATAAGTAAATAAGAGCATAAACTCAGGAAATGGCAGAAGCAGCATTTGAATAAGGGTTTCTCACTTCCTTACACCATTTCTTCTTGTTTTTAAATTTTTCAACACAAATAGAATCTTTTCTATTAGTCAGGTAAAGAACACGTGAAAAGGATAAAAAGCATTGCTTCCAAATCAATGCTTTAAAAAATCTTATATCTCTTCCATGCTCTCTTTTCCCTTGTCCTTACAGTCGCCAAGATTTAGGGGAAGTCATTGTGCTGCTGTTAATATAATATATCCCCAAAGCTAAAAATTGTACTGAAAGTTGACCAGCCCCCAGGTAGTTTAGCGTGACTGTGTGAGCTAATTCAGGCCAGTGAGACCTAGGCAAGAGTCTACTTGGTTGGGGGTTGGGGTGGTAGTCATTTTGGGAATTCTATAGATTTCCTAAAGAAAGCAGACAGATGTGTCTGGCATAGATCTTTAAGGCTTCTTCCTTAAGTTTCTTCCATTTTTCTACTTCAAGCTTTAACATAACCATAAAATGACAAGCATGTGGAAAAAATTCACTCCATTACAAATGTAAAAGAGAAAAAATAAAATATGGTAGCCCAGGTAGCATCATTAAGCTATCCCTAGTAACCTAGTAACCACTTACCCCTAAACTTCTTGTTATGTGGAAAAGAACAGATTAGTTTGTTACTTTAAGCTGAATTTCTTGTATGCTTTTGATTGCATCCCCAACTATATCAATCCCATGTTCAATCCGACCATGTCATTCAAGCTGTTTCTCACTGTCCCCCAACCACAGCTTGCTCATCCCTGTGCCTTTGCTCCAGCCAATTTCCCAGTGTGAGATGGCTGCCCCTTCTCTTTTGACTTATCCAAATTTATATTGTGTAAGCACAGGCCATGTTCAACCATGTAAGAAGTGGTTAACTGCTCAGGTTTCAGAGTTAAAAAACATGGGTTCAAATCCAGAAACTGTGTATTGCTAGCTGTATAACTATGAGCAATTCACTTTAGCTATATGGGCCTTAGTTTACTCACCTGTAAAATGGGGATAATATTTTAAATCTCATAAGATTCCTGTGCACATTAAACTAGATTACTTAAAGAACCTATCAAAGGCCATGATTTCAAGTGTAGAAAATTCTCTTATAAGTTTAAAGTCTATAATTAACTTTTTGCCAGAGTCCTTTCATCTTTCTTGTCACTGATATCCTGCTAGATTTCTTATTGGTTAGTGAAATGTCACCAAATACTGGATACTTTATCTAATGTTGATTTCAAATGGGTTATCTTGTCTTTATCAAAATATTTTGTCTTATGATCCAATAACTTATTTTTTTTTATTTTCTATTTGTAAGGTTTACATGGAATTTGCAGTTCAAAACCAACAGCACATGTTCATTATTAACACTTCAGGCAGTGTTCTAAGTGATTTGTGTATCACCTCTTAATCCCCAGAATCTGATGAGGTAGGTATGATTATTATTATCTTCCTATTGCAATGGAGTCATGTACACTGGGGACCTCATCATTTGCCCAAGGTCACAGAGATGGGGAGGGAGGGCTAGATTGCAATTCACACTCACCCCATCTAACTCTGCAGTCTATCCTTTTCAATGTTCTGCTCTCTCATCCCTAATAACTCATGCAAGGTCAGCCAAATACCAAAGGGTCACCAACAAATACCTGTTTACTGAACATGATTAACTGCTGGTAAGTAAGCCATTCCTCTTTCTCATTTCCACATTGGCGCAAAAAGTAGATTAAAACAATCTGTTTTATAAAGTCATTGTACTTCCTTCATTCTGTTCCTATCAGAGTGCACTATTTTCTTCCACTAGTCTCTGAGTACCAGGTACATCATTTTTATCTCTTAATACCCAGGACATAGCACCATTCCTGAAACACAAAATATCTCAAACAATTGTCGAATAAAATAGTACTGGAGATAGAAGTTTCATTCAAAAAAAAAAAAGACTAGCACAAAGACTAGATTATATCAATTTACTTCCTGAAACAAAGTTGGTACTTCAAATAAGTAGCCTAGATAGAAACGTATAAAATTTACATTTTTCATATTAATAATTTAACATAAATTCAACTTTATATTTTCTAAGTTACATATTTGATTTGAAAATTTGCATCCATTTAAAAAAAAATTTAAGTTGAAATGACCACCATCTCATTTCCATAATCTATATGATGCCGAACTACCCATTAATTCAGACAAAAGTCATTGTACATTGACTTGGAACAATAAAATAGGAAATATAATTCCTTTTGTAGAAGTGTTATCTTAAGGTAATGTCGCAGCAAAACCAATATTAAAAATTAATACGTAAATGTAAGTATAGCTTCAAACAAGGAAGAATTATACTAAGATATAGACACAGTCATTAATTAAAGGGAGGAGTTTTCCAATCTAGAATCTCTCCCTAGAGTTTGTGCCAAATCTCAGAAATTCCAGCTGAGGAACCCCAAGCTGAAAGACCACGGGCAACTCCCTTCTTCATGTGACAAGCTTTTGCTCCCATCACTGTACAGACCACCCCTCAGACAGCTGGACCTGCTAAGAACAGGAAGCAGTGGGGAATTGGTGTTTTTTTCTCTGCTACAAAATCCATGCCAAAAATAGGTGAATCTGGATGCATAGGAATGCTTTTCTTTTCAATCGCCCAGGGTGACCTTCAGCAGAAACAAAAACAGAAATGTTTCTCTCCTCCTAAAGGAGATCATGTCTTCTTGAAATAACATATATGGAAGCACTTTAAAACTCAAGTATTCATTGTATGAAGAAGTGTCACTCTTGATAGTGAGACAGTGGTTTTTATTTGCAATGAGAAATGCCTGAAAGGGCCATACATTTAGAGGTTAATATAAAAACACTTAATCCAGGAACTTTTCTGAGTAACATATTCTCATTCCACCTCTCTCACTCACCCCATGCCTCCTGTCACCATCAGATTCTTAGAAGCAAGTGTCCTACAATCCCAGAACATACCTAGATTGGTTGTCTAGAAGGCAGTCCCCCAAAAGGCAATTCTCCAATAATGCAACTGATCACTTATTCATCTACCAGATAAAAGTATAAACATGCAAACTAAAAACTCATTTGACTGGTTTATAATTTTCAGTTTTAAAAATATATACAACCTCCAGTGCTCAATACAATTTAAAAAAAAAGGTTTCCTATATGCCAGAGAAATTCAGACACCAAATATTTATAACAAATTAAATTTTAAAATTCGTTGAGAACTCATACTCTATCCCCCCGAATAGAACCCCTTATTTCCCATCTTTCTTTTTCTGAATTGCCACAGTCCCTATATATCAACAAGGGAGATTCTTGTCACATTCACTTAAATTAGTATTATTTGTGAAATAGCATTCTCTCATCCACTTTACTGAAAAAACTTGAAGGCAGGAACTTTGTGTTACTATCTGTGAATTATTCTCAGTGACCAGTAATGTGGTATTGCCAAAAAATCCTCCCAGTTATATATGTAAGCACTTAATTGTTTTTCTGAATGTTGAAGGCTACTAACTATCCTGCAGGATCAGAATTTTCTAAGCTAGAAGAAATAAGAATTTCTCTATTCTGCCAAATTGAATCCCTAGCTCTTTCTTTTTTTTTAAGTGTTATATTCTTCTATTATAATAAATCATTGCCAACAGGACTGGGCACTTAAGAATGAAACTGGGGTGCAATGAACAACAGAGAAAGAAATAAGAAGCTCTATTTATGGGAAGCGAAATACTAATGTAAATTTGATTATTTGAATGGCTGTAGGTATTATTATAATTCACTTAAAGTATATATTAAACTCTGGTATAATGGAAAAATAGAAACAGTTTATCAAACACATGGGCACAGGCTTAGAAAGATTCTAATTCATGTTATCAAATTACATATTGTCATCACTAACAAACAAATCTGGCTTTTTATCATTATCTAAAACTTCAGGTGGTATATCTGCATGGTCCCAAAACATCCAAATAAAATGAAATTCAGATCAGTCACCAATCCAGAATGATAGTTTATTCAGCACGAAACATCGGTATATTTGAAACTCTCCAAATCGTTTATTTTCTTTTTTCTGTTTTTATCCAGGTGGTGGTACATTTTATACTTGTCAAACAAAGGAGTTGCACCGTCTAGTGAGTTTACAAATGAAGATAATAACATAGGGTTAGAGAATGAGAATGTGAGATTTGTATAAATGATATTATGAGTAGACAAATTTAAAGCACCATCTAGAGCCTCAGAATATCAGGCACTCTAAATCTGGAATTTCATCAGTATTCTTCACTCCTTTTTGCCCTGATAGCACATCTAATGCCTTGAATCCTTGTCTTTGCTCAGGGACCATTTTTAACTTCCTTTACCCTTCTGTGTCAGTTTTCTATGCTGTGTAATAGATTACTACAAACCTAACAGCTTGAAAGAGCATGTCTATTATTTCACAGGTTCTGTAAGTCAGGAGTCTAGATACATCTTACTTGGGTGCTATGCTCAGGGTCTCACAGAGCTGAAACTAGATGTTGGCTGAGCTATGTTCTTATCTGGATGCTTGATTAGGAGAGGATCTGCTTCCAAGCTCCCTTAGTTTGTTAGCAGAATTCATTTCCTTTCTGCTTTAGAATTCAAGATGTCTTGTTTTTTTCAAAGCCAGCAACAGCAGGAGTCTCTAACTTCAGAGGAGGACTTGCCTGATTAGGTCAGGGCCACCCAGAATAATCTCCCTTTTGACTAACTCAGAGTCAAATGATTAGAGGCCTTAATCACATCTAAAAAATCCTCTTCACTTATATCATATTCTACCAGCTCGAAGCAAATTGCAGATTCCTTCCATCCTCAAGGGGAAGGAATTATACAAGATTATACACACTGGAGGGGTAGGAATCTTGGAGGTCATCTCAAAATACCGCCTACCGCATCTTGTCAAGTCAGGGATTTGCCACTGTCATGACCACCACCAGTCACCTCCTCATAGATAGCAGTGACAATAGCAATGAAGCAAAATTTAGATTGTTTAAAAATGGGTTTTGTCTTTGAAGTTCTTGGCACAAATCATACAGCGGAAGGACCACAATTTAGGAGGATTCTTTGGATGGCAGTGGTGTTAGAGGATGAGGTAGAGAACTTCTCAAACTTATTATAGAGGGCAGGCTACTCACTGGGGCATATTTAATGCCAGGTGTGGGAGGTGGGCTGGGTGAAATACCCTGCCAAGGACTTGATGCATCTGGGTTTCTGCTTCCATCAGTGCAATGACAGTAGGTTTTATTTCCCACTTCCAACTAAAAGAACAGAACAGGAGGGTGTGGTATCATGTAGCAGTTTGCAATTTTCAATGCTTGATCTTCAAGATGCTTCATTTCTAAATATGTCTGTGTGTATCTGTGTGTGTGTGAGTCTTACATTCTGAAACCAGGATTTCATTGTGGATTCAAAAGGGAATATTTACACACTACAATTCATTAAGTGATATATTTCTAACAGTAAAAACAACAAAAAACACATACATTTTTTCACTCAGTCTACACTGTCGTGCTTTTCTAGAACTTTATAAGCTCCTCAGCTTCACTGAGAGTTTGCCAGTAAATTCTGAAGCTTAAGGAAATCGTTTTGTTTTCCGCAACTGACCAAAACATTCTTAGGAACAACAAGAATGATGGCACAATTATTTCTAGAAATTGTATTTACTGCAATTATTTCTAGAAATTGTAAAAGAGGGAATCAACCTCTTGTTGATGTGAACTTGCCTGGACTTCTTCCTCAATGAACCACAGAAGTATGCAAGGTTGTTCAGCCACACTGACCCTTTCATTCAAATCAAGAAAAAATAGTTTATAGTTTTTGTCTTTACCTTTTGCACTATAAACCTCTCCCTGGGGACAAGCAGTGGAGTAATCTCATACCTCTCTATTCTCTTTCCAATTTTATTGTAATGGTGTAAACTGCATCCAGCTTCCCTCAGGACCATGTGGATGCTGTACACACTTTCTAACAACCTGTGAATGCTTGAATTGTCCACATCAAAAATAAGAAAAAACAATTACTTGAAATTACACCAAGATGCAGGGCATCAAATAATGATTATTTTGGCTTAATAATGCAGTAATTTAGTAACTTGGAAAATATTTATTAGCCACAATGACCACATGCTAAGCAGTGCTTTGAAAACCAGTCATAGCAAAGATAAGCTAAAAAAGTTCTTGACCTCCTACCCTCAGAGAGCTTACATTCTAGGTATAACAGCATGGAAGGTGGTGATAAGTACAGAGCCAAGAAGTAGAAAGTAGAAGGAAGACTATTATTTAGACAGGGTAGTTAGAAAAGGTCTCTTCTACAGAGGTGACCTGCAATACATTCACTTGTTTATTCATTACCTTCGCCCTCAGAAGAATGTCAGTTTTATGAGTGACACTCATTGCACACCCAATGCCTAGAAGATGCCTGAATAAATCAATACTTCAGATAGTGGTGTCATGAAAGGCAAAGAGGAATTCAAGAAAGAGAGTTCCCAAGAGTCAAGTGCTGCAGCAAGCATTAGTTATGCACAAGCTGAAACCTCTCTGTTAGATTAGCATTTTGGGTAGTAAGAGCAGATTCTCCAAAGTGGTACCCAGCTACAAGGGATTAAAACGTGAATGGAGGATGGAGTCATGGAAGCAGAAGCAAACACTATTCACACAGGCCTTGAATGAAGGCATCAAACCATGCACAGAGCTAGGGAAAGAACGTTCCAGACAGAGGAAAGAGCAGATGCAAAAGTGGAGAAGAAGAAGCATGAGCACTCATAAGAAGACTGATGCAAGTGGGGTATAATAACACAATAAACAGGGGTAGGAAAGAGGTGGCAGTTGGTAGCTTCATACATCATGTAAGGCATCAAAACCTGGGCAAGAACATTGGATTTCATTCTAAGTGACATGAAAGATATGGAAATGTTTTGAGCAGGATAGTGAAATGATCTGATTTATGTTTGTGGAGAAGAGATTGTTGACAAGCATGAGCGGAAGCAGGAAGTCCTGTTCAGAGTCTGTTGCAATAGGCTTAGAGAGACAAGTGTGGAGAAAGGAAACATGATCACATTCAGCACAGATTTTCATGATACAACCAATTACATGACTGGAGGATTGGAGTTAATAATGATGCCTTCATTGACTGAGGTATGGAAGACTGTGGGAGAAGACTCAAGGTGGGAAGATGATATAGACTGAATATATGTGTCCCCTCAAAATGCATAGGTTGAAGCCCTAGCCCTCCCCCAACCCAGTGTGGCTGCATTTGTAGGTAATGTCTCAAAGGAAGAAATTAAGGTAAAATGAGGTCATAAGTGTGGGGTCCTGATCTGATAGGATTAGTGTTCTTATAAGAGACACCAGAGAATGGAATTAGCCTTGCAGTAGCATCTGCTTTCAACTTCCCCTATAACAAAAGTTTCAGAATCCTGAAATGGGGCTGTGAACTGAATTGTGTTCCCCCCCAACAATTTCATATTGAAGCCCTAACCCTCAATGTGACTGTTTGTGGAGACATGGATTTTAAGAAGTAATTAATATTAAACGATGTCATGAGGATAGGATCCTAATTTGATAGCATTTATGACCTTATATGAAAAAAGAGATCCCTCTCTCTCTTTCTACACAAAGTCACCAAGGAAATGCCAGGCGAGAACACAGTGAGAAGGCAGACATCTGCACCCCAAGGGAAGAATCCTTACCAGATACCAACCCTGCTGCACGTTGAACGTGGACTTCCAGTCTTCAGAACTATCAGAAAATAAATTTATGTTGTTTAAGGCATGTTGTCTGCGGTATTTTGTTATTACAACCTGAGTAGACTAATACAGAAGATGTATCAAGAATTCTGACTTGGATAATTTCAATTTGAGATTTCTTATAATTCTGAGCCAAGATGACAGGTGTTGAACTATGTGGAGTTCACAGACGTCAGAACTAGAGATATAAAATGTAAGTCATCTGCTGATTTGTGATGGCTAACACAGTAGTTAATTTGGAGGACAGCAGGAGGTCTCTAGGGGTAAGAGGAACAAAAAATGTGCCCAGCCTAGAGCTCTGGGGGACTCCAACATTCAGACATTGGAGAAATACATGGAAAAGCCAGGAAAAAAAAATCTGAAAAGTGGCTGATTAGAGAGAAGGAAAACAGGATCACAGAGCAAAACTCTGGCATGGGCTGGGGTAGGAGACAGTAAGAAGAAAGAGCAGGAAAATGATGGAAGCTCAGCAAAGACAGGAGATTCCAGAAGAGCTCTCACCACAATCAGAATGTGTTTTCAAGTCCCCCATCAAACAGAAACTTTGAGCTGTAAGTATGAGCAGGAGTAATTATAAACGTGTTCCTTCTTCAGTGCAACTCAGAAATAAGTTGAAACCACATGACTTTCATAATAAATAAATAGAACCATTTCTACAATACTCTGTCACTATCTGTAATTTTACTATGTGAAATTAATTCTCCAAACTCCCAATGTCAAAAGTAACTATTAAACATAGAGTATAATCCATGGTTATAGTCAAAATAGTTAACTAGTCTGACATTCCGGAAAAAAAAAAAAAATGACGGTAAAACCACTCCAATTAGCTTGAATATATTCCAGCCAAGGACACAGCTTTTAATTAACTGATTGTTTTGCTTTAAATTAAATGGCCAGGCAACCTGAAGAATTACTTGGAGAATTATTATATCTATACTTTCAACACAATCTTATTTCTGAACTTCAGATCTATGTCCCCAGATTCTGTTGGATTATCTCCATCTGGATGACTGATGGCAAGACAAATTCAATATCACTCAAGCAGGGTAAGCCGTCTTTTCTAACAAAGTAGCTTCTCTTTCATATTCTCTATCTCCTTGTGGCTGAGATATTTTGCATATTTCATGCCTTCTTATGTATCTTACATTATTAACATAACCATTTTTCACCTGTATTCATCCATGACTGTGGCTTCTGGAAAAGGGGCAGGATGAATGCCACCTCAGGAATGAAGACGATGTTATACAGGGGAATTCCTTCCCTAACACTGAAAGAAAATGGAGAACCCCCCTTTACTTCCTTGGCATGTGAGAAGAAGAAGTGAAATGGTAAGAGAAGAGCCCATTAATTCTGTTTTCCTCACACCCAGGGTTATAAATATGAAGAATAAAATATGAAGACTTTGAGAACATATAGCTTGATTTCCTGTGAAAAGCCTGGGTAGGTTGTTAACCTCCCAAAGGAGGTGATTTGCCTGGGATCTAGATCCAGTGCAGTGTGGAAGTAGTTGAATGGCATATTTGGGAGAAGATGCTTAAGTAGAGAGCTGGGTTACACTGTTGATTGTTCATGGTCAACACATGACATGCAGGACACCAGAAGTTACCACCTGTCTTGGTAATAGAACCAAGAGATGCTGAGAGGACAGCTGGACCAACAACAACCTGCATCAGAAAGAGGAAACCATCATGAATACAAATATCAATAACCATGGATGATGGTAGAAAACAACCACAGAGGGAGTGACATCTGAGACCATGAGGTGGCAATGCCACTGACACTCAGATACCTCTAAGTCACAATACCCCTCACTCCTCCTCAAACAGCAAAATGACATATTTTTAGAAGAACAGAGAGAAAGAGAATGTACAGGATACTGAGCTTTTTACCTGAAAAAGGTGGAGCTTCTTGAAAGAGACATTTTTCCCCTTCTAAAGATTCATTTCCACTAATTGGCCATTTAAAGTTCTAGTCATCCTTTGATACTTGGTGGAGTAGGGGCTTAGGAGGAAAGTTAAATCAGTTATAGAAAATAAATAACCGTATTTTCTTTTTGCATAGCTGAATGGTAGTGATAAATTTTCTCGGTTACATCATAGAAAGGAAACTTAGCTCTCAAGCTAAAATGTTTCAGTACATCACTAATCCTACCTTTTCTTTTTGCTGACTTCCAATCTGTCACGAATAAACACCAGTTAGACATCTGACTCCTTAAATATGCCCCTTCCTTTCACTTTTCTGGACCACTGTAGCATTCTTTTCACTGGTCTTCTAATCTCTTCTCACTCAGAGCTATCTTCCAAATATGCATTAAATTATTATTATAAGTGACATTGGTCATTTGCTCAAAATTTTCTCTTGGTTCCTTATCACATGAATAGTAATATTCACCTTTGTGAATAGTGAATATTCACCTTTGCTCTGTGGATACCTAGAACAGTGGTTCTCGAGGTGGGTCCGCATACCTGCAGCATCAGTGTTACCTAGGAACAACTTAGAAATATAAATCACTGCTTCTTCTCGTAGACCTACAGAGCATCTGAGACTCTGGGTGTGGGGCTCAGCAATCTGTCTTTAAACAAAGCTTCCAGCTGATACTGGTGCACATTAACCTTTGAGAACTATTTTCCTAGCAGAACTGTGGAATTACCTTGGAATCACAGTAGCTAGTGAAGGAATCCTATCAAGAGGCTCTAGCCAGGGAGGGAAAGACTCCAGGCCTGCCAGCTCTGTTTCAAAAACAATCTGTTCACATTTTTTTTGCACATTTTACCTAGCATATCATTTGTGTAAAGTGTGAGGTTTAGTCAAGATTCCTTTTTCTTTTTTTCCTGTGGATGTCCAATTGCTCATTCACCATGTGTTGAAAATTTCCTCCATTGAATTGGTTTGCAGCTTTGCCAAAAATCATGTATGTGTCTATTTCTGAGTTCTTTACTGAATTTTCTTGGTCTAAATGTCTGTCTGTCTACCGTGACCACACAATCTTGATTACTCAAGCTATACAACAGGTCTTAATATTGGTACTGCAATTCTTCCATTTTATTCTTCTTTTTCAAAATTGTTTTAGTTGTTCTAGGGCCTGTACCTTTCAACAACACTTTAGAATAAGCTTGGCCATGTCTGCAAGAATCACGCTAGGACTTTGACAGGAATTGCATTAAATTTACATATCAATGTGGGAAAAATTTACATCTTTACCATGTTGACTCTTTCAATTCATGAATGCAGTATGTCTATCTATCTATTTAGATCTTCTTTCATCAGTATTTTGTGCTTTTGAGCATATAGATCTTGTACATATTTTCTTAAGTTTATACTTATATATGTCATTTCTTTGGAGTGATTGCAAATGGTATTGTGTGTGTGTGTGTATTTTTTTTTTTTTTTAATTTATTTGCTTTATTTTATTTTTGGCTGTGTTGGGTCTTCCTTGCTGCACGGGCTTTCTCTAGTTGCGGTGAGCAGGGGCTATAATTCACTGCGGTGTATGGGCTTCTCACTGTGGTGGCTTCTCTTGTTGCAGAGCACCGGCTCTAAGCATGCGGGCTTCAGTAGTTGTAGATCGTGGGCTCTAGGGCACAGGCTCAGTAGTTGTAGGGCACAGGCTCAGTAGTTGTGGTGCATAGGCTTAGTTGCTCTGTGGCATGTGGGATCTTCCCAGACCGGGGCTCAAACCTGTGTAACCTGCATTGGCGAGTGGATTCTTAACCACTGCGCCACCACTGTGCCACCAGGGAAGTCTGGTACTGTGTTTTTAATTTTGGTTTCCATGTGTTCATTGTCAACATATAGAAATGTGATTGACTTTTTTTTTTTAACATCTTTATTGGAGTATAATTGCTTTACAGTGGTGTGTTAGTTTCTGCTTTATAACAAAGTGAATCAGTTATACATATACATATATCCCCAGATCTCCTCCCTCTTGCTTCTTGTGTCTCCCTCCCACCCTCCCTATCCCACCCCTTTAGGTGGTCACAAAGCACAGAGCTGATCTTCCTGTGTGATTGACTTTTGTTTGTTGATCTTGTAACCTTTCTGAACTCACTTATTAGTTCTTGGAGTTTTTGGTAAGTTCCTTGGCCTAATATATTATCCGAAGGAAGAATTTTACATTCCTCAGCAAAAAATGCTCAAGTTTCATGACAACACAACCCCCATTAACATGTACAGACTCATTCTTAATCTTTGTTCTCAACTGAAGTAGTTTCCCAGTGTTTGTTTGTTTATAATTGTTATTGAAGACCTCCTACATCCTCATCTGGATGGTTTAAAAATGTAGGTTCCAAAAACTCACCTTAAAGTCTGTAGGGATAGCCTAAAAACCTGAACTTTCAACATGATATTCTTGATTATTTTTATATACCCTTAGGTTTGAGAGCAACACACCTCACCTTCAGCCGAAAGGAAAGGAAATTCTCATTTTTCCTGAATCTACCACCCACATTTTTTTTTTTTCCACGGTACGCTGGCCTCTCACTGTAGTGGGCCCTCCCGTTGCGGAGCACAGGCTCCGGACGCACAGGCTCAGCGGCCATGGCTCATGGGCCCAGCCGCTCCACGGCATGTGGAATCTTCCCGGACTGGGGCACAAACCCGTGTCCCCTGCATCGGCAGGCGGACTCTCAACCACTGCGCCACCAGGGAAGCCCCTACCACTCACTTTTAAGGCCATCAAATCTACTCCTGGCTTCAACACCTCATGGTTCATTCTTCCAAATTTTCATAGTATCACCTCTATATCCCTTACACAATATTTCAATTTTATTCAAACTTAAATTCCTCAAATCTGCATCAAACTATTCTTTATTTCTGCCTTGGAGGAAAATCACCCAACTCTTAATAAAGGTACCATGAAGACTTCATGGTGTCTGACTTCAGATGGGTTCTGAACACTGCTCAGATATCCTGCAACATGCACTTAAGTCCTCCAAATCTACACAGTAGTTATTTCAACTATGCACCCATTTCTTCAAAGTCCCCTTCCTCTCAACATATCATAGTAAATGACCTAGTTTCCTAATTCACAGAAAGAAAAAACAACTGTTTCACTTCTTCACCTAAAATCTTGCCTTCATCCGTACATTGTTCAAAGACTATTCCATCACCTTTTCTTTCTAAAATGTACAAATCATCTTGACTGAAAATAACTTCTATCAAGTACCCTCTTACTCAAGTGTTTTTTTTTTTTTGTTTGTTTGTTTTTATTGCTTTCCACTGGATTATTATCCTAGGAATTTCATACTTGAGATCTATCACCTATAAAAATAACCCCACAAAAATAAAACATTCAACAATACTGTGTTTGTTTTTGGCTATTGTCCTATCACATAATAGTTCTTCATTTCTTACCTAATCAAAAGAGGACACAATACCTGATGTTTCCACTTTTTCATTTCTGAAGTTATTGAAGACTGCATTTGCCCTCATTGAAAATGACCTGATGAAGTAATCAAGGATCCCTAATTTCCAAATCCAGTGGATAATATTTAATCGTTACTAGCATGTAATGCCATTGAAAACGTTCTCCTTTCTCAACTTCCATTACACTACACTCCCCTGAAACTTCCTTCTTAGTCTTTTGTTAATGAATCATAAGCTTCCTATTGCTCCTTATACGTTGAGACTTTTCAGTTCTCTCTGATCCTATTCTATCTAAGCCTGGACACTCCATCATTCCATGCAACTATTTTAATTACCTGTGTTGTTTCCAAGTCCCGAATCAACACTTTCATATTCTTTTGAGTTCTCTCTTCATCTCTCTCTTGAGCTCTTTAACATTTCTTCCAACTTCCAAATTGACAATTCAACATAAAATTCTAAATACCTCAAACTCAACCTGTCCTAAAACAACCTCATGCTCTTGCTGCTTCTACCAACCTTTCCTCTCTTATTTCCTGTTTTTGTGACTGGAAAGCCAGCTTCTTTAGCTGCCCTTGCCAAAACCAGAGTGGTTTCAACCCTCCTTCTCTCATTCCTGTAAGCAATCAGCCACAAAATCCTGCCACTTCTACCCGCTACCTCTTTTCATTGTCAAATCTGCCTTCCCTCTCCATGTTCAAGGCCACCACCATGGTTCATTATTTAATCATGTCTCATTTGAACCACAGAAGCAATCATCTAATTTCACTCCCCTTCTCAGGTCTAATGTATTCCAAGCCATCCTCTCTTTACACCACAGCCTGGGCAGTATTTCAGATAAGCAAATCTCTGTTCATTTTTTTTCAGTTCTTTCTTATTTCTTACAGACTTAGTAGGGCACAAAATGCTTTTTATGACCTGACTCCTACTGCATTTCCTCTATATGCACTCTAAACCTAACTTTACTGAATCCCTTGGGCCCATTTAACAATCTAATTCTCTCAATTTATCTGAGTCTTTCCTCATTATTGCCTGACAAGTAAATTTCTCTTCATTCTTGAAGTCTCAGTTTTATATTAACCTACCATTAATGAAGACTTCCTTTATTTTTGCAGGCAGACTTAGGTCCCTTTTCTTATCTTTTTATATAATATTTCATATATTCTTTTGTGATCATTTATATCATATTGTTTTGTAACTGTGTTTAGCTGTTGACCCACTAAATTCAATATAAACTCTATTAGCACAAACATTCTGTTGTGTTCTATTTTGTTTCCAAAATTTCTTATAAAAGAGCATAACCCACAGTAGAGACATATTAAATGTTATTGAGTGAAGTACTGGACAGTGAAAGAGAGATATTCACATAAATTATAATAACACAGGACCAAGAAAGACACACATTTTATTAGAATATAAATGGAATACGAATATATAGAAGAGAGAAACTTTAAGACCAGAGAGATTTTATTTCAGCCTAAAAAGACAGCCACTACAAGGTCAGGAGAGGGAGAGATGTCATTTTAGGAAACAGGTACCATATAACTAAATACATGCAGATAAAAACAAGACATGTTCAGTTATAGCTGCATAGTCTTATTGGCCAGTCTATATAGTAAACGGAGAAATGAGTGTACTGAGAAATAAGAATGTAAAAGAGATGTTAGATCTTATTGTGAAAGGTTTCCAATGCCATGTTAGGAAATTAAAACAACAGGCATCCAAGAGCCACTTAGGCATTTTTAACAGAGGTGGGTGGGTTTTCAGAAATTTGCTTTGCCATGAGTATAAAACAAGGGGATTTTAAACTCACAAACACTTTAGAGGTGGGGCAGATGGAAAGTGCCTTCAGAAATTCAGGACAAAAGTAACATGGACCTGAACTAGGGCAATGAATGCTAATAAACAAAGAACATCTGGAATCTGACTTCTAATTCTGGTGGCTTCACATTTTCATAAGAGGCCCCAAAGGATATAAATAACTTTATCTGCATGTACTTTCAAAAGGAAAGACTATATTTTACTATGTGTTATAATAGAAACAACACATAAAAATAAGACCTGCCCCCATAATGAAGCAGAACATAATTTTCTATGCATGATTTTAACTTCCTGGATGCTAAAAGATCTTGCCAAACCAAGCAATCCTGATATTGAATTAAATAATCAAACATGAAGAGAGAAAATATGCTAACTGCAAGCAGGAAAAACATACAAGTTTTTTTTATGAGAACTGAATATGGATGAAGAGTTAACAAAGCAAAGGAAAACTGAAAGTTTCTCCTAAAATACTTTAAAATGATTACATAAAATTGATTAGGCTTTTAAAACCTGGGTGGTATTTGTATGTCTAATCCATAATCCCACAGACTCAGAATACTTGATAGCACTGTAAATATATTCATATTTGTGTATACATATATTTATATTTAGAAATACAATATTTTATATACACACATACACAAATACACAAACAGATTTAGTACAAGTATTCTAGATTTATTGTGAACCCCAAATGGCCATAGTTTCAGACTTCTAAGACACTATAAATTATGATACATATCAGATGAAGAAGACCACACTGCAAAAGAATTCATATTTTTATCTTTGTTGAGACAGATGGAAATCCATGAGAATTATAGATAAGGAAGATTTTGGAGGTCAAGAATCTTGTTATTCTTGCCAACTCCACTGCTGCTATAAGTCCTTATCACTCTAGTTTGAAAGTGGTAAAGGAAGATGCCTATGTTTCCTTTGGAAAACCATCTCCTCTTACAATCTTTATAGTCCCTGTTGCTAAGGTCATGATTTGACCTTCATCTTGTCGAGTCTTTCATGTTATGTAGAGCTTTCTTTCAATACTCACTCCCTGGGAACTTAAACAACCATGCTATTCAATGTGTAATTTATTGTTTAATGGATTTTCATGTCTTCTTAACTAGTTGGAAAGGTCCTGGATGGACAGACCACATATTAAACACATTTTTCCCTATGTAACAACTAACAATTCACTGAGTGCAAATTCACACTACCATATTAAAACATATTGTTGAACTGAACTTATTATAAAGATTGTCATAGAATCCTGAAAATTGCTTTTTTATAAATTACCCTTCCTGTTTATACTAGGTTCTTATCTTGGATATCTCTCATACAGCTCTTATTAGATGCCTGTGCAATGTTTGCCTATCTGCCCCACTTACTGTACCACTCTTAGAGCAACTTACAGGATAGGACTAGCTCAAAAAATATCTTTGAGTAAAGAGAATAAATACCTCAAGGGCTCACTCTGCTTCCTCTATTGCAGCTCATATCAGAAGTCTTTGCTAAGTAACATTCAGTCAGAGGGGTGAGGCAAGATGGGATGAAGATTGTGAAGACACCACCAGGTTCTACACCAAAAAAAGACTAAGTGGAGAAAAAATTCAAATGAACTGGCCATGAGCTGTAATTTCAGAAAACATTCAATAAATCCTTAACACAGGATGATAAAAGAGGAAAAGGCTAGCAAAGTCAGGCAGAAGTCAACCCACAAATCTAGACCACATTCCAGAGAATTCTGTTGGGTAGCCAGGTGCCTATTCACACTTCAGACCAGTGCAGCCTGCTCTCTTAAATCTACAGGGTTTCCTGTTTTACCCCAACATCTCTGAACTCCTTCTACATTGTGGATTTTTCCATTTCTGATTCTATAAAACTTTTCTATATTTGATTCTATATTGAATATTGTGATTGACTACAGTAAAATTCCAAAAATCTAAGGAACAATTATTAATCATATTCCTTGCATCGGATAGTTTTGCCTCAAGGCAGATGAGAAAATTCTTTGAAAGGTTGTTTATTCTACCCTTATGTGTTAAGTATCACTTTTGCCCCTACAAATCTTCACCTCTTCCGTTTCCACCCTACCCTGGAACTTGGGATGATGAGCCTTTTGGATTACGTTAGAGGATCCCTGCCCTCTGTCACTGTGCGGTTTTAGCCAACAGGAGGTATAAATTGGAGGTTAGAAAGTGGGAAGAGTGTGAGGCCAATTTCCTCCTTGCCAGGTGATTGATGTCTGGCTGCATTCCTCAACCAGAGCTCTTGTCGTAACAGCTACCTTGAACTTCTTCAACGTTTTGTCCCTACAGAACTGTTTCTAGCCCCAGGGTCTTCCACTTTTCCTTACTTGTTTTTCTGAATTCTGCCAAAGCCCTTTTAAATCACCTCTTTACTAAATTTCTTCAAATTACTGGTTTGAATATTCCATCTGTTTCCTACCAGGACCCTGCTTAATACGTCTCATATCCTTTCACCAGGAAGTCAACTTTTTCAAGGGAGATAAAAAAGACAGGAATGAGAAGGGCATGAAAATCTTGTGTTCCTGGGTCTTGTCTTAAAACAATGAAATGCTATCTTCCGTACTCTTCCCCCACCCACAATTCACGACTGATGTATCAAGTCCCAACAGATCTCCAACATAAAAGAGTGAGCAAATTGTTGTGCTGCCCATAGAATTTCAACCTATATTTTAAAAAAAGGAGGTCTCTATTTTGGTGGTTTGATAGAAGTTTTCATGCTATCAATTTAAAATCTAATGATTTAACTCTTAGACCCTTGTATAGATTGTGTCCTAGTGTCTTTCACCTGTTTAAGAGGCTGTTCCATCTATTCTTTTCTGTACTTCAGTTCCCATGTCTTGACAGATAATGTTTATATTATTATAATTATTTCCCTCTTAGGGAAATATTTGTGCCCCAACTTACTCTTAACGTTTTCAGCTATGACCCTTTTTGTCATTAACTCACCTAGTTTACTGAGGTGAAAATATAGTGCATATGTTTATGTTTTGACTAATAGGACCCTACCTTTTAATTTAACTATCCATGTTTATATACAATATTTTTCACACCGTTCTCTACTTTAGCTAGAGTAATTACAAAGAGCTGTAGATTTGAAAGAGGTGGTTTGCATCAAGTTTAAAGTTTTCCCCTAAAGCTCTCTTGACTCCAAAAACTCTGTTCTGTATTTCTGATCCTAAATACTCATATTAACAGTTGTTTGAAGAAAAGATCAAGAATCCACCCCAACTTTGTATTTTGTTTAAAAAAAGACCAAATACAAGTTGGAATAAGATTTCATATTACTTGGAATACTTTATTCATAGTCTTAACCTTACATCGTATATCATGATGCTAAAGTTATGTTGGTATTTTTCTCTCCAAGAATAGTTTTGAAAACATTCCTAGACATGATCATGCATTATATATAAATATGCAAAGCTTGTGTAGATGCCAAGAAAATAATGATGAAAATAAGTGTAAACCCAGAATTATTTTTTTACTTTCTTCAAATAATATGGTCATCAGTGGGAAATGATCATTATTTTCAAAATATGTCTCCAAATTCCTCTACTTTTATCCACAGAAAAGAGAGGGGATATTTTCATATTTACCTCTTTATAGGAATATGAATACCTCTTTAAGATCTCCAGCACTATGCCAAATATGACTATCCTATATTTTAATAATGATATACTGTTACTTAAATGTGCTTCAACTGGAATCAAACACTAGCAAAAGAAAATAATTCAACAAAACTGAGATAATGTTAAAGAAATGTAAAACTGTTTTGAGATCTTCACATGGGTTTATGCCAACTGTGATTATTACTCTCATATAAAAAGTCTTAATACTTCTAAGAAGCAGTATCTTCAGCATCATATTCTATGTCAGCTTAATTTTACTTATTGCAAAATTTAAATTTAATTTAGAGCTCTATTTAGAAATTATTTTCTAATAAAACATTATAAGTGGTTGGAGCATGAAATCTGGTTTGGAAAGACTACATACAGGGGAAAACACCTGCTGTGACTTATACAGCTGAAATATCTGCTAAACCTTCTGACACAGACTCACCAGAACAGGGATATGTTCTTTGAACTAGAAACCAAATGGCAACTACTGAATGTGTGGCCCTTCAGGGACAGGTGCATCTTCCATCTGCAAATGTCACCTAGCCTTCAAGCAAGCAACAAGCAATGAAAATGCCTCAGGGCAAAACCCAGCAGGGCTGTTCCTTTAAAAAGGACTTATAAAAGTATGAAGGCTTGTCTTTTCTTAGGGACGCAGACAATTCTATCTCTACTAATATTTGGAAACATGATTAGATAGAAAAACATATCATCGGATTAATTGGACAATTGGACAAACTACACAATGGATGGAATTGTACATTGATTAAATATAATCTAATAGATGTGTCACTATGTTATTAAGGATAGTGACTTAATTTAGAGCCAAGAAAGACTTTCTGTAATGGTTCAGATGCAAATAAATACACAGTGTACTCAAGAGAGAGAAAAGCTATGGAGGAAGCTCATGAAACAGCATATATTCAGGTTTGAATGGGTTTCATTTTTTACACTTGCTTTAGATTCACTTTGGTTGTAGCTCAAACTCCATTTTCTTGTGAATTTTCTAGACTATTGCTTGTTAAGATCTACATGTTACCATTCTTTACTGTTCACCAATCTTCTGTGATAAGCACTTGGTACTTATAGTGCATAGACCCTTGTATAAGCTTACAATATTCTCTCCAAGCATACCCTGGAAAAGTCCTGAAAAAGTTGTCATGGGCCCAAAAAACTAAGTTCAATAGTGCTTATTTAGATGAAAAGAGCATGTTTCCTTAAGAATAATACAAGGGAAAGATCCTTGAAATTACATAGACATGGATTCCAAACTGATATACCTCATTGTTTGAACCTGATTATTAAAGTCAGTGACTATTAGTGCTGCATCTATAACTTGTAAGTTAATAGTGAAGTTTTAATGTGATAATTTATATGAAGCATATAGCATAAGACCTGGCATAGAGGAGATGCCTAACAGATTCTATTTGCTTTTTCCAGGGTAACATTAATATTTACTAATAATTGTTTTGAGGATTAAATGAATTAATGGATAAAGCTTTTAGAATAAACTCTGGTACTTGTTGGTGCTCTCTTAAAAATTTTATTAGCTATTTTTATTATTACCATTAACGTGCCAAGATCTCAGTAATATTAACTCAGTAATGGGGATCAAAAAAAAAAATAATAATAAGGGTTAGAGAAATAACAGATCAGTGATTGAATTACTCAAACTAGGTATTTGTAGTTACATAGAAAAGAAGAATCTGAATTAGTGACTCTGGTTTTTCTGTTATTGTTTATTCATTCCGTAAGTGAGTACTTTCTTAATATGTGTTCATTACTCTATGTATTAGGATTCTCCAGAGAAATGGAACGAATTAGAGACTAGATAGGCAGATAGATAGATAGATAGATAGATAGATAGATGATAGATAGAGATAGAGATGATAGAGATACAGATAGACATATATAAACAGATTTCTTATAAGGAATTGGCTCATGCAATTATAGATATGGACAATTCCAAGATCTGCAGAGTGAGTCAAGTTGGAGGTCCAGGAGAACCAGTGGTATAGTTCCAGTATGAAGCTAAAGGCCCTGAGAACCATTGATGTAGCTCCGGCCCTCAAACCAGCAGGCTTGAGACAGGAAAAGCCAATGTTTGGTTTGCGTCTGAAGACAGAAAAAAGGGCAGTGTCCCAATTAGGCAGAAGTAATTCTCTCTCACTTGGGAGCATCATTCTTTTTGTTCTATGCAGGCCTTCAACTAATTGGATGAGACTCATCCACATTAGGAAGGGTAATCTACTCAGTCTACTGATTTAAGTGTTAATTTCATTCACAAACACCCTCACAACCATATCCATAATGATGTTTTGACCAAATATCTGGGTACCTTGTAGCCTAGTCAAGTTATTACACAACCATCATACTCTAGATGTCCCAATCTAGTTACAGAGACAAAAAAAAAATTATTTTAAAAGTTTATGCAACCAACATAGCATTAATTCACCAAGTAAGTAGCACCATCCAAATCCTGTAGACAACTCTGTCGTAAATTTACTGAAATTCCACTATGTCATACACAGTGCATTGAATCTAGTCCATTGTCCTAGACATGGAGTAAGTACAATATATACATTACATGACATGATAGAGAGCTTGGACTTTACATTGTAGAAAGTTGGAAGCTAAAGGCAAATTTCATGTAGAGAAGTAATTTGATCAGATGTCTTTTAAAATGATCACTTTAACAATAATGTTGAGAATAATAGGGGTGATATTTATTCTTTCTGGCTCTTCTTATTTCCTGGGTACTTCATGGCATTTATATGACCAGGAGTGGCATTAAGATTTAGCTCTTGGTATGACAGAGGAATGAGCAATTAGAATAAACACTACAGTGTTGTAACAGTGTCCTGGAATCTTCCACTGTGCCTGATATTACATCTTTAGTAGGATGATCATGGGGAAATTGAAGCAAATTCACAAGGAAAGGAAGAACCCCTGACAGAGGTGGTGGAGTGATATGGTCATGCAAAGTCTCCCATGGGTGACAATTAGGAAAACAAGAAAACTGCTCAAATCAATAACTGACAAAGAAAACACCCATGCACAAGGGTCCCCAGGGTTATAGACAAAAACAGTGTCTATAGCACTGTTATAGACAGTGTGGCTCAAGGACCCACACTTAGGCAAATTCTGTGAATTTGTGTCTTTTTTAACTGAGAGAATCTGCAGTTGTCTGCAGCTTAATTAGGATAAAGCTTGAGCTTACTTACCTGAGGCATTAGAGACTAGACCCCAAGGCTGACAGAGCAGATGGAAATTAGGGAAGAATTCCTGGAAGAAGAAAACCATAGACACTAAATCCTTATATCTGAGAATAATCTCTGGTCAAATCTTTGGTTGGCCATCAAATTATGCAAACATAGACAAGACCCCAGGGATCAGAATAGAAAGGTAGGAACCAGAAGACAAAAATACAGAACAGAAATATGAGCTGCTATATATTATGAGGAAACAAAGTTTTTAGATGAACTCAAGCAAATTAATTGCCTAGTACAAGAAAAAACAATAATTCTCAGAACACAACACAATTCAGTGATGCTATAATATATTATCAACAATATCCACTTTTCAAACAAAAATTAGATATATTAAAAAAAAAAAAAAAAACTCAGGAAAGAATACTGTTAGTCAGGAAGTAGACCAGTTAAAATAATCTGAATCTAAGGGGAACCAGATGTTAACTTTAGCAGGCAACAGCTTCATAGCAGTTATTTTAAATATGATGAAACAATTAAAGGAAAATATGGTATCAAAGTATTAACAAATAAGAAATCTCAACAGGGAATTGTGATATATCAGAAGTGGAAATTAGCTTGCTGAAAATTAAAATAACTGACAATAAAAGTTCTCTAGATGATCTCAATAGCAGATTGGAGAAAACAGAAAAAAGAACTAGAAAACCTAAAGAGAGATAAATAGAAAGGACTCAATTCAAAGAATACAGAAAAAATGGTAAAATAAAATGAAAAAATGAACAGAGAGGCTCAGAGACCTGAAGCCTTGCAATCCAACCTGTGGACAATATCAAAAGGCCTAACAAACACGTAATTTGAGTTCTAGAAGGAGAGGATTGAAAAGGGCAGGGAAAAAAATGTAATGGTTAAAACTGCCAAATATGGCAGTTTAATACTTCCAGATCCAAGAGTCCCAGAAGACTTCAAGCAAGATAAACACAAAGATTAGTACTACTCCTAGGCACATCATATTCAAACTGCTGAAAGCCAAAGATAAAAAGACAATCCTGAAAGCAGCCACATACAAACATTACTTTGCATATAAATGAACAATAATTATAATAAATAGTTGATTTATCGTTAGAAACCAAAAGACCAGAAGAAATTGGAACAACGTATTCAAAGTGATGAAAGAAAAAAAAGAAAAACCTGTATCCAAAATTTCTATCAAGCAAAATGATCCAGTAAAAATGAAGGCAAAATAATGACATGTCCAACAAGCCAGAAATGATGGAATTTTTCAGGCTCAAGATAAATGTCACTTAGAGCAATTCAGGCCTCTAGGAAACAATGAAGATTAAATTGGTATATAAAAGCCTATATAAGAATGTATATTTGTGTGTATATTCTTTTTATCTTAATTAATTAAACTGACATGTGGTTAAAAAGCAACAATTGTAACCCTGAATTGCTGAGCTTATAACCTATATAGATGTAAATGCATGACAATAGTACTAAAGGAGTGTATGGGGAGAGTAAATAGAAACAATTGTTGCAAGTTTCCTATATCTGCCTGAGGCAATTCATTATTGCCTCTAAGTAGATTTAATGATTTAAAGTAGCATAATTTCTAGAGCAACCACCAGTTAATAAAAGAGAATTAAAATGGATTAATGGATTAAGTTAATGGATTAATGGATTAAAAATGATTAATAAAAAGAATGCAGGAAAGGAAGAACAGAAAAATTTGAAATGGTAACCATATATAAAACTATATAAAATTATATTAAATATAAATGTAATAAAACTTCATTTAAGGCAAAGACCATCAGGCTGATTTTTTTTTAAAAGAATCAACTATATTCTGTGATAGACATATTTAAATCCAAGTTTTAAAGTAAAACAAAGATGCAAAGAATATGTCATGGGAAAAGTAACTGTAATAAAGTTAAAATGACTATGTTAATATCAGATAAAATATATATCAGCACAAGGAGTGTTACCACAAACAAAACAGGAACACTTTAAATGATAAAAGGGTAAATGTGTCAGTAACACATAACAATTAAAAACACATATTCACCTCATAACAGAAATTCAAAATACATGAAGCAAAAATTAGACCCAATTAAAGAGAGAAATGGACAAATCCACAATCATAGTTGGGGAATATAACACATTTCTCTCAGTAATTGACAACAAACTAGGTAAAAAGTCAGTCAGAATGTAGAAGACTCAAACAACTGCTGGCACTATAGCTGGAAAAGAGTGTTTTATTTTAATGGGGTGATCCAAACCCTCATTCCTATAAAATTTGAGCCTTTCGCATCCCTGTAGTTACTGGATTTCAAAAGGTTTTAACTGATCATGACTGTAGGGCAAAGGAGCACTAAGAGGCTTTCCAGAGTGTCTCCCTATATCAATACATAGCTTTCCTTGCCCTCATTTTGAACTAGAAAATTAATATTCCCCTTGTGATTAGGATCATTATCTCAGCCAGTATAGCTTCCCATCCCTGACTGCTGGTTCAGTGGCACAAAGAACCCAAAAGCCAATCTCAGCTTCTAATTTAAGAGGATTGGGAACTATGATTATATTGCCCGATGAAGACATTTATCATTTGAGCCCCAGGATCTTCATAGTCACTAAGCCAAAGATCACAATACTAGTGTCATAACTCAGCCCTCATCAGGCCATTCAACAGTGTCATGGTACAATGAGGGGAGGAGGGGCGTGTGCATTCCCTGGGCATGATCCTTTGCCATTCTTCCTTCTCCAGAACATGCCCTGGACAGAAACATTGGTATCCTGGCTACCATAGTGATAGATAAGACATTTTGAAAATCCAGGAACTTTATATTCCCAAGAGGAAAATATCCCTCCCCTCTCCATGATGGAAGAAGGCTACTGTAATCACCCTGACATAGTAAGTTTGCTGAATTCCCTACAGTATGGTATTATGTTGTAATTTAACGTATACCTCTGGTCTTGGTAGATTGACTCTCAGCTCTGGTGATTCCCAGATTAACCTTGATATGGGACATCCCATACACAGGGTTTTAAGTCCATATATCACCTTTTATTTCTTCAGTCATTCACCCTCTTTATTGATTGATTTAACACTAGCATGTCTGGGAAAAGAAGCTCACTATGTCACATAGTGAGTCATCTACTCCACTGAATTATTTGAGTCTCCCCTACAATGACTCAAATAATTGAGACGGGCATAACAGATGGGCATTACATGGGACTTGAATACCTCTAAAATGTCTGCACATCCTGAGATATTTGTTCACCTACGTCTTCCCAGATCTCCTTGCCACTAATCTTCCAATCTTATTCTAAACTGCTAATCCTATGACAAGCTCATAATCGCTGCCTATTAAGTGGTGTAGATTCATACCTCAGGCCAAAACTTTTCCCACATGAAGTGGAAAACCAGGCATTGCTCCCAAAGTTGCCACAGACACTTCCCTTACCATGGATTCTGCTGAGTTAAAAGACCCAAGGGAAACTTGGGTCACAGTATGTACCTTCTTCAAAGACATTCTTTTGCTCTGAACACCACGCATAACTTGCAGCCTTGAGGTTATACAGTATATGGGTCAGACAAACACAAACATGTTTCTTTCTTTGTGGTGGAAAGTGTAGACACAACACTTGTTGTTCATTTTAGAGGTAATATACTGGCATGCACTGGACAGCTAGATTCCTAGAAATATCACCAAAGCAACATCTCTGAAACTGCTCATGTATTATTGGTCACCATCTGACACCCATGAAACTTAATATGTTTTCTAGAGTACTTCGTACTTCCTGCCCACTAAGGTCAATTAACTTCATATCATTAGTATAATGGACCAGGATTACCAAGTTCATCCTTGTACACTGTTGGTGGAAATGTAAACCGGTACAGCCATTATGAAAAAGAGTATGGAGATGCCTCAAAAGATTAAAAATATAACTGCCATATGATCCAGCAGTCTCACTTCTGGGTATGTATCTAAAGGAAATAAGATTACTATCTCAAGGAGATATCTGCATTCACAATAGCCAAGATATGGAAATAGCCTAAGTGTCTGTCAATGGACATATGGGAAATGTGGTATGTATATACAATGGAATACTATTCAGCCTTTTCAAGGAAGGAAATCCTGCCACTTGTGAAAACATAGATTAACCTGGAGGACATTATGCTAAGTGAAATAAGTCAAACACAGAAAGAAAAATACTGCATGACTTCACTTATATGTGGAATCTAAAAAAGCTGAATTCATAGAAAATGGTTAAAAGAGTGGTTACGAGGACATATTGTGTAGGGAAAATGGGGAGATGTTGGTCAAAGGGTACAATCTTCCAGTTATAAGATGAATAAATTCTGGAGACCTAATGTACAGCATTGTGACCATAGTTAATAATGTATTATACACTTGAAATTTGTTAACAGAGTATATTTTAAGTATTCTCACCACACACACAAATAAATGGTAAATAAAAAGATGATAAATATGTTAATTATCTTGATTGTGGTAATCATTTCCCAATGTGTACGTATATCAAAACATCAGGTAGTACACTTTAAATATATACAATTTTTATTTATCAGTTATACCTCACAAAAGCTGGGGGGGGGGGAAGAAAGAAAAATAACCAAATTCCATCTAGATTATAAAATGAGATAATAGGAGAGTTTCCATAACACAGAGACAAGAGAGTAGTTGTACACTGCAGGCCATGCCAGTTGAAGATTATTTCTGATTATTTTTGATACTAGGGATGTAGAGAAAAGGATTTTTGAGGCCAATAATTGTGTATACCAGGGTCTAATGTTTCTGTTTATTTGCTTCAGTAAAGGCACCATGTTTGGATTTATAACTGTGAATTATAGCATGACTTGGTTGTGTCTATAATAATCTAAGTCACTTTTCATGAAAAATCTAACTTCTTTACTGACCAAAATGTGCAAGTTAAATAATGCTGAGATGGTAATCAAGACTTTTACATCTATCAAGACTTTTATAAAAGTACCAATTTGCTCTTCTCCTAAGGATCCTATATAGCTTTGGGTTTACTGTCTTGTGAGGGTCAATTCTTAGGGGTTTCGACATGCCTTTTCTACTATAAAAGAACATAGTTCAGGGAACCATTGTGGAGATTCCTTCAAGTATTTATTTAGTGTATTTATTTTTACCATATAATCTAGATCTGAAAAACAAAACAGAAGGAAACAATGGATGGACCCTCAGTGGCACTGGAGAGATTATGAGATTTATCTAAGACTCCAGTTATGACCTAATCTTCATAAACCTCTGCAGCCAGTGGGCCAGAGTGGTATTTTAGTTCTGGTGATTATTATAAGTTCAAAGTCACTATGGAATATCAACAAAAAAGCCCAGGCATTTACCTTTCTGTGGTCGCTGTCACTCTGGAAATGGCCATTGACCACTTTGGGGAAGTCTTGGGGGAAGATGCATAGTGTATATGTGACCACATATAGAGTCTTCCTCAACGGGACCAGGGTTTTATCTCATCAATATAGAGCTATTAACTAGTTTATGTCTTTTGGTAAGGACCACAATCTCTATGACAGTGGCTCAAGTTTGATTTCCTTCTATCAGACTTAGAAAATGTCTGCTTATATAGCAGCATCTTAGGAAGCTACTCATCTACTTGATTCTTCAGGACTCTATGATCAGTTAGCTATCACAACAGATCCTTGTGGGTCCAAAAACTCTAATTATAACTTTGCCCAGTGGCTTATCATTATAACTGAGCCCACCTTTTCTCTAATGGTAAATGTTGCCTCTGAACCTTTGGGAGAAAAGTGAAGCCAACCTGTGGCAACCTAGCAAACATTGAGTCTTGGGAATGATACCCTTTGATATCCTGCTGATGCCTCTCACTGTTCAGATCCCTCTGAAAGCTAAAGGGCCAGGGATCACATTGACACAGTCTGGAGTACAGAGCAAGGTGAGAAAGGATAGTGAGTCATTCTAGAAGGACAAAAGGAAAAAGCTTCACCCAGTAGAAGATGAGCTCCATTATGGCAGTGATACTGTCCATTGTCTTCCCTGATGTATCCCCAGCAACTTAGAATATTAATAGTCATATGGTACATGCTACACAAATATTATTGAATGGATGGATAAATGAATGTACTGATGGTTGGACATATTCGAGACTGCATTCATGTAGCTACATATCAGGAAGAACACAAATAGATGAGGGAAAAAGACATGGGAAAATGACAAATTGATATTATAGTAGTTGGTCCAGTAGATGGTGTCTTTCTTTGCCAGTACTGCTTTTGAAGGGCAGGCATGAGCCTGGCTTCTCAAGATAAGCAGTGACTCTTTTAAAACACTACTTGTTACCACTTTGAACGTATATGATAATATTTCAGAACCAAAAGGAGGTCCTAGCTTTGTGCTAAAATCTCTCTCTCCAGATCAATCTGTAGAAATCTAAGGTTCTATTCATATTGTGATGACTTTACACTCAATACACTTTTCCATGTGAAAATGATAGACCACTTAGGAAGAAGATGATTACTCATCTCAGTGTAAACAAAATTTTTATATCCTTTCTTAAGAAAATATTTTTATTTGGGAGAACCAAAGGAGAGTACATTGGTACTGGGTATCCACTGGGAAACAGTGAAGAAATATATGTTTAATGATGGGGGACCAATAAGAAAGGAAAGACTCAGGATATAATGATAGACTTTACAGTCTGTGGCACATTGAAGAAAAAAAAAAAAAAAAACTGGCCACAAATTCTTTGAGACTCCTCCCATCAAAAAGTAGTCAGTTTCTCAACACCTTAACCCTAGGCCTAGCCATTGGCTTACTTGGTGCAGTGGGGTATGTGCAAATGTGATATAAGCAAAGTTTTGTGCATTTGTGGTTTGCCTGTTCTTGCTGCTGAGAGGTCTTTACAACCTCCATAAAAGTGAACCTGGGCTATCCTGCTGGATGCTGATGAGATGGATGTGGACTTGCCACCTGTAACTTCAAGCCAGGCATCAGGCAGGCAAGTGCTGTACCCCCAGACCAACCACTGCCAGCCACCAGATATGTTCATGCGGTAGTCCAAAATCATCCTACCCCAGGTAACTTGACTCAGACCAGAAGACACGTGGTCAATCCACAAAACCAGAAAAAAACAACATAAATGTTTATTGTTTTAAATACTAGGTCTTGGAATGATTTGTTGTGCACCCGAAAATAACTGATAAATGAAAGTCACATTTTTTTTTCCTATTAGCAGAGTTTTCTCCTTCTTGGTGAAAGAAAAAGAAAAATAATGCCTAAATGTTAGACGTGACAATAATACATGTAAGATAGGAAGATTTGCTTGAGATGCAGTAGCTCTGACTCCTGCCCTTTTCATAACCTGATTTGCCTCCTCTTTACCATTTTTCATTCTTCCCTCTCTTCCCAGGATTCCAAGCTGGCCTTGGATTTGTTGTGGGCAAAACCAATCATACTTGCTATGGGTGAAGAAGCTTCCTTGTCACTAAGAAACACTTTAGGGTCATTTGTCAACTTCTACCACAGGACCTTCATTCTGGTTTAAATTGCAAATTCCCTAGGCTGAGGTCATATTTTAAATGGTTTTCTGTCACTTGTGTTTTCATGAGAAGAACTTTCAGCTCCATTCTCAAAAAGAGATTTTGATAGAAACAGCAGGAGACTAATGGATGCCTAAAGGTAGAGCATGTCAGTGTAACTGATTAGAAATAGGAAATGGTATTGGGGAAGGGAGAGAACTCTAAAATAGAAAGCCAACTATTCTAAATTTTGCCAACAGTGGACTTTGATCATATGTGCATGTCACATAAATACTGGGGAAAATTCCTATGAATGAATTGTGTGTAAAACTTCTATAATATTAAACATCTACCTTTTCCTCTCTCCTTTTCTAAGAGAAGATAACCCCAAAATAATTTACAAGAACCTGAATATTTTATACCAAATACTAAATGCAAAGCAAGTGATATATATTATATCATATGTATATACACACAATAGATTATATATATATATATATATATATATATATACACACACACACACAGTATATACATTTTTACACACGCTAATCATGCTATGGGCTTAAAGTTTAGCTTCCCCCCCGCTCCTTTACCTTCCCCCAGACTTCCGTAATTATTAAATTACACTTTAAGCAGTCAAATGAAATGTGGGTATTACGTGATTACCTTTACTGTTAGCATAGGAGTAAAAGGCAATTATCATCTTTGAATGGTGTTATTTGATTATAGGGATGAATTCCATATGAGAATGATAGAGCCCTTTTAAGATTATAGGAAAGTCAGCTACCAAAACAATGTATCAATTACAAAATGAGAGTTGAGCTTTCCCTTTGTCCTGTCACAATTCAGGAAAACGACTTACTGTTTAAAATTAAAAAGCCATAACATTGCGCTTCCCTGGTGGCGCAGTGGTTGAGAGTACGCCTCCCGATGCAGGGGACGTGACTTCGTGCCCCAGTCCGGGAAGATCCCACATGCCGCGGAGCAGCTAGGCCCGTGAGCCATGGCCGCTGAGCCTGCGCGTCTGGAGCCTGTGCTGCGCAACGGGAGAGGCCACAACAGTGAGAGTCCTGCGTACCGCAAAAAAAAAAAAAAAAAAGCCATATCATAAAGCAGATAAAATAGAGTGATTTAGTATTTTGCAGGCACCCGAAGAGCTTTGCACCATAATAATTTGCATTCCATAGTACTTTTCTTGTGAAATTTTTCAAAGCCTATTATATTAATATGAATTCAACTGTGATGCATTCCCTTGATGTAGGGACTTATTCTTCCTATCCCCGTTTTACAGAGAAGCACATTAGGTGCTTTGCTGAAGGGTACACAGCAACTCGTAAGTCAGTTAGAAAATTGATCCTAGAAATTCTAATTTCCTATCCTTCGTGCTGGTACCTTGAAACCATTTTCCAAATAGAGAAACATATTACTCTTCAGCTAAATAGCAAATTAAAGACATGCTGTCTCATGTAATCTTGTAAATATGCTTTAAAAGCCACCAGTACTCCTGAGAGGCTTACACTCTGGTTCCCATGGTGGCAAAAAGGAAATAAAATTGAGAGCAGAAGGGAGACTGAATTGCATTCAACAGCCAGAGGCAGGCTTTTGCACAGAATAGGGCATCTGGATTAGAATCTCTAGATCATCTTTGCAACAGAGAAGTTAGTTTTATCTGTATCCCTGATGGGGTGTAGCCAGCAAAGCAAAGAGAGAACAAGGTATGAAGAGCCCTAAAGCAATCCATGGTAAACAAATTTTGTACCAAGTGCTTATAACTTGTGTTACCCAACCTCCAAGATGGCTTCCAGGTGTCAGGAAGCCTTGTTTCCTCACATCCATGTTCTTGTGGTTGTTTATTCCACACTGAATCAGGACTAAGTCCTAAAAAGTATTGCAGCTTTCAACTTGGTCTCCAGGTATGCTCATTCAGGAAAGCCAGACAGTGACTGTGAGGGTCTCATATGGAGAGAAACTGTGACTTTTGTACCGGCAACCAGCACCAACTTTCCAGCCACATGAGTAAGCCATCTTGTAAATGGATACTTCAGCCTGAAGCAAAGCCTTCAGATGACTGCAGCTCCCATCCACTGCATCCTGATGAGAGACCCCATGCCAGAACTTCTCAAACAAGCTTCTACTGAAATTCTGACCCACAGAAACTGTGGGAGATAGTAAATGATTATTGTTGACTTAGCTACTAAGTTTTGGGGGGATTTCTTTTATAGCACAAGATAACTAATGTATAATCGAACAATGGATATATCTGAGAAAAAATAAGTAGTTATATTAGTTGTTTCAATTGGATTCAGCAACTATTTCATGAACATGTACTTTTTGTATAATAGAAAAAGATACCGGTAGGTAATGACCAAGCCTTAGCACAAAAGTAGCTTATCACTTGGAAAAAGAAATAAGGCAAATACTCTAGCAACAACTATGCAAACTTTAAGAGAGAAAAGGTATTCATTATGAAATAGTATGAAATCCCTTATTTAAAAATTTGCAGTGGCTTTCTACAGCATTTTTGAGCTAAAATTAAACTCTTTGCCATTTCTGGTCCCTAGTGCAGCCTCACCATTGTTGCTGCTTCTCCAAACATTCTGGCCTTCAGTCTCTTGAACATAGTGAGTTCTTCTTTTCCTAGAGCTTTAGCAGATGCTCTTCCTTCGACCTTGCCAGCTCCATTCTCCTATCCCTAACCCTAATCACGTCCTTCACATGACTAACATCTTTGGGTATCAGCTGAAATGTCACCTCTTTTAAGAAGCTTTTAAAGAGTACTTTTCGTAAGCCACCCTCATCACCACACACACATACAAATGCACAGAAACACACATTTTTGTCATCATACGATCCCTACTTGTTTCTGTCAATTGAGTAATCCAATTTGTAAAATAAGGTCCAAGTCTGTTTTCTTTACCCGTTGATTTTATACACCCATTGGTTAGCATTGTGTCTTCATATATTAGGTGCTCAATAAATACTTGTTGAATGAATAATTTAAAAAATCAAAAGTATAAACAAATCACTACAAATATCCAAGGGTTTATTAGATCATTTTAGGAGAGGCTTCCTGGAAGCAATGGCATTTAAGTAAGCCTTATTGATTGCTTCAGGTTTCAGAAGGCTAGTGTTTGTGGTAGAAATTATTCCAAGGGAAGCACTGTATAGAAGGAGGGAGGAGGAGAAACAGTATTTTTCAGCCTGTTATGTTTGTTTCTCATATCTAATCTTCATTCCTCTCAGAGAAAACACTAGAAAGTGTGTTAGTCTATAGAATTGCCTGATAGAACTTGTAGGGAAGAAAGGAAAGGCCACCACAGGCTAAATAGTGACATTATGAATTGAATCACTGCTATTGATTCAAAGTTCAAAAATGAAATGAGGAAGTAATGTTCCATCAGTGGTGGTTCTGAGGTGAGGGAATATCAGGAGTGGGAAAGGCTTATAATAATCATCTGCACTATTTTGTTTACATTTTTCTTGCCCCATTCTGAAAGATTGTTAATATTTGGGGCAATTGTGCAAAGTCTGCAAAACTGATGGAAATACCACTAGAACTACTGGACACAGGCTACTTTGAGCAAAACACTTAAGAATAGAATATAAACATGAAATAATGTCCAATTAGAGATTGGACTCTCAACTTCTTTATGAAGATAGAATCACAGATGCCATAAGTTTAAGTTAGGAGAGACTTTTTCACATTGATCTGAATCTAAAAACAGTTCTTTTTTTTTGCAAAATATAACAAAAAGTTCTAGCTCCTTTCTATACATGCAAAATGGTAAGATTAATGAAAAATATACCTATATAGTATATATTTATGTTTTTATATATATATATATAATGAAATTAACAAACCAACAGATACTAGACAATGGCACACATAATTGTAACTTGGGTGGAGAATCTGACCAATGGAGTTGTCCATATGTGGCTAAACCCGCCAGCTGAAATAGGAAGACGGTTATAGGGATCTTAGAACTGATTAAAGAAACAATAAGCGAACCATTATCCAAGCAAGACTACTGCTTTCTTTCACTCAACAAATACATAATTATGCCCATCACCGTGCCAACTATTGAGCAGAAAGATGACTAGAACATGGGTTCTACCTTCAGGAGTCTCCCTGTCTGGCATATAAACAATCTAGAGCCAGCAAAAACGTAATTCATTCTGGCTTTTCTTTTCTCATATGAAATTAAGAAGCCTTATGAAAAGCCTCATCCCTGGAACCTAGACAGATCTTTGTGAATGTGACAGAAGTCACACTAAGGGACTTCTGAAACCAGGTCATACAAGCCAACAGAGCTACCACTTGGCTCTCCCTCAGGACACACCTATGTTTTATATTTCATTCTACTCTTTTCACAAGCTGTCATTTCTAATAACAGTATCTTCCTTTTACCTAGTCACACTGTCAAGTTTTTAATGTACAAATATCCTACCACAATTTGTCGCCAATTTCTTTAACAAATTTCAGTTGACAACTCAAGGAGGGCCAAGATTTTAATTTTCCGTTTTCTTATCCCTTGATTCTCTATTACAATGTAGAACATATTATAGGTGTTTATGTCCTGTGCTCTTTCTAGTCTGGATTTTTGTTGTCGTCATTGTTTTAATCACTGTCTTGAGGATATTTTCTTGTCTTCTTACTGTCCTCAAATCAGACTTTCTAAGAATGTTCTCAACTCTTATCTTTATTCATTCTTCCTCTAATTAGAGAATGTCTTATCTATTTCTCAGTTGACAATCCAGTCTAGAGGATCAAAGTCCTTCTCCAACGTGAAATTTCTCAGAATGGTCCACAGTGATCTCTTTCCTCCAAATTTATGGAATCTATTCTATGAAATGATAGCATACCAAATCATATAATGTCTTGTGCCAGCTCTTTTATAATCTTACATTTGTATATAACATTTATTAGCTTTCATTGTAACTTGGTAATATTTCTCCATACTAAGTCACAGTCTCTTAGAGTTTATCTACCAGAAAACTTATCAACTTGCTTGGTACATAATAGAGTAGCCATTATTATCTGATATGGCAGAAAGTATTTTCCAAAAACTATGATAATAGTATATATCTCATCCTATGTGCAATTTTTCAACATGGAGCTCCTCCAAACCAGTGATTGTGTCTATGTTTCCAGTCCTTGAACCTGGGTGGACCTTTATAAATTTCTCAACCACAAGACTATAGTGGAAGTGACACTGATTAATCCAAGACTAGGTCACAAAGGCAATATGGTTATCAACCTGGTTTTATTCTCTCTCTGAGATTTTGTGTCTTTGGCAGCCAGAGCACTATGAAGTCACCATGCTGAGAGTCCTCAAGGATAGACCACATAGGAAGAGAAATACTTGAGGAGTTTCAGCTGTTACAGCACCCAGCCCTTTGAACCTTCCCCGCCCACATACCAGACAGGCGAGCACAGAAGCTTTAGCGGTGACTTCAACCCTGGCCACAGTTTTACTCAAACAGTGAAAAGAACAAGAGCAAACACTGCCCAGCTGAGCCTAGTCAATCCCCCAGAATGTCCAGGATGATAACAATAGATCATTGCTATTCTTTTAAACCACTAACTTTGGGATGAACCTGGGTGGACCTTTATAAATTTCTATTTGTATAACTTTGTTATACAAATAGATAACTAAAATAGATGGTAACTTTGTTATTTTAACTTTTGTATCTATAATATGGCTTAATACAAATGTATTTAGTATAGAATTTTCAACACTTTTTGAAATATACATGTACTTTCTTATTTAATTTTATTCTTAATAATACTTAGTGTTTTTTTCTAAACTTATTGGACATATTCTCACTCATTTATTTATGTCTCCCTCCACTAGAATATAGGCTCAATAAGGACAGGATTTCACCTGTTTTATTCACGGCTGCATTCCCAGTAGATAGAATATCACCTTGTGTCATTGGCTTATAAGTCATAGGAGGACCTGGATATAATTCTTGTTGCTTTGGAAGTAAATAGGGTATTTAAGGCTAGGTGTTATGGATGACTGACACATGCAAAGAGTCCTCCGGTCCTTATTTGTGGTAACTGAACTGTGGAAGAATATATGTGGGTGATATCTTCATTTTGTATAAATGCCCACATTCCTAACTTCATGCATTAGACAAAATATGCTAATTATCTTTATCTTTTCATCTTTAGCTCACATTGCAAGTTCCATTAATTTTTCTTTCCATTATAAATCTGAGGTATTATTCAATAGTTCTCATTAACAATATGCTCTTTTCATTAAGTGTTGGTTCTGAGCGTTACCGGTTCTCAAGCTCTGGGAAGTCTCCTTTCTTATTTCAATTTTTTTTCATTAATTCTAAGTTTTACAAGCCTTTACAAAAAGTCTTTCCCTGACCTCACTAGGGCTTTCAAAAGCTATTGAATTAATATCATCGAAATTCAATGTTTGCTCCTTTTTGATCATTAATGAATATATAAAACAAGATCAGCTACCTAGTCTTTTGTCATATTTCTTGATTTGCCGCCCTCAGCCAGCCATCATACCAGTTAACAGAACTTATATCAAGTCCAATTTGGAAAGATGCCCTTTAAAAATGACTAATTTCAGCTTTGTTATTCCCAGTGCTTGTTTTCTGTGTTCACCACTGTTAACCCAAAAGCTCAGAATGTTTTCTTGAGCAGAGAGAAACTCAGAAAAATATAAAATAGAATAAAACATTGCTGCACCTGCCTCCTAATGGCATTATTTTCTATGAAATAAAAAAATTAGATCTGACTGGAGTCAGGTAATTCTCTCCCTGACACATTGTTTTTTTTTTTAAAGAAAAAAAAAAGATCAAGAAATAAACTAGCCAGACTGGGGTGATACGGATAATATCAATCTAGTGAGAAGATTGAGGTAGCATGGATTTAACTCTTTGTATGTTTTCTTTGTTACTAGTCTTGGTCTGTTGAATAGAAAAGGGGTTTTTGCAAACACTTCACAGAGGGGGATCTGGTTGCTAACTCCTTTGTAAATCTACAGTGACCCACATGCAGCGCAAATCAGAACTCCTTCGGATCATTCTGACTGAATATCTTGCTGCAGTAATACTGCCACACATTTGGAACATGGATATATTTTAATATAGTGACTCTCATCCCCAAGATATTTTAGATTATGTAAAGATCATCATCAAATTCAGAAAGCATAATGGCATTTAAGGAGGGGTAGAGAGGGCTTCCCTGGTGGTGCAGTGGTTGAGAGTCCGCCTGCCGATGCAGGGGACATGGGTTCGTGCCCCGGTCCGGGAAGATCCCACATGCCACGGAGCGACTGGGCCCGTGAGCCATGGCCACTGAGCCTGAGCGTCCGGAGCCTGTGCTCCGCAACAGGAGAGGCCACAACAATGAGAGACCCGCGTACCACAAAAAAAAAAAAAAAAGAAGGGGTAGGGACATTTTCTCCATCATATAATTATATTCAAAACCCTACTTTGTGAGCCTCCAGTACAATTATGATTGATAATCATCTGTACCACCTGAAGCTCTGAATGATCCTCAAATGTCATTTGGCAATTTGTCATTAACTCAAATGGGCAGGACACCCCACCTCCACAGTCTCACACACCAAAGGGTTAATAAAGCTTTCTTTATTATTCATTTTATTTTATATTTTGTGTCTTTAAATTATAAGAGATAAGTATACATAATATCAATTTTGGTAAGAATACTACCTTTTGCCAAATAAAGTAAGGGCAATAAGTTAGGGAGTCAAATACTTCACTGACACTTAAGAAAGGATTTGAGGTCTCATTTCCTCTTCCTCCCATCACTGCTATCTTAGTCAACTGGGACTCAAAAGAATCTTAAATCGAAAATAAGAAAATGACCCAGAGAGGATACGTAAAGATGTTAGAGTGAAAGATTCAGATCAAGACTGTCCTCTCAGCTGTCCCACATCTCCTTTCCCCGCTCCAAGACCAGTCCCCCTACTGCAGCCCCTTCTTATGGAGAGCACACATTCTCATTAATCCTAAGAGTTTGACAAGGGGAAAATACTATTATTTTCCCAAACCACACACTCCCATGTGGTCCCATGCCCAGCACAATTCTTGAACAGCAATTCCCTTGTGTATATTCCCTTGGGGAATCCTTCTGGTTGTTTCATATCTCCCTTATTTATGGGAATACATGCCTAACACACAGTTCTATCCCAAGTAGGCTCAGCCTCTAGTAATCTATCGATATTTTAGAAATCTTCTTAATATTTGCAAGTAGCAAAATTATATTTCATTGTATTTTTATCTGTTTAATGTGGAAGCATTTAAAATAAACTAGTGATTGTTGTAACTTCTGATTTGGCATTTTAAAATTTTTATTATAAAATGTAATAGGGGCTTGAAATTCAACCTCTGGGAAGCCCAGTCTGTGCATTTCTATCATTGTATTCAAAATGGTATATTGTACTGTTTGTTTTGTTTTGCTTTAATTTGTATTGGATTATAATTGATTTACAATTGTGGTGTTAGTTTCAGGTGTACAGCAAAGGGAACCAGTTATACATATACACATATCCACTCTTTTTTAGATTCTTTTACTGCTTGTTTAAATGTAAGTGCCCCACCACAGGCTGATAACTTTGGGGGCAGAGATTATTCCAGACTCATTTTTGTATCCTAGAGACTAGAGAAAGAGTAGAACTTCAATATGGGTTTGAAATATAATAAATGATTGACCTGAAGGGGATGAATAGAGGAAAGAAGAGAAAGAAGGGATAATTGCCTAAAATGTCACCTGTGCTACATTAGATGCAGGAAATATAAATATGAACAAGACAGAAGTCTCTCCCTCAACGTTTCCTCCTTTTCTACGCAGAAGAGGGCCAGAGATGCAAACACATATGACTCAACATGAGAACTGTTTAATGGAGTCTGATGTAGGGACCAATCGTAGCCAATAGGGAGCTCTCTGAAAAGTGCAGTCTTCCATGTTTAAGCACTCAGTATCTGAATAAATGGATGAATGATTTAATGTACAAAAGTCAAGCAGACAGTTTTAAACTCAGCTCTCCACTTTTCATATGCACAACAAACATCTCTATAAATAATAGTTAACGGTAGTTTACATAATAATAATAAAAATGAAAATAATACATGTTAAGATGATATGCACATCACCAAGGGCCAAATGAAAGCACAGGTTAAAGAGTCTTCTAGCTCAGTAGAATAAGTCATCTGGGAGAACTAAATACTTTTAAGATGTTCTAAGGTTCTAATTGTCTTAAAAGATTGATTACACTTAAGTACATGAAAAAAGAAGACTTCAGAACATTACTGATGGGGGCCCAAAACACAATATGAACAAAAGTACAAAAACAGCAGGCATGAAATCTTCCCTGGCTTAATCAGTTTGTCCACACAGGAACAATTACTCCAATCTGATGCCCTATCCCTGCCAGCCTCAAAATACATTCCCACTGTCAGCAAAACTAAAAATGGACCTAAAATGCTTTAGACATACAATGCTGAGAAAGACTTCAGTCTTAGGATAGATTTTTTCTGACAACAATCTGCATCCCTCGAGTTTCTAAGTGAGAGTGGGAAATGTTTAAGATCTGACCTCTTTGTTTGTCCATTCATTGCCACTTCCAAACCAAAGAAGACAGAACCTCTTTGGGCCACACATGTAAATACCCAGACATTTAGGAGGGATGTTATTTGAGTATACAATTCATTTGATGGCAGAAGCTCATAGGTGTTCTGAATTAGTTGTTTCTAAGCCTAACATCTCAAGTCAAAAGCAATTTTCCTCTGTTACTACCTCTATTTCTGACCAACTGGCTATAAATTAGAGGTCTCCACGACCCCTCTTTGGGTTCAATTAATTTGCTAGAGCAGCTCACAGAACTCAGAGAAAAATGTTACTTACTAGATCACAGGTTTATGATACAAGGATGTAACTCAGGAACTGCCGGATGGGAGAGATGTAGAGGGCAAGGGATGGGGAAGGAGTGTGGAGCTTCCACGTCCCCTGAGTGCATCACTCTCTCAGCACCTCCACATGTTCACCTACCTGGAGCCTTCATCACACAAGCATGATTGAATAAATAATTGGCCATTGGCAATTGGTTCAACCTCCAGCCCCTTGCTCCTCCTCCAGAGGTCAGGGAGGTGGGACTGAAAGTTGCAACCTGATAATCACATGGTTGGGTCTCCTGGCAACCATCTCTCATCTTCAGTTGGGGTCCCAAAGTCACCTCATTAACCTAACAAAAAGACATCTTCATGGCTCTTATCACTTAGGACATTCCAGGGATTTGGGGAGCTGTAAGCCAGAAACTATGGACAAAGACCAAATATTTATGAGAAATATATTTTAGCCATCTGAAACACAAAATACATATTTTTTTTTATAAATCACAATATTGCACCCTTTATTCAGTTTAGCTATCAGTGTTTCCATGGGAATGGAGGTGGCCTTAAAGCACCTGTCCTTAAACAATCTCTTGCTCTGATGTTAAACAGAGTAGCCTGTAAGAATCAATAATTATCAATGTGCTATAGTGCATTTTATAGCAAGATCATTTCCTTCTTCTAAAAGGAGCAATTTTATTTAAGGCGCACGACCAACAGCATGTAGTGGAATACAGGAGGATAGTAATGAGCTAAGGCAATCCCACTACCTTATGATTCTGTTTCATTTTTATTCCTATTTTCAATGCTCTAACTCTCTATCTCTTTCTTTCTCTCTCTGTTTGTCTGTGTGCAAATCCTTCAACATTATATGCATGACCTTGAACAGAGGGACCCTCTAGTGGCTAACTTCTCCAGCAAAATCTGCGATTGCCCTTGCAAAACTGTTTACCTGTGAAGTTAAAAGAAGACAGGGGTGGCATTCCATTTCGTGAGTATTAGCAGAAAGCTGAAGTGAATTCTCCTGCCCTCTGACCATTCATGGTGTCCTTCCCTTATCTTTTACAGTACAACATTGAGAAACTCTTCAGTCACTGTCCTTACTCTGAGTTGATGTGACAAAATGCAGCTTTAGGGAAAGACATACACACTCATCACCCAACTTCTCTCTACAAAGTGTTTCCTTTCTATTCTGTGCTGCCTCCAGAGAACAGATAGTGCCTGCATAATAAATGAAGTGGGAGATTTAGTCATCAGACCTGAGAAAAATTCATGGTGTGAATCCTTGCCCTTGAGAGAATTTGCTGAGTAGCATTAGCCAAGCTATTTTCTGACTACTCTGGCTAAAGATCAAATAGAAACTAAATGTTTCAGAACCATCCAGACAGCTAACTCACGTTGAAGGCACGTTTCTTTTGTGAAATGTAAGTTTCACTGCAGCTCCCACTTCAGATTCAAAAACCTGATTTTTCTAGTATAACCTGGAAGGGGAGAGCTCTGAGATAGAGTGGAGTGGCTTCATTACCCAGGCTTCTGTTTTCAGCTAGCATTCTAGAGAGAACACATCTTAGATTTTAATGAGTTAATTAAATTTCATGCTTAACCCAGAGTGACCCTTAAAAGAAAATTCTTGCTAAATTATTTGAGCAGCATTATTACAAGGAATCATGTCAAGACTCACCTGTAGGTAAAAAACGTGGGAATTTGGGTATGGGGAAGAAAGAAATGTATCAGTTGTCTCTTTTCTTTTTTCCAAAAGTAAAAGAAAACCTGATTCAAGCTACTTTAAGCAAAGAAGGGAACATACTAACATGATTCACTTAAAACTGCGGGAGTTTACTGACAGGTGTTTTTATTACTGTTTCTTAGGCTTTGATGTAGAATCAATCCTTACAGGCTTAGCAGTAGATACAGAAAAATACAAATATCAAGATAGGATAATAAACATAATTTGTCTATGTATCAAAGAAATTGTTGCACATGATAAAGATTATAAGCTCAATATAATAAATGTAATTTGATTTAATATGCTTATAAGTTAATTATACATAAAGGCTAAAATTAAAACCGTTACATTTATCATCTCTTTGTATAGTTATATATCTTTGTAAGTCCTAATACTTACATATACATACTTACATGTTAATAAATTCATTACTACAGAGTATTACATGAATATCGACCCAAAGAAGAAAATTACAATTTGGGTTGTCTTTCTTTAAAATGATTCAGTTATTTTGTGCCATACTACAAAATAACTTTTTTTCAATAAAAAATGCCTTTTTTATTGTCACAGTTAAAATAAAAATGTGCAGGTGTTAGAGTAGCTGCAGGCACAGCTGACTAAGGTGCTCAGAACTAGGTTTCTTTCCATCTTTTAGTTTCTTTCTCAGGGTAGAAAGGTGAGTGCTGTAGCTACAAAACTTAAAACCTCTCAGCTTCAAATCCAGCAAGTTAGAGTATCTGTCTTTCAAAGGCCTCAGTAGGTCTCATAATTTCTCACTGTCCTGACAGGGTTGAATATCTACCTGTGACAGAAGAATACGAGATCCTAATTGGCCAGATCTGTGTTAGCTGGCACCACCTGACTAAGTAGGAATGAGGGGGTAAGACCCCAAATGCATATTGGAACTGACTTTACGGGGAAGTGGAGCAGATGCAGAGCAAGAAGGTGAAGCAAGAATAAAGTGCTTCTCTGTAGCCCAGCCTACACTTCAAACCAGTTATATCAAACCCACTCCTGGATTCCCAAACAGGATAAATCCAAGGAGAAACATGCCAAGACACATATTAATCAAACTATCAAAATTGAATACAAAGAAAGAATATTAAAAGCAGCAAGGGAAAAGCAACAAATAACATTCAAGGGAATCCCCATAAGGTAAACAGCTTTCTTTCAGCAGAAACTCTGCAAGCCAGAAGGGAGGGGCAGGACATATTTAAAGTGATGAAAGGAAGAAAGCTACAACCAAGATTACTCTACCCAGCAAGGATCTCATTCAGATTCAACGGAGAAATTAAAGTGTTTACAGAAAAGCAAAAGTTAAGAGAATTCAGCACCACCAAACCAGCTTTACAACAAATGCTAAAGGAATTTCTCTAGGCAAGAAACACAAGAGAAGGAAAAGACCTACAATAACAAAACCAAAACAATTAAGAAAACGGCAATAGGAGCATACATATTGGTAACTAATTTAAGTGTAAATGGATTAAATGCTCCAACCAAAAGACATAAACTGGCTGAATGGATACGAAAACAAGACCCATATATTGCTGTCTACAAGAGACTCCCACAGACCTAGGGACACATACAGACTGAAAGTGAAGGGATGGAAGAAGATGTTCCATGAAAATGGAAATCAAAATAAAGCTGGAGTAGCAATTCTCAAATCAGACAAAATAGACATTAAAATAAAGATGATTACAAGAGACAAAGAAGGACACGACATAATGATCAAGGGATCAAATCAAGAAGAAGATATAACAATTATAAATATTTATGCACCCAACACAGGAGCACCTCAATACCTAAGGCAAATGCTAACAGCAATAAAAGGGAAAATTGACATATATTATATATAATATACATATATATAATATATATATAATATATATATTATATATACTTATATATTTATTTATATACTTATATATTTATTTATATACTTATATTATATACTTATATATATACTTATATATGTATATATATACTTATATATATGTATTATATATATGTATTGTATATATGTATATACATATGTATTGTATATATATAATATACATATATATACATATATACAATTTATATATATGTATATATATACTTATATACTTATATATATGTATATATATACTTATATATATGTATTATATATATGTATATATATATGCTATATGTTGTCTACAAACTGGTGACATGTACAGTGGCAGGTTCATAGTTCCACCAAGAATGTTTCTGCCTCAAAGGCCACGCTTTTTCTTTTCACTATTTACAACTTACTTTGGCATTATTTTATGAAGCAGTGTGATGTTGTTTTAGTAATCCATTATATTTTATATCAGAGTCAATAAAAATTTTGACAAACAGTTCTTTACAGAAAGTTAATATGTTGCTATACAAGTCTTTAAATATGATTCATCTGGGAGTGAAAGAATTAAGGGTTACATCAGAACAGACATTCCTGAATAAAATAAAAATAATAAATTACATATTATTAAAGTTACCATAAGAAAATAAAAATATGTATTATTGAGCCTAGGAAGAATATGATAAGTAATGCTTTAGAGTACTGTTATCGCTCAATATTCTAACATATAAGGAAGTTGTTGCTTTTAGTCATGGAAAATCTCTTGCCGTATTTCAGGACATATAGCCCTTCAAATAAAGAGGAACCACTGAAGACGTATTATTACTAGATCTATCTCTTCAAAAGAATGAGTCTGCAGTTATTAACTAGGAATCTGAAAAACAGTCTTTCATAAATAAAGCCATGTTAAATATTCTATGATTTTAAATGGGTCAATAAATACAATTTTTGAAGTCTCATAATTAAAATGTGATTTTATCACTTTAAAGAAACAGTTTTCTCTTACAAAGAAAGTAGGTAAAGATACATATCTCTTAGAAGCAAATAAAGTTAGATGTTCATAAGATAAACTGGCTCTTTTTTCCACTATTTCCAATGGACTTATGTGAAGTTTCTTCCTGACTCCTGAAGTTGTCTACCTCACTAGACTGAAGTCATGTAAATACAACTATAAACTATTACTCAACTGGACAAGAAATAGTCTTTTCATTGTGAGACAGTAAATATTCACTTCTCAATGGGTATGTGCAAATGTGAAAAGCAAAACAGAAGGTAACCTCTGGTACTACTTTGAATCATCACAGTGCTGAGCATAAATTTTCTTGGCCTTTCCCCTGAGTTTCAAACTAAATACATTTCGATAACCATTGAAAAGCAGATAGGGAGAGACTCAGTAAAATGTCAAAATGCCTTGGAGATTGTCCAAGCAGACGTCTGTCAATGATGGGAGTGATGAATGCAAGGAAAAAACAAACAAAAAAAACTAAGACATAGGTTTTGACCTACTTTGATATTTCAAAGCATTTGATAGGTTTCTCCTTGTATCTTTCTATATTTTTCTCAATAATCTAGAGAGTCAAACAATTACATCATTGTGTCAGGGGAAAATATAATGCTACAGAGAAATATTAAATGTGTGAACTACTACCTTTTCAAGTGAAGGAATCAGACAATTGGATCCGGATCTTAATAGTTCCAAGGAAATGTTCAGCCAGTTATAGTTATTTGTAACTTGCCATGTACTAAATGGCTCATTAATAATGTGTATTTCTATTTTGGCAGGAGATAAATAAATATCACAGGCATAATTCATTTGGAATCTTTCTAGGCAAATGTAAGTATTGTCAAGCAGCCTCTGATATTTCACAAGCATTAGTTCCTAGCAGTTCTACCTATCCAAACCCTCCTTAATCTAAAAGCCAAGAAATTTATTATAAGGATCAAAGCTCAAAAATAATTATAGGAATTTTTGCATATAGAGGAATACAAAAATATCCACACCCAGAAAGGTAAAATTCATGTCAGGCATCCAATCTAAAATTACCAGACACACACAGAAGCAAGAATACATGATATGCATTGAGAAGGAATATCAGTTAACTGAAAGAGACCCAAATTGACATAGATATTAAAATTAGAAAACAAGGCCATTTGGATTATTATAATTGTATTTCACATGTTCAATGAATTAAGTAGTGACTTGAAAGAAATAAAAAGACTGTAAATGAACTTCTAGAAATGAAAATTTCAAGTTTTGAGATGAAAAATACATCTGATAGGATTAAAGGCAGATTAGACTGTGCAGAAGAAAAGATTCATAAACTTTAAGACATAGCAAAAGAAACTATCCAAAATTTAAAACAGAGAAATAATCAAATAAAAATAAAAAGAGCATCAGGGAGCTTGTAGCACAACTTTAAGAATCCTAATATATGTGGAATTAGAATCGTCAAAGGAGGGAACAGAAAAAATTTGAAGAAATAGTGGCCAACATTTTTCCAAATTGATGAACGTTAATAAATGCATAGATCCAAGAAGTTCACAAAACCCAAAAGACAAGAAACTCATACCAAGGCACATTGTAATTAAATTGCTCAAAACCAGTAATAAACAGAAAATCTTAAAAGCAGCCAGGGGTGGAAAAGCACACTACTTTCAAAGGAAAAAAAACCCAAAAGCTTGACAGCATTTTATTATCAGAAAAATATTCGAGTGATAAAAAAGAGTGGAGCAACATCTTTTAAGTACAGAAAGGAAACACTGTCAACCTAGCATTTTATCTCCAGCAAAAATATCTTTCAAAAGAAAAGTCAAAATAAAGACTTTTAGACTTGCAAAAGCAGAAATAGTTTATCAGCACCAGACCTGTACCACCGGACATGATGAACAAAGCCCTTCAAAGCAGAAGGAAACTACCAAGTGAAACGATGGTTGGAGATATGAACAAAGGCCACTAGACACGCTAAATAAATAAGATACTCTCTTTTATTTAAATTGAATTAATATTGATATTATTATTTAATATTTAATACTTAATATTAAGTCCAACAAATATAAGACAGATAATACATCATGACCAAGTGGGTTTTATCCCAAGAATGCCATCATATTAATAAACTAAAAAAGAAAACAATAAAGCAATCTCAATAAAAGCAGAGAAAGCACTTGACAAATTACAAAGCCTTCCAGATAAACTTTCAGCAATCGAATTAAACTTTCTCAACCTAATAAATGCCATCTATAAAAAAAAATGCAGATAACAATATACTTAGTGGTGAAAGATTGAAACTTTTCTCTATGATCAGGAACAAGGTAAAAGTGTCCCTCCTTACCACTTCTCTATAAAGTCTGGAAAAATAAAGTCATCCTGACTGTAACAAAAGAAGTAAAACTGTTTTGATTCGAAGATGACATAGTGTGTTACATAGAAAATCTACAAAAGTAGGAATCTACTAAAAAGCTACTAGAAGTAATAAGTCAATTCGTAAGTTTAAATTAAGAACACAGAACCAACCCACAAAAAGCAACAGTACTAGCAAAGATTATAAAGAAATCAAAGTTAAAAATATTTTAATAGCATGAAAAAGTATAAAATATTTAAGGGTAATTCTGACAAAAATTATAAGAGCTGCCTGATTAAACTTAAACTATACTGTTAAGACAAATTAAAGAGATTAAATAAATTGTGAGATGCTCTATGTTCATGGAACAGAGATTCAATATACTTATGATGCCAATTCTCTCTGACACTATTCCAATTGAAGTCCCACCAGATATTTTTCTGGAGAAATTAAAGTAAATTTTAAAATTTATATTGAAACAAGAAGAACCTCTGGAACAGCCAAAACAAATTTGAAGAATAAGGTTGGAGGCTAAAATTATCTGACTTCGAGATTTACTCTAAAACTGTAGGAAATAAGACAGTGAGATATTAGCATAAATATAGACGAAGAGATAATGGAACAGAGTAGATAGTCAACATATACGGACAATTGATTTTTGATAAAGATGCAAAAGCAATTCAGTGGAGAAATTATAATCATTTCATCAAATGATGCTGGGACATATTTTTTTTTAATTTTGACGCAAATCTCACATCATATACAAAACTTAACTCAGAATGGAGACTTAAATATAAAACTAGAACTTTAAATGACAGTATAGGAGAAAATCTTTATGACATTGGATAAAGCAAAAAAGTTCTGAGATAAGATGTCAAAAGTGTGATCCATAAGGTAGAGTTACACAGTTACTACATTGGTCAAAAGTTAAAAGTCTGGCATTACCATGTGTTGGTGAAGATATGTAGAAAACTGAAACTTTGGTACACTGGTAATGGGAATGTAAAACAGGATAATCACTTTGAAACATTTGTATTAAACTTGCTCTTCTGTTTTGGGTAGACCATAATGAATTAAATACTCAGAAGTGGTGTACCATGAAAAGTATGTATTTCAATTTGTTCAATTGGAAATTTACTTTCTAGAGGCAAAACAAAAACTGCCCGTATGGGAATTCCTCCGATATTTCTCTACCATCACAACCTCCAAAGTATGATCTAGATGGCTATCATTCTTTTTTGAGGTGCACTGTTTACCTGTGGCAGCTATGACAATGCAGTTTTTAGATCTCTAGCTATGGGGTTCCAGCTGCTGTACTCCAAAATTCAGCCTCATGTTTGCACCAAGTTCATGGTTTCAGTTACTCTCAGTCAGGTGTTAGACACAGCAGCATGCCACTTCAGACCCATTTCTGGAGACACAGTATTCCTCTCAGGAGCCATGCTGGCTTGCTCCTGAGATTATCAGTCCTGGATTATCAGGACTCCCCTGATAATCTTGTCTAATTTTCTTGAGAACTTCACTGCAGACTAAGATGCTTTCACCCCACATTCCTTCAGTTGAGATCGCACCTGCATCATGGTCTGACAGCACTTCTCTCCTTCCTGGCTTCATCCCAATTTTTGCTCACAGGTTGTTCCCCTAATAAATGTCTTGTATGTTTAATCTAATATTGTCATCTGCTTCTCGTAGAACCTGGACTAACACAATGACTAAAGCCATATATGCTTTGTGTCAAATATAAGCCCTAGGACAGTGGTTAAATGTATTTCAGAATTCATTGATTCAATTTGTGACTTCAATAAACCAGTTCAGTCAGAAGCTGATATCCAAGAAATGGACTGCCACACCTTCATACTTTGCCTCTTTTCCCTTTATTCTGTGGGCAATACTGAAACATTGAGAGCTCTTTTGGCTTTATTTTTTATTGTGTTTTAACAGAAGAGTAACATTATAGAATTTTTCTTTAGAGGTTTTAGATCAGGAAGGGATCTAAATGGAAATAAAAGGAGGAGAAAGAAGACCATGATAATTTTCTAGAGAGAACATACAGCTGCTGTCAGGATAGGGAGTAAGAGGTAGATATGAGAGATATTGTAAAGATAGAGTCAATCGAACTTGGCAACTGGGTGTCTATGCAGAACAAGATTTTATGTTAATCCTTTTTTGTGGAAGTACTTCAAACATAGAGTATATTCATTCTTATGTTCTCCAACTGAGTATATTGAACAAAACTTGTGCTTTCCTTGGTTGGAAATGCAATATATTTCAATGATCATTTCAGGGGCTCTGATCTTTTAAAATTTTGTACCTTTGTATAATTTATTAAAGATTTTTTCCTTTCACTTATTTTCAGCTACATCATACTGCTGCTAGATAATTACAGACTACAAGTAAAATAAGAGACAATAATGTATAACAAGGAAAAATGAAAACACATCCATGCAAAAAAAAAGAAATTGTACATTAATGATCACAGCAGCATCGCTCATAATAGCCAAAAAGTGGAAATGACTCAAATGTCCATCAACTATTGGATAGATAAATGAAACGTGATATATCCATATAATTGAATATTATTTGGAAATAAAAAGGAATAAATTACAGCATGGATGAAACTTGAAAATGTTATGCTAAGTGTGATCACATATTTTATGATTTCATTTATGTGAAATGTCTAGAATAAGCAAATATATAGATAGAAAGTAAGTTAGTGATTGCCAAGGGCTGGGGGGGAGGAAATGGTAGAGTTGGATAGAAATGGGAAGGGAGTAACTGTTAATGTGTGCAGGGTGTTTTTAGGGGTGATGAAAATTTATTGTAGTGATGGTTACATCTATATGATTATACTAACACCATCATATTTTATACTTTAAATTGATGAGTTATATTTGAATTATATCTCAGTAAATCTTTTTTTTTTAAGATTTTCTTTTTGATGTGGACCATTGTTAAAGTTTTTATCGAATTTGTTACAATATTGCCCCCATTTTTTGTTTTGGTTTTCTGGCCGCGAGGCACACGGGGTCCCAGCTCCCCAACCAGGGACCGAAGCCGCAACCCATGCATTGGAAGGTGAAGTCTCAACCACTGGACCACCAGGGAAGTCCCCTTCAATAAAGATTTAAGCAAAAATGTAGTCAGTAGGACTGTGAGAATAAATCCCTCAAGACTGAAACTATAAAGTTAAAGGAATCTATGAATGTCCCCTTTACAGAATATTAAGTTGTTAATATAGTGTGCGTGTAAAGCATATTTATTAGCTTTACTTAAGTCCAATCTAATAATAAGTCAGATTTTACTTAATACATCGCCCCTTGAAGTTGATCTCCATGTTGTGAGACAAACGCACCCCATGGATTATTTTCTTATCAGTCAACCATGAGACTCCCAATTCCTTTACTTTAATGTTTCTTATAAAACTCAATCAAGGAGACAAATAAAACTCATGACTTAACATTTCTTAATGCCCTAAAGATTTTTAGTCTTCAACAGGAAGATACTCACTGCAACCATTCTTTACTGTCTATGGAGAACTAGATCCACTCATTATAAGAATGGCTACTTACTGTAGTAAGTCATCTACCTAGGAAAAAAGTTACTTATCTGAGCTCAGTGTTGATCTAAATGTTAGAGGCAAAACCTAGAAAAACATGTTATATTTCCAATCATCTGGTTATTTTGTGATATTTGAAATTTTTGTATAAATACTAATTTTATTAATAAATCACATTCTTAATAAATAATTTAACTAAATACATTTTATTCAACAATCTTTAGATTGTTTAAGTTTTCACTGCACATGTTTCCATCTAAGAACCAGAGAACTTTTTTGCATGGTGTTAAGTTTTAAATTAATTAATTTAGTTCACAGGGTTTGTTCTATAAAATAACTTCACTAAAGACAGCATTGTAAAATCTCAATGTGAAGCTATAAAACATAATAAAGTTTAATTTGAAAACTTAACAAAGTCCATGGAGACTCAACCACATTTTATGACAATTCATTGTAATTACTGTTAATACTGCCAAGATGTAGAAATATTGTGTATAAGCTTTCCTCATTTTTTCAGTTACCACTGCAATGTCTACAAGCACAATAGGTTAGCTATCACAGAATGATGGTGATAAAAATTAAGTGTGGTGGAAAGACCCAGAGGAGAAAGTAAGAAAACGAGATTTACAGCATGCATGCATTTTCCCTTCTTTTTTTTAAACTTTATAGTGATATCTTTGACATATAAAAATTATATATATATTGATGCTGTATATCTTGATGTTTTAATTTATGTATACATTGTGAAAAATGCATCACAATCAAGCTAAATAACTTATCCATCACTTCTACATAATTACCATTGTGTGTGCTGAGAAGATTTAATTTAAGATATATTCTCAGCAAATTTCAAATATGAAATATAGTATTGTTAACTATCATCACCCTGCTGTAAATTAGATCTCCAAAACTCATTCATCTTGCAGACTGAAACTTTATATCCTTTGACCTATATCTTCTCCTTTTCTCTCGCCTACCTCCTACCCCTGGCAACCACCGTTCTATTCTTTGCTTCTAAGTGTTTGATTGACTCTTTAAGTGATTTCACATATAAGTGAAATCATGCAGTATTTGTCTTTCTGTGTCTGGCTTATCTCACTTAGCATAATGTGCTCTAGGTTCATACATGTTGTCACAAATGGTAGGACTTCCTTCTTTTTAAATGTGGAATAATATTCTATTGTATGTGTGTACCACATTTTCTTCATCCATTCATCCACTGACACTTAGGTTGTTTCTGTATCTTGGTTATTGTGAATAATGCTACAATGAACATGTGGGTGTGGATATCTCTTCGATATTCAGATTTAATTTCCTTTGGATATGTACCCAGAAGAGGAATTGCTGGGTGATATGGTAGTTCTATTTTAAATTTTTTGAGGGATCTCATACTGTTTTCTGAAATGGCTATACCAATTTACATTCCCACCAAGAATGTACAAGATTTCCCTTTTCTTCACATCATCACCAACACTTGTTATCTTTTGTCTTTTTCATAACATCCATCATAACATGTGTGAGGTGATAATCTCATTGCGGTTTTGATTTGAATTTCATACTTCTTGATTTCAAAATATATTACAAATCAATAGTAACCAAAAGAGTATGGTGCAGGCATAAAAACAGATGTATCAGCCAATGGAATAGAATAGAGAGCCCAGAAATAAATCCACATATTCATGATTTCCAGATGTTTGATAAGGGTGTCAATAAACACAATGGGGAAAGGATAGTCTCTTCAATAAACAGTGTTGGTAAAACTGGATATAAACATGCAGAAGAATGAAAGTGTACACTTATCTCACACCATATACAAAAATCAACTCAAAATGAACTAAAGACTTAAATATAAGACCTGAAACTGTAAAACTGCTACAGTAAATCATAGGGGAAAATCTTTTCAACATTGGTCTTGACAATGTTTTTTTGGTCATAATATCAAAAACACAAGCAACAAAAATAAAAATAGACAAGTGGAATTTCCTCAAACTGAATACCTTCTGCACAGCAAAGGAAGCAATCAACAGACTGCAAAAGCAGTTTATGAAATAGGAGAAAGTATTTGCAAACCACATATCTGATAAGCGGTTAATATCCAAAATTTATAAGGAACTCAAACAATTTAATAGGAAAAATAAAAAAATAAAATAAAAACTAATGAAAGCTAGTGGGAAGCAGCCTCATAGCACAGGGAGATCAGCTCCGTGCTTTGTGACCACGTAGAGGGGTGGGATAGGGAAGGTGAGAGGGAGACGCAAGAGGGAGGAGCTATGGGGATATATGTATATGTATAGCTGATTCACTTTGTTATAAAGCAGAAACTAACACACCATTGTAAAGCAGTTATACTCCAATAAAGATGTTTAAAAAAAAAAAAAAAAGCAAGTCAGTAACAACAACAAAAAAGTAAACCTCGGGCTTCCCTGGTGGCGCAGTGGTTGAGAATCTGCCTGCTAATGCAGGGGACGTGGGTTCGAGCCCTGGTCTGGGAGAGTCCCACATGCCACGGAGCAACTGGGCCTGTGAACCAAAACTACTGAGCCTGCCCATCTGGAGCCTGTGCTCCGCAACAAGAGAGACCGTGATAGTGAGAGGCCTGCACACTGCAGTGAAGAGTGGCCCCCGCTTGCCACAACTAGAGAGAGCCCTCGCACAGAAACGAAGACCCAACACAGCAAAAATAAATTAATTAATTAATAAACTCCTACCTCCAACATCTAAAAAAAAAAAAAAAGTAAACCTAACACATTTAATGTGTTTTGCTACAGAACTACTTTTTTTGCTTCAGAAATATTCTTTGAGATAAATTCTTAATGACTATTGAGAAAATAGTAATATGGCACAGATGAATCATGCATGAGATTAACTTTGATTAGTATATTTTAATTGATATTATGGGACCTGTGTCCCAGAAGAAGATTGAGGGAATTATCCAGCAGGGTGATGGCCAAGTATTTTGGGGAGGTGGGAAGTGAAGTGAAAATAAACCAACATTTTCTGAAAAAAAAAAAACTAATGAAAAATGGACAAAGGACATGAATAGACATTTCGCAAAAGAAGGCATATAAATGGTCAACAGGTGAACTACAGATGAGCAACAAAAGGTGTTCAGCATGTACTACTTTTGACCAGTTTTGGGAATCTATCTTGCAGCTGTATTCGCACAGGAAAATAAAAGTATATGTGCAGGATGTTCACAGTGATCACAATTTGTAATGGCCAAAAGTTGGGATCATACAGAATATTGACACGGGCCCAGTTTCTATTTGAATCTGTCATCAGCACTTTCAACAGAATAATAGAGGCAAGGAAATGACAGTTTGTCATGGTGTGTGCCTGCCTGAAGACAGTCTGAAGAGGCTATTTACAAAGATGCAGACAACCCACCATGAGCCAGCCCACTCGCTGTGTCCTGCTCAGATGTGAGAGGCATTTACCAAATGTCAAATGGGTGCCAGGTGCTCCAGCAGAAATTACCACAGAATCTTACTGAATCAATTACCCAAAAAGCACTGTTTCTAAAAGAGTCAAGTGGGTCTCAGGGAAGAGGAAGAGAAAAGATTTTTCACTCCAGAAGACCAAGTTTCCAGATAAACACTGGTCACTCATGACGAATGCAGGAACAAGTGTTGTGTAAACTGACCACAAACCTGATTTCTTTCATTTTCTCATCCAGTGTAGGTCAACCACCAAACACATCTCACTCTGACTCCAGGATTTTGCTTATATTATCCTCCTTTTAGTAATGTCCTTCTACAACTCAGTTATAATTGTAAGCATTCTATGAACCAGGCTTCCCCAGTCTTTCCTTTCTAGTGGATGTGTAACCAATGCCAACTGTTATTGTAAATAAATAAGTAAATATGTGTACATAATATATATAAGATGATATGGATAAGCCAAAAATATATAGAAATAACTTTAAAAGTTTTATCTGTCTTTTTCCTGTAAATGATGAGGCTATTTCCATATCAGTAAATAGATCTCTACATCATTTCTCTTGAAGAGTTCATAATAATGTATTGTATAGACATAGGGATGCACCAAAATTGATTAAAACACAGTGATATTATTAGATACTAAAAAACCAACATTGTAATAAAGATCCCTATACACGTGTCTGAGTACACACTTTGTTTTTTACTACTTCCCCACATCAAATGCTTAGATATGTATTATTGGCTCAATTGTCCTGCAGTATTTCTGCAGCAAATGCCTACAGAAGAAAATGCAAGCCATTTTTATATTCACCAAACAGATACTTTTTTTTCTTAATTGGCTCACAAATAGTGGGTAGCATCACTATTTTTAAATCTTGGAAAATCTATAGTCAAACATAATATGTTTATCATTTGAATAGTTCATATTTTATTTTCTAAGCTTTGATATTGATTAAATTATATAGAAGTATCTATTTTTTGATGGCTTCCTAGAATTTTCTGCAAAGTTCTCTAGGCATGGTGGTGATAAAAAGTGTGTTTGTTGTCACATTTTGAATATCTTTTATGTTGTTGGCCTATTCCGTTTAAAAAGTGTTTTTTAATGTGTGATTTTATCCACCATTTTATAATAGTAAGCTTTCGTATTTCTTTTTTTCTTTATAAATAGCCCTGTCCATGATCTATCTTCAAAAAATATATTCTCATCCCAATTTGTAAACTCCGTAAACTTTCTACTAGTACATATTCTCCTTAGGTGTGCATGCATAGGCATGTGAGTGTGTCTGTCTGTGTGCTTCTTCTCTCGATGGCATGGTTTATTTATTCTAATTTTTCCTTTAATAATAAAAACACTAAAAGATATCAGTATTCTACTTTATACAACTTGGAATAAATACCGTAAGTTTATATATATATTATTGTCATTATAATAGTAGGGTTTTTTTTCCTCTTTGGCAAATGTTTTAGATAGATTTGTTTTAAATTTCTAGGTATTAGGATGAGGGGAAGTTGGCGGAAGAGTATGACGCGGAGATCACCTTCCTCCCAACAGATACACCAGAAATACAACTACACGTGGAACAACTTCTACAGAACACCTACCGCACGCCGGCAGAAGACTTCAGACCTCCCAAAAGGCAAGAAACTCCCCACGTACCTGGGTAGGGCAAAAGAAAAAAGAATAAACAGAGACAAAAGGATAGGGATGGGACCTGCACCCGTGGGAGGGAGCTGTGAAGGAGGAAAGGTTACCACACACTAAAAAGCCCCTTCGCAGGCGGAGACTGCGGGTGGCGGAGGGGGGAAGCTTCCGGGCAGCAGAGGAGAGCACAGAAACAGGGGTGCGGAGGGCAAAGCGGAGAGATTCCCGCACAGAGGATCGGTGCCGACCGGCACTCACCAGTCCAAGCGGCTTGTCTGCTCACCCGCCGGGGTGGGCGGGGCTGGGAGCTGAGGCTCGGGCCTCCGTCGGAGAGCAGGTAGAGGACTGGCATTGGCGGTGTGAACACAGCCTTCAGGGGATCAGTGCACCACGGCTAGCCGGGAGGGAGTCTGGGGAAAAGTCTGGACCTGCCGAAGAGGCAAGAGACTTTTTCTTCCCTCTTTGTTTCCTGGTGTGTGAGGAGAGGGGATTAAGAGTGCTGCTTAAAGGAGCTCCAGAGACGGGCGTGAGCCGTGGCTAAAAGCAAGACCCCAGAGGTGGGCATAAGGCGTTAAGGCTGTTGCTGCCGCCACCAAGAAGCCTGTGTGCGAGCACAGGTCACTATCCACATCCCCCTTCCGGGGAGCCTGTGCAGCCCGACACTGCCAGAGTCCCGGGATCCAGGGACAACTTCCTCTGGAGAACGCACGGCGCACCTCAGGCTGGTGCAACGTCACGCCGGCCTCTGCCAACGCAGGCTCGCCAGGCACTCCGTGCCCCTCCCCGCCCCACCCCACCCCCGGCCTGAGTGAGCCAGAGTACCCGAAGCAGCTGCTCCTTTAACCCAGTCCTGTCTGAGCGAAGAACAGACGCCCTCAGGCGACCTACACGCAGAGGTGGGGCCAAATCCAAAGCTGAGCCCCGGGAGCTGTGAGAACAAAAAAGGGAAAGGGAAATCTCTCCCAGCAGCCTCAGGAGCAGCGGATTAAAGCTCCACAATCAACTTGATGTACCTAAATCTGTGGAATACATGAATAGACAACGAATCATCCCAAATTGAGGAGGTGGACTTTGGGAGCAAGATTTATGATTTTTTCCCCTTTACCTCTTTTTGTGAGTGTGTATGTGTATGCTTCTGTGTGAGATTTTGTCTGTATAGCTTTGCTTCCACCATTTGTCCTAGGGTTCTATCCGTCCATTTTTTATTGTTTGTTTGCTTTTTTAAATTTGTTTTCTTAATAATTATTTTTTATTTTAATAAGTTTATTTTATTTTACTTTATCTTCTTTCTTTCTTTCTTTCTTTCCTTCTTTCTTTCTTTCCTTCCTTCCTTCCTTCCTTCCTTCCTTCCTTCCTTCCTTCCTTCCCTCCTTTAGACAACTATTCTGAGTCGTGTGGATGAAAGGCTCTTGGTGCTGCAGCCAGGAGTCAGCGCTGTGCCTCTGAGGTGGGAGAGCCAATTTCAGGACACTGGTCAACAAGAGACCTCCCAGCTCCACATAATATCAAATGGCGAAAATCTCCCAGAGATCTCCATCTCAACACCAGCAGCCAGCTTCACTCAACGACCAGCAAGCTACAGTGCTGGATATCCTATGCCAAACAACTAGCAAGACAGGAACACAACCCCACCCATTAGAAGAAAAGCTGCCTAAAATCATAATAAGTCCACAGACACCCCAAAACACACCACCAGACGTGGACCTGCCCACCAGAAAGACAAGATCCAGCCTCATCCACCAGAACACAGAAACTACTCCCCTCCACCAGGAAGCCTACACAACCCACTGAACCAACATTAGGCACTGGGGACAGACACCAAAACAATGGGAACTATGAACCTGCAGCCTGCAAAAAGGAGACCCCAAACACAGTAAGATAAGCAAAATGAGAAGACAGAGAAACACACAGCAGATGAAGGAGCAAGATAAAAACCCACCAGACCTAACAAATGAAGAGGAAATAGGCAGTCTACCTGAAAAAGAATTCAGAATAATGATAGTAAACATGATCCAAAATCTTGGAAATAGAATGGACAAAATGGAAGAAACATTTAACAAGGACCTAGAAGAACTAAAGATGAAACAAATAATGATGAACAACACAATAAATGAAATTAAAAATACTCTAGATGGGATCTATAGCAGAATAACTGAGGCAGAAGAATGGATAAGTGACCTGGAGGATAAAATAGTGGAAATAACTACTGCAGAGCAGAATAAAGAAAAAAGAATGAAAAGAACTGAGGACAGTCTCAGAGACCTCTGGGACAACACTAAATGCACCAACATTCAAATTATAGGGGTTCCAGAAGAAGAGAAAAAGAAAGGGACTGAGAAAATATTTGAAGAGATTATAGTTGCAAATTTCCCTAATATGGGAAAGGAAATAGTTAATCAAGTCCAGGAAGCACACAGAGTCCCATACAGGATAAATCTAAGGAGAAATATGCCAAGACACATATTAATCAAAGTGTCAAAAATTAAATACAAAGAAAACATATTAAAAGCAGCAAGGGAAAAACAACAAATAACACACAAGAGAATCCCCATAAGGTTAACAGCTGATCTTTCAGCAGAAACTCTGCAAGCCAGAAGGGAGTGGCAGGACATATTTAAAGTGATGAAGGAGAAAAACCTGCAACCAAGATTACTCTACCCAGCAAGGATCTCTTTCAGATTTGATGGAGAAATTAAAACCTTTACAGACAAGCAAAAGCTGAGAGAGTTCAGTACCACCAAACCAGCTTTACAACAAATGCTAAAGGAACTTCTCTAGGCAAGACACAAGAGAAGGAAAAGACCTACAATAACAAACCCAAAACAATTAAGAAAATGGGAATAGGAACATACATATCGATAATTACCTTAAATGTAAATGGACTAAATGCTCCCACCAAAAGACACAGATTGGCTGAATGGATACAAAAACAAGACCCATATATATGCTGTCTACAAGAGACCCACTTCAGACCTAGAGACACATACAGACTGAAAGTAAGGGGATGGAAAAAGGTATTCCATGCAAATGGAAATCAAAAGAAAGCTGAAGTAGCAATTCTCATATCAGACAAAGTAGACTTTAAAATAAAGACTGTTAGAATAGACAAAGAAAGACACCACATAATGATAAAGGGATCGATCCAAGAAGAAGATATAACAACTGTAAATATTTATGCACCCAACATAGGAGCACCTCAATACATAAGGCAAATACTAACAGCCATAAAAGGGGAAATCGACAGTAACACATTCATAGTAGGGGACTTTAACACCCCATTTTAACCAATGGACAGATCATCCAAAATGGAAATAAATAAGGAAACACAAGCTTTAAATAATACATTAACAAGATGGACTTAATTGATATTTATAGGACATTCCATCCCAAAACAACAGAATAAACATTTTTCTCAAGTGCTCATGGAACATTCTCCAGGATAGATCATATCTTGGGTCACAAATCAAGCCTTGGTTAACTTAAGAAAATTGAAATTGTATCAAGTATCTTTTCCAACCACAATGCTATGAGACTAGATATAAATTACAGGAAAAGATCTGTAACAAACACCTGGAGGCTACACAATACACTACTTAATAACGAAGTGATCACTGAAGAAATCAAAGAGGAAATCATAAAATACCTAGAAACAAATGACAATGGAGACATGATGACCCAAAACCTATGGGATGCAGCAAAAGCAGTTCTAAGATGGAAGTTTATAGCAATACAATCCTACCTTAAGAAACAGGAAACATATCGAATAAAGAACCTAACCTTACACCTAAAGCAATTAGAGAAAGAAGAACAAAAACCACCAAAGTTAACAGAAGGAAAGAAATCATAAAAAGTCAGATCAGAAATAAATGAAAAAGAAATGAAGGAAACAGTAGCAAAGATCAATAAAACTAAAAGCTGGTTCTTTGAGAAGATAAACAAAATTGATAAACCATTAGCGAGACTCATCAAGAAAAAAAGGGAGAAGACTCAAATCAATAGAATTAGAAATGAAAAAGGAGAAGTAACAACTGACCCTGCAGAAATACAAAAGATCGTGAGAGATTACTACAAGCAACACTATGCCAATAAAATGGACAACCTGGAAGAAAAGGACAAATTCTTAGAAATGGACAACGTGCCAAGACTGAATCAGGAAGAAATAGAAAATATGAACAGACCAATCACAAGCACTGAAATTGAAACTGTGATTAAAAATCTTCCAACAGACACAAGCCCAGGACCAGATGGCTTCACAGGCGAATTCTATCAAACATTTAGAGAAGAGCTAACTCTTATCCTTCTCAAACTCTTCCAAAATATAGCAGAGGGAGGAACACTCCCAAACTCATTCTATGAGGCCACCATCACCTTGATACCAAAACCAGACAAGGATGTCATAAAGAAAGAAAACTATAGGCCAATATCACTGATGAACATAGATGCAAAAATCCTCAACAAAATACTAGCAAACAGAATCCAACAGCACATTAAAAGGATCATACACCATGATCAAGTGGGGTTTATTGCAGGAATGCAAGGATTCTTCAATATACGCAAATCAATCAATGTGAAAAACCGTACTAACAAATTGAAGGAGAAAAACCATATGATCCTCTCAATAGATGCAGAGAAAGCTTTTGACAAAATTCAACACCATTTATGATAAAAACCCTGCAGAAAGTAGGAATAGAGGGAACTTTCCTCAACATAATAAAGGCCATATATGACAAAGACACAGCAGCATCGTCCTCAATCGTGAAAAACTGAAAGCATTTCCACTAAGATCAGGAACAAGACATGGTTGCCCACTCTCACCACTCTTATTCAACATAGTTTTGGAAGTTTTAGCCACAGCAATCAGAGAAGAAAAGGAAGTAAAAGGAATCCAAATTGGAAAAGAAGAAGTAAAGCTGTCACTGTTTGCAGATGACATGGTACTATACATAGAGAATCCTAAATATGCTACCAGAAAACTACTAGACCTATTCAATGAATTTGGTAAAGTAGCAGGATACAAAATTAATGCACAGAAATCTGTGGCATTCCTATACACGAATGATGAAAAATCTAAAAATGAAATCAAGAAAACACTCCCATTTACCATTGCAACAAGATGAATAAAATATCTAGGAATAAACCTACCCAAGGAGACAAAAGACCTGTATGCAGAAAATTATAAGACACTGATGAAAGAAATTAAAGATGATACAAATAGATGGAGAGATATACCATGTTCTTGGGTTGGAAGAATCAACATTGTGAAAATGACTATACTACCCAAAGCAATCTACAGATTCAATGCAATCCCTATCAAACTACCACCGGCATTTTTCACAGAACTAGAACAAAGAATTTCACAATTTGTAGGGAAACAAAGAAGACCCCGAATATCCAAAGCAATCTTTAGAACAAAAAACAGAGCTGGAGGAATCAGGCTCCCTGACTTCAGACTATACTACAAAGCTACAGTAATCAAGACAGTATGGTACTGGCACAAAAACAGAAAGATAGATCAATGGAACAGGATAGAAAGCCCAGAGACAAACCCATGTACATATGGTCACCTTATCTTTGATAAAGGAGCAGGAATGTACAGTGGAGAAAGGACAGCCTCTTCAATAAGTGGAGCTGGGAAAACTGGACAGGTACATGTAAAAGTATGAGATTAGATCACTCCCTAACACCATACACAAAAATAAGCTCAAAATGGATTAGAAACCTAAATGTAAGGCCAGAAACTATCAAACTCTTAGAGGAAAACATAGGCAGAACATTCTATGACATAAATCACAGCAAGATCCTTTTTGACTCACCTCCTAGAGAAATGGAAATAAAAACAAAAATAAACAAATGGGACCTAATGAAACTTCAAAGCTTTTGCACAGCAAAGGAAACCATAAAGAAGACCAAAAGACAACACTCAGAATGGGAGAAAATATTTGCAAATGAAGCAGCTGACAAAGGATTAATCTCCAAAATTTACAAGCAGCTCATGCAGCTCAATAACAAAAAAAACAAACAACCCAATCCAAAAATGGGCAGAAGACCTAAATAGACATTTCTCCAAAGAAGATATACAGACTGCCAACAAACACATGAAAGAATGCTCAACATCATTAATCATTAGAGAAATGCAAATCAAAACTACAATGAGATATCATCTCACACCAGTCAGAATGGCCATCATCAAAAAATCTAGAAACAATAAATGCTGGAGAGGGTGTGGAGAAAAGGGAACACTCTTGCACTGCTGGTGGGAATGTGAATTGGTACAGCCACTATGGAGAACAGTATGGAGGTTCCTTAAAGATCTACAAATAGAACTACCATATGACCCAGCAATCCCACTACTGGGCATATACCCTGAGAAAACCATAATTCAAAAAGAGTCATGTACCACAATGTTCATTGCAGCTCTATTTACAATAGCCCGGAGATGGAAACAACCTAAGTGTCCATCATCAGATGAATGGATAAAGAAGATGTGGCACATATATACAGTGGAATATTACTCAGCCATAAAAAGAAATGAAATTGAGCTATTTGTAATGAGGTGGATAGACCTAGAGTCTGTCATACAGAGTGTAGTAAGTCAGAAAGAGAAAGACAAATACCGTATGTTAACACATATATATGGAATTTAAGAAAAAAAACTGTCATGAAGAACCTAGAGGTAAGAGAGGAATAAAGACACAGACCTACTAGAGAATGGACTTGGGGATATAGGGAGGGGGAAGGGTAAGCTGTGACAAAGTGAGAGAGAGGCATGGACATATATACACTACCAAACGTAAGGTAGATAGCTAGTGGGAAGCAGCCGCATAGCACAGGGAGATCAGCTCGATGCTTTTTGACCGCCTGGAGAGGTGGGATGGGGAGGGTGGGAGGGAGGGAGACGCAAGAGGGAAGAAATATGGGAACATATGTATACGTATAACTGATTCGCTTTGTTATAAAGCAGAAACTAACACACCATTGTAAAGCAATTATACTCCAATAAAGATTTAAATAAATAAATAAATTACTAGGTATTGGGGAATTTTTACTGATTTCTTTCAATAAGGGTAGCAGGAGCATGATTAACGTTATTAATTTAAAGTCCTCTTCTATTGCAGTCAAATAACATAGCCTCTAAAACATGTGCTTCAGGGACTCTGATATTTTCCTTCAGTCACATAGATCAAATTTTGAAATATTCCATAGGCATTTGAAAGGGAACTATAGCCTTTGTATAAAGAAAACATAGTTTTACATACAAATATATTTAATTAATCCATATAATTAATTATAACCTATAATATCTGTTAAAGATAAATTAATACATTACTGTCAATTTATATAATTGACTTTTAGCATACATTGTCAAGTTCATCTTACTTTTCCAATTACTTTGCCTTGTGGCCATATTCAATATATTTTTCTTCATTGAAGTTACTTCGTTGTCCTTGTGAATTACATCCATCACTAATTAAAAAAATACTTACTTATTCTGCTTGATGTTTTTGCCTTAAAACTTCTCTCATGATATCAACAGTGTGACATTGTATGGAATAGTGATAACAGCACTAACTCCGGAACCCAACTCTGCTATTTACTTAAGCTAGATAATAACGGACAAGTTAGTACATAACTGTGCCTCAGTTTCTTTACCTGTAAAGTGGGGATAATAACAGTACAGTCCCCATAATATGTCTCTGAGGGTTTGGAATTGTGTAAGTATGAGCTATAGTACACTTTTCTGTTTCCATTTTCCTGAAAATACATCTTCTTACTTTTACACTTTTTTTCCACTCCACTTTCAGACTATTTCATATAATCAACATCTACTATTTTGTTTTTTTGAAGGGAATTACCTTGCATGCAGGGGGGTGTCAACTCATTTAATAGATCTCCTCCAATGTGCTGGCCAGCAGAATCCGTGCTATCCACTGGGATTTGGAGTCAGAAGACCTAGAATCCAGTCTTTCAGTTCTTACACCTTATCACCTTTGGGAAAGTTGTTTAACTTCTTTGAGACTTAGTGTTTTTACTTGTAAGATAGGAATGAATCCCTCTACAAAAATTTTGGTGATGCTTAAGTGAGATAATATACAGGAAAACCCTTTAGAAACTAAAATGGTATTACACCATTGTTAATTGCTATAGTCACTGCAGATTCACAAGCCTTTCAGAATCTCCTGGGACAATATACCTTCAAAGTTCAGAATATTTTGGATTTTAGAAAAGTGATTCAGTACATATTTCAATTATTAGATTCAGTGAGATCTGAAGTAGCAACTCATAACGAAACACATTAATATTTCTGCAGCAAAATAGACAAATATTCCCACTCAGTGGTGTAAACAAAGACCAAATCTAACTTCATGACCATTTAAGACAGATTTAACTCTCAACTGAGTTACAAAAATTTTTTATCTCAATAACTTTTTGGAATTTGCAAATGGCAATGAGAAATTGTTGACCTGTATTTCCATGGTTTCCGTATTAAATCTCATTTGTTTTGGGGGGAAGTTCATGCAAATTCCATTTTTAAAAAACATTTATTAAGTGACTTGATGTGTGGGTTGTGTAAAACAATGGAAGATAACTGAAACAAAAGGAAAAAAAGATAATTGGACTTTATCCAAATTTAAAACTTTTGTGTATCAAAGGACACTATTAAGAGAATGAAAAGTAGAGTGGAGAAAACACTGGCAAATCATTTATCTGATAAGGGTCTGGTGAGTGTGTGTGTGTACGTGCTTTCACTTCTTCTCCTGACTGCATCGTTTAATCTAATAAAGGACAATTTCCACACAACGTCCATGGACTGAAAACGATATTGACTTTGTTCCTGTTCTCTGTCCAATAGGGTGTGTGTACTCTTTAAACACATTTAGAGAGAAGATCTTGGACATAACACCATTCTAAATTTTGGATCCAAGCAAGCTGGACTCTCCTGAAGTTGTCTATTACCTCTTACTTCTAATACCTCACTTTCTAATATTCCTAGCTGTTAAACTTAATTTTAAAATATAATTTCTAAGATACCTGCTATCAAGAATTCTTCCTTTTGATCATCTTAGCCCTCAACAATTTTTCTTTCTTCACTGGATCTATAACTTTTAGAATGCGTGCAGAACTCCCAGTTTTGCTTCCACTTCTTGCCCCTTATTTTATGTGGTTTATAAAACTCCTTTCCTGTTAGTAACATCTTGCTTAGTATACAGGGTAGATTTGGTGTAGGTAAGCAGTACAAACCAGTATCCAAAGTGTAATAGCTCAGGGTCTTGTTGTGATTGGAGCCCAGATCATGAGTCAATGCTCATGTTGATATGATGACAGAAGCGTGAATTTTCTACCTTTTCTCAGGTGACACCTTTCCCCAAAAAAAGTCAGGTCAAAACCTAGGTCAGTTTTTTTTTCCCCTAGTTCTATCAATAGTTACCTTAAAATCAGTAAAAACTCTTTATGGTTCTAGCATTAGTTTTTGTGTGTATTAGTTCAACATATACACAAAAGTTTTCATCTTATTTCTTTGTCCTTATAATGATAAACTCTGTAGAAACTATGTGTTAGAATTTAGGCTAGCTCCATATTAGCCTAAAGAATGAATGGGAAAATGTTACATTTTGATATTATTTTAAATTTTTAAATTAAATTTGAACAGTGTAAAATTTCAGAGTAAATATTTGGACAATCAAGTGGTTAAGAGAATATGCCTCAAATTTTAAGGACTTGGAATGAACTTCAGCTTTAGGGATTAATTTTCAGATTAATTTATGGTATGTAACTTTGAGCAAGTTACTTGTCCTCAGTTTTATTATTGTTCTTGTCATCAACAATAATGCCACTTCAGCTATTGATAGTTTGAGTTTTTAAAATTTTATAAATATAGAAAAAATGAAAATAGAAATTCTCATAAATTACTTTTAAGAGGTTATTATCCAGTATCAGAGAGATGCAGAAGCAGTTTGATGAGAGCTATGCTGCCTAAGGCAGGTCCTTCTGAAACTCTTGACACCATCCATGTTTTAAGTTTACGCTAAGGAAATCATCACTTTTTAGATAATGCTATCCCAAGATTATTAAATGACTATTGAGCATCCATATTGATTTGGTAACATTTGACTTTCTGGGACCCAGAACTTTGTACCACCTTAACTACATTTTCTGCTGAAGAGATGAGGAGAAGAAACAGAGGGTGGAAAATGGAAATGTGTCAAGAAGATTCTACATTCTGAGCACTAGTGTTTGTTATATGGAGTAGAAGACCACATAATACCATGTCAGAACAAATCCTACAGACTCTTCTCTTGAGAGCACATTACTGAGACACAGACTTGGAGATCCATCAATTTATTTCTCATTATTGAAAGCTGCATGAAAGAACACAAAAAGCTGTGGAAAAGTGTGTTTAACTGGTCAGATCATCATAGGACAGGCTACTGCAATACCTCTATAGTGTGTCAAATCTTAAGATTCAGAAACTCCATGTAGAAACCAGACATAAGAAATTTTACTAATATTCAGAAAAATCTCAATTCAAAGTTTAAATTTATGTCTTAACTCACCTCCAATTTCTTAAAGGAATACTTTAATTCTGCTAAGAGGCAAGCAAGTTATTTTGCAAGTTATTTTAAAAGTCCTTATCAGTTCTCGATATCTTTTGATATTCATGTGGATTTGATGTTATCCATCTCCTTAAAATATCTATATAAGAGAAATAAATTGCCAAACGAATAAATACACAGATGAATCTTGAGGTATTCGTTTTGAACATAGGCCTGTCATCACACCCTTCCAAAACACATTTTCACCTGCAGGCACACACTAGGCATTCATCAACCTCATTTCTTGAAATGTTCTTGATAGTATTCATCCTACTTTAAACCACCTGTCAAAACAACCCTTTAATTAGGTTAAGCTGTCTGGCTTTGTGAAAAGGTTTACTGTACTCAGTTGTCCCTGCCATAAAATTAATAGTTTGACCAACTTCTAAAGAGACGGACTTTGCACTCGTGAAAGTCAAATTAAATCCACCTTTGCCAAACGGGGAAAAATCGATGTGTCTGAAACTTTGAAAACAGCACTTCATTTATTATAATCTTTTGAGTGCCAAAGTACAAATAAGGTAGACCTGCAGCTGCAAGAAAGCACAAGTTATAGCACATTGCTCTTATGACCCTTTTAGTAGGCAATGTGCCTACAAGATAATGAACAGAGAGAACGTACCAGAATCGGCACTGCCAAATGTCCAACCAAATTTGTAATAAGCAAGCAGTCATTCAGTAAGTTAATATTCCACAACTCAAATATTACTTAGGCTAGTTCCTGCACATTATTTCTAGACCACAATTCTGATAATATTTTTCAGGAATAAGGCTCATTTTATTATTAAAACTCAGGAGGATAAAATTGGTTTTAAAAATAATTTATAATTTCATTCAAGCCTTATTAAACTGCTTTTGGCCCCATGTTCTTTCTGTTGAAGCAGCAAAGGAAATAATACTAGAGACTGTTTAATCCTGAAGACAGTGATTTGGAGTTTTGGTTGGGGATTTTGTTTTTCCCTCAACACATAACATAAATGGGTCTTTATTGACTTGGAAATAAAAATGATTCATGATTCCAGTTATTATTTAAGGTGTGTAAAGTCTTAAGGTCCCTAAGGTAGGACTCAAAGCAGAGAGTAGAATTAACTAAGATAAAGTGCTCTGATATTTTTCACAGAGTCAAAGGGAGTCATCAGAAAAGTTGAAGAAGCCATATGTTTCACCTTAAAATGTAAGAGGGTAAGAAATAATTTAAGACAAAGATTTATTTCTTGGTTACTTTCCTTAATTCTGCATTTTCATTCAGTGTATATACATTATTGAAACTTAATATGATAATTACGGTCAACTATAGTTTTATGGAGTTTATGAGCAGTAAAGAAACTTGATTTCTTGTTTCTTCCTTTAGTAGTATGAGATGCATGGTTGTAGGGCAGTCACTTGACTCTGAGAAGAGCTTTGTCATCTCTCAATATTATCTACAAACGTGATTCTAAATGTCCAGCAACTCAGGGAAGAGGTGTTTTGATGTTTCTTCATATTCTCACCCAATACTTCTCAACCAAATTGAAAAACCTTTTTATAACAATATTTTTTTTATTTTTTTGTTTCTTATCCTTAAGTAAAACTCACATATAACACATTTTTTTTTCTTAAAAGTCAATCTAAAGCCCTAAGTGTTACATAGAAGAATAACAATAAAGTAATTTATACTGAAATATTCCATTTCAGTTTGGAAATGCTCAGACTGACTATGCTAGGAGACATAATAAAGTCATCAGATTATTTTACTAATTATAATAAACTTAGAATAAAAATGGAAAGATCATCAGAAGCAATTCTGTACAATTTTTACAGAAAATAAAAGCAGAGATACAGGTGGACATTAGAATAAAACTCAGCATGAGGAGAAGTAAATAACAGAATAGACTTATCTGTGAGTGAGAAAGATGAAAATGACTTCAATCAATATAGGTATAAAACACCAAGAACTACCACAGACTGTTTAATGGCAAAAATGAGAAGTCAAAATATTTGCAGATGGTTTGGACCTTATATATAGGAGTAGTTTGAAAATAATTCTTTATATATATATATATGTGTGTGTATATGTGTGTATATATATATATGTGTGTGTGTGTGTATATATATATATATATATATTTATTTATTTATTTATTTATTTATTTTTTTTTTTTTTTGCAGTACGCGGACCTCTCACTGCTGTGGTCTCTCCCGTTGCGGAGCACAGGCTCCGGATGCACAGGCTCAGCGGCCATGGCTCACGGGCCCAGCCGCTCCGCGGCATGTGGGATCTTCCCGGACCGGGGAACGAACCTGTGTCCCCTGTATCGGCAGGCGGACTCGCAACAACTGTGCCACCAAGGAAGCCCAATTCTTTATACTTTTTATCAAACATTTATATAATGCTTTCTGTGTATCTGCTTCATCCTATGCTTTTTAAATGTATTAACTCATTCCCTCCTCATGCGAATTACCCTGTGAGACTGGAATCATTATTTTGCAGAGGAAACTGAGACACAGAGGGTTACATAATTTACCCAAAAATCTATAGCTAGTAAGCAGCAGAGCCAAGATTTGAAACTACACATTCTTTTTTTAAAAAATTTATAGTTGATTTACAATGTCATGTTCATTTCAGGTATACAGCACATTGACTCAATTATACATATATATATATATATATATATATATATATATATATATATTCCAGTGTCAACACACTTGATTGCCATGCTATAATATAATGACCTGGAATAGGACAGAATCAAAGAATCACAAAATATATCTCCTATTTTAAGATTCTGCCATATGTTGAAGCATATAATTTTTTCTATTATGTAAAAAAGGCCGTAGAGGCCATATTGATCAATATAAGACAGGAGGCATAGAATATATTGGGATAAAGAATAGCAATAAAAGTCTGTGAAGACATGGTGAGTCACATCTCTAGAAACATCATGAAAACGAGTTTTTGGTACAGAAAATAGAAACTTAAAAATTAAGTTCAACATGGTTTTTCACAATTAGAATTTTCATTGTGCTATAGAAATACTCAAAACTAAAAAATCAAGAACATTATTTAATTTTAGACAAACTTTATTGATAAAAGTTAATGAGATGCTTATATTTCATATATCTCCACTAATTTTAATATTTTCACCTGGCTATAAAAAGTAGTCACATATATTCCCCTGTTAAAAAATTGCATGCAAAATCTACAAATTGAGATACAGATTCAAATTCCATGAGAAGCGTCGCCACACATAATAAAAGATTCAAAATGATGTACAACTTTTGGTAAAGTTTAAAACAGAACAACCTTCCTTTGATTTATATAATATTTGCATTCCTTGGTTATTCAGTTTGCCTTAAAGTTGTCCAAAAAGACTGTTTGAATTTATATATAAATTGGAGTTTTAGTCTACGGTTTGGGTATAAACATCTGTTTTGGCTACATGAAGGCTATTTAAGAGCTCTGCTGAAATGAACTATACATTTTTGCAGAACAATCCTGATCATTGCAGAATGTCTACCGTTCCTGGCCCCACTCACCAGCTCCGGTTTAGCCACCTCCCCCAAGCGTTGTGACAACTAAAAATAACCCCCATAAATTTACAAAATGTACCCTAGAGAGTGGTACCTCCCCCACTGAGATCCATTGATTTAAGGCTTTACATGCAGAGGTAGCTAAAGCAAATTTCACAGCTTGAATAATACAATTATGTAAGCCAATAAATTCCTCTTTTTGGCAAAATATATTAGACTGATGATTCATTCTTTAAAAAATAAAACTCATTTTCATTAAAATAAAGCATAAATGAGTTTGTATTTTTGCTTCTGAGTTATTTTCCACAATTATCATTCTACAAGAATATGAGAACAGTAGGAGCTATATATGGACAATGTAGAATTTTTCTTTCAGTCTTACTATAAATGTATAGATTTTAATGAAAATGTTATATAGTATCTAACCTAGAAATGAAAACTGAACAGACCATATGTATCAAGCAACCAGATATTGTATTAGGAAAATACTCTCAAGAAACATACTCTGGATTGAAACACAAGTGTCTGATCAGAGATTTTATTTTCAAAATCAAAAGATTTAAGGAGTTCTGTGTAGTAGACTTGGAAATGAGTATCCTGAGTCAAAGTTTGGTTAGTCCTTGGAAAATGCTATCTCTAGTTCATATTGGCTATCTAGACACAGCGTTCCTGGACAGAAGGACGTGATTTTATTTATATTTTAAGAAAATGTAATAACTCTCTAGCAAACTAAATATTTTAGTCTCAGGGATGAAGCTGATTTTAAGTTACATTTTTTCATTGGAAGTATTTTGTAATTTTGGGGGAAGTAAGACATTAAAATAGATAGATGCACATGTATGCATAGGTATTCATGTATGTACACACACTTATGTATTTTCATATACATATAAATACATATGTAATAAGAGAAAGAATGAGAACACATGAATCAATTGTGGGTTACTTCAAAGTCCCAAAATGGCTTACAGAATTAAATAATACTTAGCATTTTGTAAGTGTCCTTTGTGCAGTGCACTATTCTAAGTCCTTATGTATATTAATTAATATGATACTCAATAACTTTATGAGACAGATACTATTATACCAACATCACCATTTTATAGCTAGAGAAACTCCAAGGTGAAGAATTAGGTGGCAAGTTTTCGATCCAAGCATTTTGGTCCCAGAGTGTTTTCTTAAACACGATATTCTATGGCTTTCCTCTACTATTTAATCAAATATCAGTTCTGAAAGCTGTACACATGTAACAAAAATAACTCAAAAAGTTCAACTTGAAGACAAGTTAGAGTTATCCTATTGCTTTATAGACTTAATATGTTAATATGTATTTTGACTTGCCGGAACACAAGTGAGAAACTTCTTGGGCTACTAAATCCTTTTTCCCCCCTGTTTTTTAATTGAAGTATAGTTGATTTACAATGTCATGTTCCTTTCAGGTGTACAGCAAAGTGATTCACAGATATATATATATATATATATATATATATACATATATATATATATATAGTTATACATATGTATGTATATTCTTTTTCAGATTATTTTCCATTACAGGTTATTACAAGATACTGAATATAGTTCCTTGTGCTATACAGTAGGTCTTTATTGGTTATCTATTTTATATATAGTAGTGAGTATCTGTTAATCCCATACTTCTAATTTATCCCTCCCCCCACATTTACTCTTTGGTAACCATCATTTTGTTTTCTAAGTCTGTGAGTCTATTTCTGTTTTGTAAATAAGTTCATTTGTATGATTTATTTTTAGAGTCCACATTTAAGCAACATCATATGATATTTTTCTTTGTCTGACTTACTTCACTTAGTATGATAATCTCTAGGTCAACCTATGTTGCTGCAAATGGCATTATGTCATTCTTTTTTTATGGCTGAGTAATATTCCATTGTTTTGTGTGTGTGTGTGTGTGTGTGTGTGTGTGTGTGTGTATATATATCAGATCTTCTTTATCTATTCATCTGTCAATGGACATTTAGGTTGCTTCCATGTCTTGCCTATTGTAAATAATGCTGCTATGAACTTTGGGGTGCATGTATCTTTTCAAATTAGAGTTTTCATCTTTTTCAGATATATGTCCAGGGAGTGGGATTGCTAGATCATATGGTAACTCCATTTTTAAGTTTTTTAAGGAACCTTCATGCTGCTCTCCATAGTGGCTGTGCCAATCACTAAATCATTTTATCATAAAACATTTTGTAATGGTTTATGGTAAAATGCAGCACTATGTAAAAAGTGTTGCATGAAATATGCTTTTAAAACGCTGCATGATACTGCTTATTTTTAATACATTTATTTTTTTTAATTTTTTAATTTAATTTAATTTTTTTATACAGCAGGTTCTTATTAGTCATCAATTTTATACACATCAGTGTATCCATGTCAATCCCAATCTCCCAATTCATCACACCACCCCCAACCCCCGTCGCTTTCCCCCCTTGGTGTCCATATGTTTGTTCTCTACATCTGTGTCTCAATTTCTGCCCTGCAAACTGCTTCATCTGTACCATTTTTCTAGGTTCCACATATATGCATTAATATACGATATCTGTTTTTCTTTTTCTGACTTATTTCACTCTGTATGACAGTCTCTAGATCCATCCACGTCTCAACAAATGACCCAATTTCGTTCCTTTTTATGGCTGAGTAATATTCCATTGTATATATGTACCACATCTTCTTTATCCATTCATCTGTTGATGGACATTTAAGTTACTTCCATGATCTGGCTATTGTAGATAGTGCTGCAATGAACACTGGGGTGCATGTGTCTTTTTGAATTATGGTTTTCTCTGGGTATATGCTCAGTAGTGGGATTGCTGGATCATATGGTAATTTTATTTTTAGTTTTTGAAGGAACCTTCATACTGTTCCATAGTGGCTGTATCAGTTTACATTCCCACCAATAGTGCAAGAGTGTTCCCTTTTCTCCACACCCTCTCCAGCATTAGTTGCTTGTAGATTTTCTGATGCCCATTCTAACTGGTGTGAGGTGATACCTCATTATAGTTTTGATTTGCGTTTCTCTAATAATTAGTGATGTTGAGCAGCTTTTCATGTGCTTCTTGGCCATCTGTATGTCTTCTTTGAAGACATGTCTATTTAGGTCTTCACCCCATTTTTGGAGTGGGTCATTTATTTTTCTATATTTGCAAATGAATCAATGGTCAAAGGGTTAATCTCCAAAATATATAAACAGCTCATGCAGCTCAATATTAAAAAATGCATTATACTGCTTTTAAATAACATTTTAAACATATAACATTAATAAGAGTTAATAAGTCCATATTTCACTCAAAATTTTATCATCAATATTTTAAGTTGTATTTTAAAATATTTTACACCAATTTTTGAAAAATATTAATTTATAGGCTCCAGAATCTGAGAATGTTAATGGTATATATATATATATATATATATATATATATATATTCTTTTTTTAATTATAAAATGTCTTCTAAGTACTGACATTTTAAGCAGATTTACTAAATCTTTTTGAATATAAAAATAATCAAAGGCATACCTCATGATTCCAGCATCTTCTTAGTGACCCATGTGAAAAGTGACATTTATATTTTTAAAATATTCAATAAATCATTTAGGACGGCTTTAATGGGGATTAAATGAACAGGTAAAATTAGCCTGTTTTTCTTTAAGAATTATCAGCTTTGACCTTGTAATACTTAAATATGAGGTTAATATGTTCAAAAATCAGAAGTACCTTGAAATCTAGGAAGTGTAATACAATTTAATGATCTAGAATATAGTTTGATGGATTTAGTTATGGCAAGAGAAATAAAGAAAAAGACTAAGCAATCCAGAGAATGGATGCTGTATTCTCAGTTATAATACATCTCACATAAACTCTAAATAATTTTATGTCTTTCACATAAACTCTAAAAATGTTCAAAATTTCTTGCCTTTAATTCTGTGTTTACAAAACAAGCCTTAACTTTCAAAAGACTGCTAGCTTTTCCTCACCAAAATTTTTGAGATATTTATTTTTAAGCTCTATTAGAAATTTCAGATCTTTCATTAAAATGAACATACATTATCTCATCCCCAAAAATTTACTAAGCAGTTTTGATGGATCTAAACTGGGGTGGAATTGTGGAGGTACAGAAGTTTTAGGCAAAGTCCTTAACCATGGAGTTTTCCATTGTACTATATCTCATGAGCAGACAATTAAGAAAGGCTGATTTAAAATATATTCAGATATGGCTATGTGATGTTCTCAGCTCAAATCCTCACAAGTATAACACGATGAGCAGATGGCTTTCTGCTATTAAGAAGTGATGTTTTTCAATTTCCTATTAAAATATCCTGTTTTTTGTTTTTTCCACGTTGATTCTGGCTTTGTAACAGAGAAAATAATACAAAATATTAAAAAAAAGTTTCATTAATGATAAACCATAGGAAATGACCAAATATCACATATGCAAAAATAAACTATTAGATTCATTAATTTCTTTGGGGATACCTATGAGTGCCTGTTTATTACACATCTATTTCCCCTTCTGTAGAGAAAAAGAAATCAAGTATTTTGAGCTGAGTTTTACAATTAACACCTAGAGTTTGGGTGTCATGTAAAAAGTTTTGAAGTAGAAAACAATAATATTACACTGCTAGGAACCAACTTACCTTTTCCATAGATCTGACAAATGCAGTGTTAATATGTTGAACGTAACACTGGGGGTTGAGATTGACAATGAGCAAGAAAACACGGTGGGACCGCTGAAAGGACTCAATGTAAAAATCACTTCACCCTTGCCAACTAAAAAATGGCACTTGTCATCTGCCTCTATAAGGATTAGGTCACTAGCCACTGCAGCCGCTGACCTTCAACACGCCCTGAAGGGAGTTCAGGGTGGAGATCAGGAATGAAGCGCTCTGTGCTCTGGGAAAAACTGGCAGAACATGCATTCAGATAGTTGGATATTTTCAGGAGGTTTTATGAGTCCAAATTCCTGCATCTTCTCGTATCTAGAAAGGCACTAAAATCATTAACGGTGACGTCTGCTCTTCGTGACTGGCAGCAAGCCTCTGCCAACAAGCCTCTGCCAACATGTGTGCTTGATTGCACGTACCCCCGTCACTAAAATCATAGATAATACTGACCTTCCCCCCACCTCTTTGGAGCTGGTACCTCAGCACCGTCTGAGATGCTGTCTCAAAGGCTGTAGTCCTCATTTTGTCCCAAATGAAAATTAATCACAGCTCTCATGTTGTACGTTTTTTTTTTTTTTTTTTTGTAGACACCCTCTTTTTTTTTTTTTTTTTTTTTTTTTTTTTTGCGGTACGCAGGCCTCCCACTGTTGTGGCCTCTCCCATTGCGGAGCACAGGCTCCGGACGCGCAGGCCCAGCGGCCACGGCCCACGGGCCCAGCCGCTCCGCGGCACGCGGGATCCTCCCGGACCGGGGCACGAACCCGTGTGCCCTGCATCAGCAGGCGGGCTCTCAACCACTGCGCCACCAGGGAAGCCCTAGACACCCTCTTTAAGTTAATTATGGCAGAAAGGGAATCTGAAGTCAGTACTGGGAACAATGAGGCAAAAATTTCTGTCACCTCTTTTAAGTCTTGGCTGAAACTGGGCAAATTCCCCTTTTTCACATGTCTCTTTTATGCATATGTATTTAATAAGGACTACATTAGTTCTCTCCTTCCAATGTGCTATAACCTCTTATTCTGACATTTCTTAGGTCTAATTGTGACCTTAATTGATTTACGTATATCTTTCTCCCTGGCAGTGGGTTTATTTCCCACTCATTTCTTCCTGAATACGTGATAAATTATCAAAATTTCAGTCATTCATGAGTCGCCTTCACAATTTTTGCCATATCCACTTACCACCTTTTTTTTTTTTACTTTACATTTTAAACAAAGCATTGTTCCAAGATTGTCTCATATTTCATGTACTGATTTGTGTGTGAAAGACCCCAACCCACGATCCAGGGGGAAACATGTCACTCAAAAGTAATTAATTAGTATGTTCCTTCTTCCTGATCACTGCACTTGCTTTAGTGGACCAAATTAATTCCATAAATTAATTTACTTAATTTGACAAATTAATTTAATACAATTAAATCATGGAAATTTGTTAAACTAATTGTAGAAGCTATCTTTCTAATGGAGTTGCTAAATGAATAGCTTTTAAGCCAGATTTGTTAGTACCATATCGATACCTTTTCCAGTCAAAGCCTCCCTAAGCATGAAGCCCACAAGTACAAAAACAGAGCCGGAAGACAGAAAAAGTTTCTGGATGACTTCCTTTCAGCACCTGGGTCCAGCTTCACCTTAACCTCAAAGATCTGCTCTTGAACATTTCAACCACTTCCATCAATGCATTCCTGCTGCTTTGGCATAAATAAATTTGAGATGGGTTTATGTCCCTTGCCACGGAAAGAGGTCAATCATATATCTGCACTGTGTTCCCTAGGGTCATTCTCCGTGATGCCAGCATGAGTCAGAATCATTCAGGGTTCTTTAAAACATGCAGATCTTTGTGCCTTACCAGAAATCAAATTTCTGGAAAATGAGCTTGGGAAATAGACATGTGTTATCATTCCGATGTCTGCTACTCATACTACTCACTGATCTGGAGTCTGTTTGTTTCTTTTCATTTTCTTAACACACTAGGCCCTCCAAAGTTACTTCCACGCCTCCTTCAAATTAATTACACAGTTATCTCAACTCAGTCTTTCCAGCATTTGGAAAAATAACTTGACCTTGAGCTTGTCTATCCCTGTACCACCATACCCTTTTACTGAATCAGAGTTCAGCTTTGGTCTGGCTTGGCCTAGATATTCCCCTCAGAAATCTTTCTTAAAGAAAAAGACATTTACAATGTACTGAAACATTGTAAAAACAGAAATTTAAAGGGGACTTAGAGCAGTTATTTCTACCTCATATGGATTCTACAATGTATCCAAAGAAGTACAATTAGGGATTCAGAGGATTTCTTGTGAACAAAGACAGAGAAATTCCTATATTGTTGCAAGACTTCTCAAGTTGGAGAGGAAAGATGCAACTAGCAAATAAAAGGACAAATGCAATTTATTTACTTTTTAATTAATTTTATTGGAGTAAAGTTGATTTACAATGTTGTGTTAGTTTCTTCAGTACAGCAAAGTGAATCAGTTATAGATATACGTATGCACTTTTTTTTAGATTCTATTCCCATAAAAGTCATTACAGTATATTGAGTAGAGTTTCCTGTGCTATGCAGTAGGTTCTTATTTGTTATCGATTTTATATATAGTAGTGTGTATATGTCAATCCCAATCTCCCTTTTAACCCTCCCCTCTACTTTCCCCCCAGTAACCATAAATATGTTTTCTACATTTGTGACTCTATTTCTGTTTTGTAAATAGGTTCATTGACAAATGTAATTTAAATCTGTCATGGGCTGTTTCGACGGACAGTAAAAGAGGGAGAAGGCTGAGTTTGGGGAGGCTGTATAGAGAAAGTGGACCTAATTGAAACAGAACTGTTTAGGCAATCTGGACAGTCAGGACTCAAACTTACTATGAACTATAATTCAGCAGTCACATTGTTGGTGTCCGGCAGCTTTTCCCCAGCTCTGTGTTCTCACTATAGATGTTTCCTCCTGATTGTGCCCTGGTGGTCAGCTTGTTGGAGGTCCTTTTTGTTTCCATTCAGAACACTTTTTGACTTGCTCTCCAATTCCCTGATTGGTTCATTGACCCTAATTATGATTATCTGATAAAGAGTGGAGGTGACACTTCCAAACCACTAGTCCAAGCTGTCTCATTAGGCAGGAAACCTTACCATTTGCCTAATTTAAATAAAAACGTGTATTTTACAAAAGCAAACCCAAGCAGCCAGCCACAGAAATTCCTTTCATGGGATCTATTTACTTCTCTTTGGTATTTAGAATATATGATCTTCTAAGGCCCTTCTAACAAGAGTTAAATTGTAGTCTAGTTTTTCAAATGGAAGACAGATTTAGAAGGTGTTGGATTTTTGCAAACCTGCTAAATTCCTAGGCTTACACATTTCAATAGTTAATCATGAAGTAGCTAAAAAATGTACTGCTTTTTGAAAGTATTAAATAACGACAGAGGATGTTTTGTTATTTAAAAACGTCTTCGAAAACGCAGCGGGGAAAACAGCTCATGAATTTAATTCTATGGCATCATTTTCAAAACGACAGGTTAATAATGGAATGGTGCTGTCAAGAAAGATGGAATATAGAGTAGTTATGAATGTATTTTGTGAAATGAACATTCTTTATTGATATTGGTATAAAATGCTGAGACCGGATGAGCTTAAAAGAGAACACTAAGAACAGCTAAGATCCATAGAGTACGTTTTGGACTAAACCTCTCTCATTTTGTCCCTCAGGTATCTACATGTTGAAGGGATGCAGAGATTTCAGCTGCTTCTCCACCCTGGACCAGACCTTGGGAATAAGGGACCAGCTCATTTTTATGTGGTGGTGGTGAGGTCAAGGTATCCAGCTAAATCATCTGTATCCTAGAGTCAGTAAAGAAGAGGTTTCTCCTCTCCAATTTCACTTAAGAAACTGTAGATAGCCATGGTTTAATACTCCAAGTCACATACTTACTACGTTTCTTCAGGGATAAATCCTGATAGATTCTATAAACATATTGAACTGCAAATGAAGACCACACATTTTTTTTTTATGCTTCCTAACTTGATATTACACAGTACTTGGATTGTGACATAGCACCAACATTCTTTGCTTTTAAGAACAAAGTGTCTAGAGTGGGCATATAGTCTTACTAAAATGATCTCATCAACTCTATTTAGTATCACATGAACAGAATATCAATGTGCTGGGTCCTTAGTAGCACAGCAGTTATGTAATGATGGACCCGGGTAGTTTAATTTCACATGTGCTTTCATATTAGGCTCTTTGTTATTTGCATGACCTTGGTCTTTCTTCCTATTTCCAACTGAATTCCTGATTTGGAGAGGGGTGGGTCTTGTTTCACTGCTCTTTCCCACACAGAAGCATGTATAGTTAAACTTGATAATTTTTCCTGCAGCTCTTGTACTTTTTTGTTTTTATCTCTCCTGTTTCCTGTCATTATGAACTGAGCCATTGGTCTTCTTTTCTCTTTACATATACCAACCTTATAATATCCTTTAATGTTAAAAGGAAACTGAGGGTCAGCAAGAAGTCATTTCCTTAAAAAAAAAAAGGGTATTGGGTTGACTGTTATACTAAGAGGCTGAAAATGGAAGAACTGTAAGCATACGTTTAAATTTTCTTGGGAAAATATGATCCATACTGCTCCATTCCTGGAAAGAAAAGATAGTGGCTAGTATACTGGAGTCCTGTTATCTTGGTGGATTTTGCCCAACTGTGGCCAGAGAGGGAAAGAAATTAATGAGAGAAACCATGTGCTGATTTCTTTAACTTTCACAAAAACTTTAGACCTGGGTTTTGGTTTCCAGAGTTTCATTTATGGAGTTCAAAAGATAATAACAATCTTTTCTCTTTCAATCAGAACTCATACACTGTTATCTCAACAGCAGCCGTTCCCAAAATTAACATTTGGAAGTGAAGTTGGGAACTGAAATTGGTCTAGTTGTGACATAACAGAGTGATTGCAAGCTTGATTTCTTGCAGTCAGACTTCATGGTGACCAAAGTTAATAAGACCAGTAATGAGACACAGCAACAACATCCCTTTCCTGATATGATGCACTGAGAAAGGCATAACGCCTCTGTGCTCCTCTTGCCAAAAATGCAAACCTGAATTTGATTGTGAGGAAACATCAAACAAATCCAAAAGGAGGAACATTCTACAAAGTAACTGTCCAGTCCTCTTCAAAAGGATAAGGTCATGAAAGACAAAGAACCACCTCAATTTAGAAGAGACTACAGAGACATGATGATGAATTTCAGTGTGGGATTATGAATTGAATCCTGGGCCGAAAAAATCACATTAGTTTAACAATGGGTGAAATTTGTGCATGTCTATTGATTACTTTACTAAGTAATTAATTATTGCCTTTAATTATTACTATTAAACTAGGAAATTAACAATTTCCTAACACTTATTATAACTGTAGTTATGTAAAGATGTCATTATTTTGGAAAGCTGGAAGGAGGGTAAATGGGAATTCGTACAGTACTGTTTTTGCCATTTTTTTATATTTTGAAATTATTTTAAAGTTAAAAATTTTGTTAAATTTATAAAAATGTTAAGAGTCACAACCAATCCCATGGAAGCAGATTCCCCAGAAGAATTAGAAAATAATTTGTGTAGTTTAATTAGCTATCCTAGTAAACAAGATTACCGCATTAAATACAATTTGACAAGTGTACTTGGAACACTTTTTTACACAATGCACAAGAAATCAAGTTTGGGAAGATGTAGTCTTTGCCTTTTAGTAGTATACAAATTATATCAAAAGTTAAAGACTTTTTTTTAAAAGAAAGTATGGAAAATATATTTGAAAGTCCACAACACTAAAACTGTATGGTATAATTTAAATTTTTTCCAGCATGTCAGAAATCACTTTAGAATTCTACAATTGTTATAGAAGTTTTTGGTGTATTGTAGGCATACAAAGGGAAAAGTTAAAACAAATATATAGTTATTAGAATGTGGGATATGAGATATTCTCATATGATATTCTAAATGACTAATCACACAACTCCCAAAGCACAGAATCTGATCGTTAGCTAATTTATGCACATGAAGAGGTATAATGTGTGAAAGTACTTATATGTCTTCAAATATGACAGAACCTAAACTATTTTTCTATTATTTTTATGGAGCTGAGCTATATGCATGTTAGTGCATTCAAGATGAAATATTCGATCTCTCAGAATATTCATTTTGTTTGTACCATTTGTATAATGTTTGTTATACCAGGAAAAGCTCCCCCTGAATTGTGCATATGGCAAACTCCTACATTTTCAAGAATCAACCTCAACAACACCTCCTTTGAGAAGCCTTTTCTCATTCCCCTGGTCGACATGAGCATACATTCTCCCATGGCTGCCATGTTGCTTCTGTATTCATTTGTCAACCATAGGCACTGTCACATTTTACTGTAGTTTTCTATTCAGGGTTCTTCTGAACTAGACATTGATTCTCTACCACAACACCTAGTCCACTGCACCATCTCAAGACATATGCAAATAAAATTGTTTCACTTGTAAATCCAGGATTAAGACTGACTGTTCAGAACTAGTCAATGAGGTATGTGAAATGATAAAAATTTGACTGTGACCTAAACTGACTTCATAAGAAATTGCTTATTCAGATACAGAGGGGCTTTGATATAGCAATTATGGCATTGATGCTTTGGGGTCCAGATTTAATAAAGTATAAACAGTCGAAAATGCCACAAGTTATTCTTAATTGCCATGATCCGAAACAAGGCTGATTTGTTTTAAAAAAACAAAATACCCCAACTTTCTAACGGTCCGCAAACCATGAGTGTTTTCCACAGAGGTTTAAGGAATGTTCACCCTTATTCTTCTAATACAGTCTTTGAGGCAACACAAAGAACATCAGAGTCCTTTAAATATGGGCATCAGCAGGGTCACATGGCATTCTCACTAGGTCAAGGTGGGAAGATTTTGTCCCCTAAGTTGCCCAGAGCATACCTCTTCCCTGTGTGTTCCTGTTGTCTGTCTTGGAAACCAATGCCCATAAAATGAAAGATTAATGAGATCGTCTTCAGCACTGCTTTAGGCAATCACATTTATCCTTCATCATTCTGCTTCCCCAGCCCTGACATTTAGCCTCTCCTTACACTGCTGTCTGATATTACAAATTGTGTTGGGTAATTTCCCCCAGCCAAAATAAGAGATTTAGTAGCACCAGGGAGTTCTGGAAATCTATCCTGCCCGTCATGAAATGCTTCCTGTTCTGGCTTAACAGCCCAAGGGAGAGAAGAAATGAGTCCACGTCAGGACGGTGGGACCACTGCAAATAATAGAATCATAAGACCCACAAAAGGGAAAATGTTTGGTTTTCTTTGTAAGAATTCCTATCTTGACACCTTATAACTAATATAAGTCGGGAAATTTCTTAAACATTACTTAACCTACCTACCTTAATATGACATGATTAGTTTCAGCAGAATTATTTCCTGAAAAAAACAAAAAAAAGAGTTTAGCTGGCTAATGATAATCCTAACCTTGGTGGTAAAGAAGTTTTTGTTTAAAAAAAAAAAAAAGGGTAGGATGTGGGTGGGAATGAACTGCCTTCAGCCACTGTAATGCAGGCATAGTACATTCTTTATGGATAGGAACTTTCAGGTTCCTGTATCCACACCAAAACCTGAAGGAGATGGATTTATACGAAAGATGGGTTATGTACCTATGGGAACATCTTATTTTGCTTGAATCAAGCAAAATCAGGAAGCCTCTACTCAAGTTTTATTCCCCCACTCCCACCTGTATATTTGAAATCCAAAGAAATCAGTAGCTTAGAAGAATTATAAACATTTTTCTTTTAACAGAAAATCTTCTTGTAAATTCTGGTTTGCAGTGAACTTGTCCAATTCTTTCCTTAAAGCAGATGTAGAACTGGGAGGAAGGGACAAGGGTGGGTTCAGTGGTGCCCACTGCCAACCTCCACCTCTGTTTGACCCAAGTCAAGCACAGTCATGGGTGTCCTGATTTATGGAATCTCTCTGAAACTTCCAAATGTAATTTCCACTAGAAACAAGCTCAGACTATTTACACAACCAACCACTCACTATATCTATCCTCCAATGGCAGCCCCCCTAAATGGCAGAGGTACAAAGTGAGTTCTTAGTCTCCAAAATATATGCCATCAGGCCTGAGCCTTACAAAAGTTGGGAAGTTGGCCAAGTTTACAGCTTCCCCCAGAAACAAAGAAAAATCAAGGCTCAAAGAAGTTAACTTCTCTGAAGAAACATAGTTACAAAGTAACATCCATCAAAATCCGAACCACATGGGCTGGAACTCCCAAAATTTTAAGAGGAATTTCAGGGTTCTTTGATGCCTCCTTCCCCACCTCAAATTCGGAGTCCTTATGGTTTCAGACAAGGATTTAGAAAATATTATTCACACTGAGGCGGAAATGGCTTAACGTGTTCCTCTTGTATCAATTATCATCCCCTTGATAGATCAGGAATAGAACCAGTTAAAACCTTTAAGGATGCTCAGTGAGCTGACAGGTGAAGAAGGGTCAGAGAAAAGGGTCACCAAATTCCCTAAAATTTCTCACCTGAAATCTCACTAAACTTGTAGGCCTCTTCTATATATTTTTTAGGAAGTGTCCCATGGAAGAGAAATCCAGAGCAGGCTAGCTAAGCAAGCCTGTTTATCTTCTCTGTTCCATCAACACCACTGCCGGGTCCTCAGTAACAGAAAATTACAATTGTCAGTCACATCCACAGGGTGTCTGGTATAGATTCTCTCTCTCTCCCTCTCCCTCTTCCTCTCCCTTTCTCTCTTTCAGTGAATTGTGTAGTTTTTCTATCATCACAGGAATAGTTTTGGCTGAATTTTGCATGGGGGTCACCTTGTTTAGTAAATCTTCTCCTGTGTGCTTCACAAATAGAAGCTGTGCCATCCCCTGGGATTTGTAGTCAGAAGACATGAAATCTAACCTCTCAGTTCTGACACTTCATCACTTTTGAGAAAGTCATTTGACAAGCACTCTCTCCCGGACCACACTTTTGTCAGGCTTCTCTGACTAGGCTTCAGTTTTGGGTTTCCACATCCTTCCTTGTAGAATCCAATTTTAGCAAGAATACTGATAGCTCAGTTTAGCAAGAATCCCCTTCCTCTATATATAAAATAGATAACCAACAAAGACCTATTGTATAGCATGGGGAACTCTACTCAATAGTCTAATAACCTATATGGGAAAAGAATCTGAAAAAGAATAGATATATGTATATGTATAATTAAGTCACTTTGCTGTACACCTGAAACTAACACAACATTGTAAATCAACTATACTCCAATATAAAATAAAATAAAATAAAATGTTTTAAATTGTAGAAAAAAAAAAAAGAACCCTCTTACTTGATCACCATCAAAATCTGCTCAAATCTCCTACCTGGCCCTCCTTCAGCAAGAATCCGGTTAAGTCAAGTTAGCCAGAATCTCCCCTTGCTACCAAGGTTTCCTCTTAATAATATTCTATCCACTGCCCTGCCCCCCACCCAATCCTGCTCCTCAGGTATAATTCCCACTTGCCCATGCTGTATTAGGAATTGAACACATTTTTTTTTTTTCCTTCGGTACGCGGGCCCTTCACTGTTGTGGCCTCTCCCGTTGTGGAGCACAGGCTCCGGACGCGCAGGCTCAGCGGCCATGGCTCACCGGCCCAGTCGCTCCGTGGCATGTGGGATCTTCCCGGACCGGGGCATGAACCCATGTTCCCTGCATCGGCAGGCGGACTCTCAACCACTGCACCACCAGGGAAGCCCTGAACCCAATTTTATAGAGGTCTCTTTTGCTATTGCTAAGTTTTGTTTTGTTCTTTAATAAAATATATCTTCACTGCTTTAACTTCTGTTTTGCTCTGGTTTTCTTTAACACAATCTCTTTGAGCATCAGTGCCTTTACTTGTAAAATAGGAATAACACTCTATAAAAATCTTAGATGAGGCTCAAGTGAGATAATACAGGAAATCCTTTTAGAAACTAAAGGCATTACACCATTGTTAGCTGCTATTATCATTGCAGGTTCATAAGCCCATTCAAAATCTCTTCAAACTTCAGAATATTTTTTATTTTAAAAAGGTAATTCAGTTGAAATTTGCTAAGAAAATACATCTTAAGTGTTCTTAACACATGCGCGCACACACACACACACACACAAATGGTAACTATGCGAGGTGATGGATGTGTTCATTAGCTTGATTGTGGCGATCATTTCACAACGTATATGTATACTAAATCATGACATTGTTCACCTTAAAAAATAGTTTAGTAGCGTCCTGGGGGGAAAAAGTAACTCAATCTATGTGCCAATTATTAGATTCAGTGGAGCTTGGGATAGCATCCTATTATTAAAGACATTAATATTTCTGAAGCAAAATGAACAAATATTCCCATTAAGTGGGATAAATAAAGACTATCTCCAGCTGTATGATGGTTTAGGAGAGGTTTTACTAACAACTGAATTATGTAAACTTTCCATTTCAATAGGTTTTCAGATTTGGGAATCGGTGATGAGAAATTGTCAACCTGTATTCCCATGACTTCAATATTAAATGCCATTCCTTCTTGTAAATTCCATGCAGATTCTATTTTTAAAGAACGCTTATTAAATGCCTTAACGTTCAGGGCATTGTGTGAGACGTGCTTGTCGAGTTGTATAAATAATGAACAAAACCGATAAACTGGACTTCATCAAAATTAAAAACCTTTGTGCATCAAAGGACACTATCGAGAGTGAAAAGGCAACCCACAGAATGGGAGAAAATAATTGCAAATCATATATCTGATAAAGAGCTCGTATCAAGAACATACAAACAACGGGAGTTCCAAGAGCCAGACCTCTGAAAAATCTGTATGTTTGGGACAATGAACAAGTACTGGGTTGCCACAAATAGGTTACAATTAAAAACAATCAAAATTAGAAGAAGAGAAGAAAGAAAGGCCAACTAAGAAATGTTTTTTATTAGTTCATGGTTTTGAAATGCCTAGTACCTCTCTCCTCAGTTTATTTCAGTTCCAGAATACAGGAGTTTTTCTGACAACAATGGAATCATCAGTTGAGTTGATAGGCAGCCCTGCTTATGTTTGCATTGTTCCTCATTTAAGCATCACTCCTCACTCTGCTTTTTCTGGATTTTTGCGTCTATCATATATATAAAGCTTTTCCAAATTGCCTTTGAAGGAAGCAGTTTGACATGCTAAATTAAACGGAGCTCCAGAGACATTTGTTTTAGGCAGCAAAACAAACTCAACTAGACAAAAAAACTGCCGAGCCCATCAGATCTGAAACCATATTTTTCCTTGTCTGCATGTTAAACGGCAATAATGTAAATGAATCTGAATCTCTTGGCGAGCTGTGAGAAAATAAGCTGCAAATTACAAAGCTGGCAAGTGAATGTTGAAATTGGTGGAATGTGATGATAATGCAATGGGTGGGGGCCTGAGCCTTCATTAGAGATTCTCATTTCTCACTCATTTCATTTCCAGTTATAAAGTCCAGTGAAATAAATCTTGGTAATTGCACAGTTGATTGCCACATCAGTTTAGGGGAAATGAATACAGTTATTACTTTTTTCCCTTTCTCCCTCTCTTCTTCCTCTCTCGCTCTTTTGTTACATCCATGGGATTTTCAGAGAGCTTTTCCAAACTATCGGGAGGATCAAACTCTTCAGTAGTTTTGACATATCTATGGCCTGTGGGCACAAGTGCAATTTTCTCTTTTCAAAATGAGGTGTGATAGCATCACCAAATGACAAACCAAAGCTAAAGCCTTGGTACCCTGGATATCACAACTCTTCCTACTGCCAAGAAAAGAAAAGAAAACGAGGAAAATCTCAACTAAAGTAAAAATCTCAAGTAAAGGCTCTATAAGGAACAGAGGGAGAAACAGAGTTTATTGGATATTGCTGGTGACAGGAAATAAACTGTGAAAACATTCACATCAAAGGTGATCATTTAACTTCATTCAAAGCTCTTTTTAAGTTAAATTTATTATAATTTGACAACCACTATAAGTAGATTTGGTGGAATTGGTCCAGTAGTCAGTTTTTCAAAGTAAACCAAGAGAAAGATCTGTGTCAGGTGTTGACATATGTTTCCTGTCATACTCAGAGAAAACATGTTAAGAATTGACTAGTTCATAGAAATGTAGGTACCACTCATTTTTTTCATGAGAATGGCCAGATTTCAAAATGGCTGACACAGCCTTTTTAAGGTCTGTTGGAGGCAAAGATGGGGGATGAGCAAGGTGAAGACGAAGTGCCTAGATTAGGTCTAGGGATGATATTAGTAGATTTCCAAATTAATGTAGGGAAACCTAACAGAGTCAACTTGATAGACTTCTTGCCCAGGGCACCACATTCCTCATGATCAAATTCCACTTTGTTCATGGGATTTAATAATCCCTTTTCAAGAAAGGCAAAGCAAAATTTCAGGATGAGTGCATGTTAACTGTCATGGCTCCAGTGAGTTGGACAAGGGAATCTGAACTTTGTTGATTATCGTGATCAGGTTTAGGAACAGCAAAGCTCAGTAGGGAGTGAGTCTTACTTATTTTTGCTTGCCCTGAATTGTGTGACTGTAGTCTCTGACACTTTTCTCGGTCTCTCTGTGTGGCAGCCTTCAGATTATGAAAATAAGTCATAAGAAACACCTGATTCATACAGAGTCAGGCAAATTCTGTCTCTCTCAAATGCCCAGAAGATATAGTTCTATGGCGTGATGGTTCTATGTTGTCAACTTGATTAAGTCTTGGGTGCCCAGACATTTGGCCAAACATTATTCTGAGTGTCTCTGTGAGGTGTTTCTAAATGAGATTGAGTAACGTATATTTCCCTCCCTTAATGTGGGTGGACTTTATCCAATCAATTGAAAAACTGCACAAAACTGAAAGCCTGAATAACAGGGAACTCCTCTGTCTGACTAATTGAGCTGGGACACTGGTCCTTTTTTTTTTTTTTTTTTGCGGCACGCGGGCCTCTCACTCTTGTGGCCTCTCCCGTCGCGAAGCGCAGGATCCGGACATGCAGGCTCAGCGGCCATGGCTCACAGGCCCAGCCGCTCCGCGGCATGTGGGATCTTCCCAGACCGGGGTATGAACCCGTGTCCCCTGCATCGGCAGGAGGACTCTCAACCACGGCGGCACCAGGGAAGCCCTGGGACACTGCTCTTTTTCTTCCTTTGAGACTTGAGCTGCAGCATCAGGTCTTCTTGGGTCTCCGGTTTGCCTGCATTTGGACTGTATCTACACTATAAATATATATATATATATATATATATATATATATATACACACACACATATGGAGAGAGAGAGAGAGAGACCTTATTATAACATAAGGTTAAAAAAAGAGTTGAAATTTAAATACCGTGGTATGTACATTTTGGCTCTGATGGACCAACTGTGTGACTTGAGTTTCTCACAGCATGGTGGAGGACACCTAGAGAACATGTTGTTTTTGTTGTTGTTGTTTTCAAAGTAGAAAATTGAATTCCCATTGTGAATTTATATAACTTTTTTTTTTTTTTTTTTGCTTTGAACAAGTACTACACCATCAGCAGAGATTTTCCTAAAAGAAGTGTTTTGATTCATCATCGCAGTAAAAATCATCATGGTTGAATACTTCCTATGTGCTAGGAATTATACTGTGACCTTGACAAACTTTTTTAAAACCTACCAACAAACTTGCAAAAGATGAGTCATTAAGCAACTTGCCCATAGTCATTCATTCAGTGGTTAAAACAACATTCATATGGATCCTCTTGGTACTGCCCAAAAAATTGGTGAAATGAGGCAGCAAGGATGTCACCTCTGATTTGAGTGGGGAGAAATGAGCAGTAGTCAGCATATGTTAGTCACCCAAGCTATTTATCACTCTGCTTATCTCCTTATCTTTTCTTTCTCCTTTGCAGGTAACAGGATGGCACTTAGCCCTCTGTTCTCCACTATCCCTTTAAACTCATGGATAGACAGAGCATGAAATTCAAGCCAAAACAGATTGCAAGATTCTCTTCTTTGTGTCATATTGGTGCTATGACTCAACTGAAATTTGAAAGAAATGGAAATCCTACATACATACATATATACTTTACATCTCAGTAACATATCTGAGACTCAGATGTGTAATTTCCTATGGCCATGGCTTTATGTTGGGGGTTGGGGGAGGATGAACAAGGGAAAACTAGAGAGAAACTAGTCAAGTGATTTTACAATATCAAAGTTCTTTTTCTATTGTTGTAGATTATTTGTTGAATTTGTAAAATAAGGATTTTGGACAAAGATGTTTCTAATTTTGTCCAGGATTAACATGTTTATTTGTATGCTTCTATTTCTAAAAAGAAATTCCACAAACTTCTAATACATTCATTGTCTCAACTTCCTTCCTCTATAATCACTTGTAATCTGACCTTTTTTTTTAAACATCTTTATTGGAGTATAATTGCTTTACAATGGTGTGTTAGTTTCTGCTGTATAACAAAGTGAATCAGCTATAGGTAAACATATATCCCCTATTCCCTCCCTCTTGCGTCTCCCTCCCACCCACCCTATCCCACCCCTCTAGGGGGACACAAAGCACCAAGCTGATCTTCCTGTGCAATGCAGCTGCTTCCCACTAGTTATCTATTTTACATTTGGTTGTGTATATATGTCAATGCTACTCTCTCACTTCATCCCAGCTTACACTTCCCCCTCCCCGTGTCCTCAAGTCCATTCTCTATGTCTGTGTCTTTATTCCTGTCTTGCCCCTAGTTTCTTCAGAACCTTTTTTTTTCTTTTTTTAGATTCCATATATATGTGTTAGCATACAGTATTCGTTTTTCTCTTTCTGACTTACTTCACTCTGTATGACAGACTCTAGGTCCATCTACCTCACTGCAAATAACTGAATTTCGTTTCTTTTTATGGCTGAATAATATTCCATTGTTGATGGACACTTAGGCTGCTTCCATGTCCTGACTATTGTAAATAGTGCTGCAACGAACATTGTGGTGCGTGTCTCTTTTTGAATTATGGTTTTCTCAGGGTATATGCCCAGTAGTGGGATTGCTGGGTCATATGGTAATTCTATTTGTAGTTTTTTAAGGAACCTCCATACTGTTCTCCATAATGGTTGTATCAATTTACATCCCCACCAACAGTGCAAGAGGGTCACCTTTTCTCCACACCCTCTCCAGCATTTATTGTTTGTAGATTTTTTGATGATGGCCAAATTGACCAATGTGAAGTGATATCTCATTGTAGTTTTGATTTGCATTTCTCTAATGATTAATGATGTTGAGCAGCTTTTCATGTGTTTGTTGACAATCTGTATATCTTCTTTGGAGAAATGTCTATTTAGGTCTTCTGCCCATTTTTGGATTGGGTTGTTTGTTTTTTTGATGTTGAGCTGCTTGTATGTTTTGGAGATTAATCCTTTGTCAGTTGCTTCATTTGCAAATATTTTCTCCCTGTAATCTGACTTTTATCCAACCTTTAACAGCTGAGATTTACAAAATTCTTCTTGACAAATTCAAAGCACTTTACTTAGTCCCACTCTTCCTGAGCGCCATGTAGTATTTGGCACTGTGGGTCACCTGAGAATTTATGTAGAGATATGTTTTTATGCAGTAGTATAATTTTACAGTGAAAGATCACATTGTTTCCATCAGAATCTCAAATAATCAAATTTCATAGCACAGAAAATGATCCTTTAACTGGTATAATAATAATTTAAAAATTAGAAATAAAAAATAGAAGTCATTCGAAACCATTGTCAAAGTAGTTCTATGGAGTGTTTAGAATAAAGGAAACCTATTGCAAAAGTGAATTGAAAAGTGAAAGAAAACTGAAGAAGCAAGAACGTCAGTTATAGTTCATACTTCTCAGAAGAAGTTCTCTTTCCTTATCTTCTTAATTTTTATGATTGGTAGCGAAACCCAGCAGGACCCTAGGGGGCTCCTTGACATGAAAGCCTTGCTGTGTCCTCTGTTTCTTGTTTCTAGGGAATAGGCTTCAGCCTCCATGACCTTCCCTGAGTTGTGAAGGGCAGGTTCAAACAGTTGTTAATTAGGGAAGGGAGGGGATGCAGAGACAAGGGAGGAACAGTCAAGAAACAATAGTGCAGCCTTGGGGCAGGGTCCTGGTTCTGCCTCAAGGGATACATATAACAATATCTTTGAGCTCTTCTGCATAGCTAAAACCCCCAACAAATGGAAGATGTTATCCACTTGATGAAGCATTCTTCATTCCAGAGAGAAGGTCACAGTTCGATAACAGAAGCTCAGCAGGAGACCACCTGAAGCCAGATTAAAGGAGTGCAGGCCCTGCACACACCCTGATCCTTATCAGCAAAACTTCCCTTGAACCATTGCTATAAAACTCCTCACCAAATACCCCTGCGTTGGGACACAGTTTTTGAGGGGCATGAGACCACTGTGTCCCCCTTTGCCTGGCAAAGCAATAAAGCTATTCTTTTCTACTTCACCCAAAACTCTGTCTCCAAGATTCAATTCAGCACTGGTGCACAGAGGCTGGGTTTCGGCATAAATAACAACAATTTTGCACTTATATTCAGAATGGTTATTGGCCAGAATGTGTAATAGTCAGCTATTGAATTCTCTCATTTTATAGAACGTTTAACTGGTTTATCCAAGTTGATACAGAGATTTGTGGCAGATCAGAATTTGTGTTTCCAGACCCTTATGCCAAATTCTTTCTGTCATTTTCTATTGCTTTTTAATGCTTTGCATTAAGGTGCATTAAGGTGTTTTTCTCCCAGACCCTTGACTAAACTTATATCTCATTCTATGATGTGATTAAGAAGAAATGGGCTTTGACTCACAGGGCCTGAGTCTGAGTCTGGCCTCATTAGATATCAACCCTTAGTTTCTTCATCTGTAATGTGGAGCTAATGTCACATTTGTTTGTTTGTTTGTTTTTTAATGTGAGTATGCACACAAAGTACATTACAGTGCTTTAGAAGAATTCCATACATGTTGGCATAATTGTTATTCTGGCACTTGTATTGTTCTGCAGGGTGCAATACAGCATCATCAGGAATGAGGGCTTTGAGATTCAAACCAAGTGTCATCCCTTTCTAGACGTGGAAATGCAGGCAAGCTTTATTATTATATAGACTTATTAACATATAAGTCCTATTAACACATGGAACAAATGAGTGAATTAAGGTTTGCAATAGTCACCATGCTCCCTATTGGGAAATTCTCACCCATGCCTACAATGACTGTACCATTCTGCATTTAAAGTCTATCTTTCCTTTGATCTCGGTAGTCAAGAGCTAGAGGTGATTGGTCACTGCCCCCCCCCCCAAATCTCTGCAAATAACTGTTGATTTGGTAAAGACACTGCTTCCCAGGTGCAAGAAGCACATTGCCCTAACTTTTATGAGTAAGTGTTTTATACACAAAAGTAACAAATGCCAGATGCATTGAGGTGACAGGACCCAATGAAACTAAACTGAGGGAGGTACAACGACGGATGATGGGTGAACTTTGCTATTGAGAATTTGGAAGGATTCTGAGTAACACAGCTTCCCCCTCTAATACACTTCTCCTGGCCAAAATATTTTTTCATCACCAAATGATGCTGAAAATTCCATCGTTGTGGCTAGGAGGTCATATGGTTCTGCCACAAATCCATGTGATAATTCAAATTCTCACAGTATACTCTGCATGGATAATAGAATTTGTCAAAGGACCATAGTAGTGCCACACAGACCTCTCAGAAAGGAGTATTTTGCAAGTATGTGAAGAATCAAATGGAAAATCAGAAGGTCCCCTCATTTGATCTGATAGCAATAAGAACTCGTATTTACAACTACCTCATTCTAAGCACCTCGCAGTAACTAGACATTTAAATCCTGATTAACAATTCCATGACGTGGGTGTTATTATGAGTCCATTTTTCAGATGAGAAAACTGAGTCAAGGAGAAGTTAAGTAATTTGCCAGCTCCAGTAAATGGTAGACGCAGGTTTTGCTCCCGAGTACAAATCCTAGTCTCCTGAATCTGGGCTCTACCACCACTTGTTATGCTCTGTGCCGCACTAAATTGTAAAATCCAGGAGATCCTTTGCAACTGATACCTGTCTTCATTGGCTGATTTCTGATGGGTGCTCTGAAAAGAATGTCACTATCCAGGTCACAGTCCATCAGAAAATATCTGTTTTGATGCAAAGACCAGCACTGCATTGAACTGTTGGAGGTAAGATAGAGACAGCCCATCTATTAAAAATGAGTCCCAGATTCTCTTTTGCCTCCCTAATTCCTTGACTTTCATACAATATATTCCAGACTCTCAAAATTACTCTAAAACAGCAAAAGGAATCAAAGAGCTAAATCGGGGGGAAAAAATATTGTTTGAGCACTTTGACTTAAGAAAAAAATCAAAAGCTTTCAAATTCATTTTCTGAACCTATTCTTTCCCAACCAGCACCACGTCTAATAAAACAAAATCAGTGTCATCCCCAGAAGAGCTCATTACCTTTCTTCCTCTTGACATGCCAGGAGGGAACTTGTTCCCCAATGCCAGCTGTTTCAGAAGCCTGAGGCCTGCTTCACCTCTAGGAAAGTTAGCTTTAACCTTTCAATCTCGTTGATTTAATCATATAACCATGTAATTAAATTCCAATAGTCAAGTTTCAAGGGCAGGGAGGCGAGGACTGAGCAGTTCCATTTAGCCCAAGCAGATGGCAGACACTGCTCCTGGAACAGCGTGCTCAGATTGCATGTTGCCAGCATTTGTGTTGAGTCCCTATTAAACACATGCAACAAAAAAGTAGAGTCCGCCTGCTTAAAGAATGAAAGCCTCTTCACCTGCTTCCGTGAGATAAGGTGCAATGTATTTTTAATGTACACTTTTATCTCTCCCTGGCAGTCAAGACAGTTTCCATGTGATAGCCAAACCATAAGGTGAGCAAAGCTAATGGGTCTGATTTGTAGACAGCATATGGACCTCTAGGTTCAAATTAATGCATTCTTTCTTCTTCTGTTGCCCGAAGCTTTTCAAATGTTGAGGAAGAGCTTTCAGGATTGAGTTTAAAGACGCTTCTTCTATTTAACTGTTGTTAATACCCAGGTGTTATTTCAACATCTGGTTGAAGTCTGTTTTATGATTTTACCAAGAAGACATCAGCAGCATCTCCAGCCTTGTTACATTAACAATGTGTTGATGAAGCCAGAGTATAACCGGGTATCCATACACTGCAGGTAAATCTGTAAATTAGTACAAACTGTTGAAAGAATATGATAATATGAAATAAAATTTAAAGCTATTCATACATTTGCCCAACATTCCCAATTATTCGAAGTGTACAAGCAAAAAGATGTACATGTTGCCTTATAGATCATACTTAAAAAAATTTAATCTGAATATCCTTCACCGGACCACTGATTAAATAAATGTTGGTACATCAATAAGATGGAATACTACGTTCACAAAATGAATTTTATGAATATAAGTTGTTCAAGTAGGAATCAAATCTGTTTAAATGGATTATCCCAACTTAATTTTTTTAAAGAATATACACACAGATAGGAAGAGGGTGACATTAATTAGCTTTGGCTGATGAGACATGGGTAAGTTTTATTTTGTACTTTATGTGCTTTTTAGGTTTTCAAAAAATATATATATTAGAATTATATGCAGAGAAAAAGTGATTTACAAATTAATCCCATGAAATTTTCATAGCTGTTTCAAATCTATGTTATTATTCATAGAAAGATCACAAACCAAAAAGCTGGTCTCTTCATTGCAGCCATCCCATCAGAAACTCATCAGGATAATATCTGGCACAAACATGAATGTCAAGGTACTTTTTTTTACTAGTTTTAATTTTAATATCTCTTGCATTAAGTGAAATCATTCTGATTTTCATCAGATGACTTTGAAAAACCAAACCAGACAACAAATGACACTAAATCAGTTAATACCAAATTAACATTAATATGAGATGAGAGATAAAATTTTAGAATCATACTCTCAGTATCACGAAAAACAATTAAAGGGTACAGTTTCTCTGTTCTTTAATTTAGAAGAAAAATAGGCATTAATTTTCTGTTTCCCTCATTCATTTTTTAGAAAGCCTGCTACTCAGATCAATCCCCACGTCTCTCTAAAAGCAACACACAGAGAAGGGTTCATACACATGGACTTATTCTCAAAATGTCCCTGCAAAACAGGCCAGGGAAGGTGCTTAGAAGAGCACAGAGGTTAAGTGACTCAATCAAAGTTACTGTGTGGCTGAACTCTTATTAAAGCCCAGGTCTCCATATCGCAGGGCGGGCTCTCTCCAAGGTGGCTTTGGTGAGGGGAACACAGCATACTTGGATCTGAGTTTCTTTCATGTGCTTCTAAGAAAAGGCAGTGAGTTTGAGTAGCACTGTGGGGATTACTAATAGGTCCCCCAGCAGAAGCATTTTTAGCTTTGATAGAGGTTTTCCTGAAATCACCAAAGGATACAGTTAAATTGAGATTCTAGACATCACTTGCGAGGAAGTTTTGTTTAAATGGCTTAATGGATCATCCTCAGTGACGGATCATAGAATCTCTGGTTATTCTTCACCCCGGCATGACTAGCCAAATGGCACTCCACTGATGCCACCAGAGGATTTGTCAACTTGGATGCCCAAGTTGGTAGCTTTCCAAGTTACATCTGTTGCCTAGCAAAACTAATCTGTGGGTAGAGTTGCGATTTTTTTTTTTTTCCAACTTTGATTAAAACCTTCCACTTGTATATGTGACTCAGGAAATACCTCCAGCCTATCTATGCAAGTCCTCAAGTGGATCACCACTGAAAATGTTTATTTTTTAAATTGTGTTTTGAGTTTAGGTGCATCACTGTAAATGTCTGGAACTTGTTTGCTGTTTTCTCTCTTGTAGATAATGACTGTTATCACAGCCATTGCATAACAACCAACTTAGGTTAAAACTTTGACTTCCGGGCTTCCCTGGTGACGCAGTGGTTGAGAGTCCGCCTGTCGATGCGGGGGACACGGGTTCGTGCCCCGGTCCGGGAGGATCCCACATGCCGCGGAGCGGCTGGGCCCATGAGCCATGGCCGCTGAGCCTGCATGTCTGGAGCCTGTGCTCCGCAACGGGAGAGGCCACAAAAAACTTTGACTTTCTCCTAACTGTCCTCATGTAGTTAAAGGCAACTTCCATTCACAGCATGGACTATGACATACCTTAAACAGGCCAAATCAAACGGCTAAAATTTCCACAACTTCAGAGGTAAGTGATTTTAGGGTGTTGTTATGTTGATTAATGTCCAAAGAATATTCTTAATTTCTTTCCTTTGTTAAAAAGAGTTGGGGAGACTTGGAAAAACTGTTCAAAATAACAAAAACATCAAATTCATTGTTAATTTCTAGGTTTTTATAAATCACTAAATGTATTTTTATGCTTATTAGTTTAGTTACATATTCACTTTGAGCAACTAATTTGATATTATTTTTTTGCCTTTAAAATTTTTTTTTCTTTTCTTTTTTTTTCTTTTTTTTTTTTGCGGTACGCGGGCCTCTCACTGTTGTGGCTTCTTCCCGGAGCACAGGCTCCGGACGCGCAGGCTCAGCGGCCATGGCTCATGGGCCCAGCCGCTCCGCGGCATGTGGGATCTTCCCGGACTGGGGCAGGGACTGGGGCACGAACCCGTGTCCCCTGCATCAGCAGGCGGACTCTCAACCACTGCGCCACCAGGGAAGCCCTACCTTTTTAAATTTTTAATTGAAGTATAGGTGATGTACAATATTAAATTAATTTCAGGTGTACAACATAGTGTAATTTGACATATTTAACATGAACAAAAAGTCAAATGTTCAAATCTTACAACTGGCTCAGTAATAGATGAAGATTATAGTTAAGTTGTAAAATAAAAGCCATGATTTCTGTTTCAATCTTCTAAAAGTTTTATAATATTTTATTAGATTTATAGCCTAAAAATTAAGAAGACTTTGTTTGTTTAATCAGATGAAGAGCATTACAAGAAGAAAGTTCTCAGGAAATATTTTCTGCAGCAACAAACAAAAAACTAAAACCCACTTCAAGGTAGAAAATGAACTTTGCTTCTAAAAGAAAACTTGCTATCTTGGATATTCTTCAATGGAAAGGAAGCATGTCAGAAAGTAGAACTCTTTTCCAAATAATCAGAGAAAAGCTGCTCCCCAATATAAATATTACTGAATATGAGAACAGCTAATAGTGCTATTTAAAGATTCTCCAAATAATACATTAGTACAAATCACTGAAATATCTTCTGAGCTAATAAGGCTATTAAAGCACAATTCTAATTGACTTTAAATAATATGTTTATGAAGATATCTTCAGCAACACCAAACATATGAAACACAATATTATTTTTGTCCTCATGTCTAAACAATACTCTGTATTCTTTGTTCCTTGCTTTCCTTATAAACAGCTTCTTTAATGAGAACTATCTAATCTAGATTATGTTCTTCTTGTTGTTTTAAATCCTGTATTTAATACAGATATCTTTTTTAAGATGTAATATATGTGAGCTCCCAGCCCTAGTGAGAAAGTGTATGTAAGCTGGCAGGTGATGAAGGACAATAACAAATTTGAAATTTCTTTTATTATTTAGGAGAAACAAGAAAGCATTGATTAATTTTAGACTTTAAGTCAAATATGCATGCTGAGATTTTCAGGAAACCATTACAAGAAATAGAAATAGAACACATATCTTCCAAATCAGTTGAGAAAAAAAAAAAAAACCTTCTTCATAAGAGACACAGTTTAAGCATAAGGACATAGAAAGATTAAAAATAATAAGAAGAAAATATCAGCCAAAAGAAAGCTGGTATAATTATGTTAATAATAATCAAAATAGAATTTAAGGCAATAATTCAAAATGTCCCTCTGAGAAATTAAATGGATCATATATAATTACAAAAGGAATTACAACTATATAACTATTCTAAAATCTGTGCAGTGAATAACATAGTCAAATTATGACACAGCGCACAATCCTTTTAATACATTATCCCAAAAGTGGTAAGAGATAAAATGAGGTAATATTGGCTAAATATAATGTAGTTACATAGAATCCTGTAGACAACATTAGGAAAAGAACACTCGTTGCAAGCAATCGACAAATTATTAAGTCATAAAACAAATCACAACAAATACCAAAGAATTGATATTTTCTAGGCTATATTCTCCAACTTAAATGAAAATAAATCAAGAATAAGTAATTAAAGATATCTATAAAACAAAAAAATTGAGACATTCTAAATAATTTATGGATTAAAAATCTATATCAAATTAGAAAAATTTAAGAGTTAAATATTAATTTAAAATTACATACTAAAAGTTCAGAGAGGCAGCTAAATTAGTACTTAGAGCAAAATATATAGCCTTATACTGAGAAAAAACTTTAAAAGTTACTGCTGAGATTAGAGCAAGCTAATGTTTACTATCATCATATAGAGGAACCAATAAGAAAAAAAATAAACAAAATTCATGAACAGATAATACATAAATAAAAAGAAGCTCAAACACAACAGGAATTAGGGAAATGCAAATTAAAACCAAAAGGAGACACCATTTTCATTCCTAAGATAGACAAACATTTAAATGTTTTAGACTAGGAAATATCAAGCATGGGGAAATGAGAACTTATATATTACTGGTGGTAATTAAAATTTGTATAAACACTTTGGAAAGCAATTTGGTAGTATCTACTAAAGCTAAAATTGAAAATTGAATGTTCAATCTAGCAATTCAAATCCTATATATATATACCTAAGGAATTCTCATACATGATACAAGACATTAAAAAATGTTCACTGAAAGAGGTTTTATGATACTGAAAAATGTAAAACAGCTAAAATGTTCATCAATATGCTAAAGTAAAATCTAAATTCTTACGTATTTGTTAAATGTTGTATTTATATAGTAAAATACTATTCTGTATTGAAAATGAGTGAATCAAACAACATGGGATTTCCACAAATATGATGTTGGGCACAAAAAAGCAAAATGCAGAATGATTCATAGATTATAAAACCATTTATATATAAATTTAAAACATAAAACAAAATTATATACTGTTTATTTATACACATGAACACAGTAAATATTTGTGAAAAGAAAGAGGCTAGTGTGACAGGTGGGCACAAGAGCTTCAACTATATTTGTAATTTTTTAATGAATAAAAGATCTGAAGCAAATTTAGAATACTATTTAGATCAAAGCTAGTTGATGAGTACATGAGTGTTCCCGTTATCACTCTCATTACTTTCCTGTGTGGTGAAATAATAATAATTTCCTAATAAAAAAATAATAAAGAAATAATAAAATAAAGCAACAAATTGTATGATCAACTAGAACAGAAATACTATGTTCTTCCTCAGAATATGAGAAAATATTCTACATGTGTATAAGGTATATATTTTAAAATAAGTGGATTATTGCCTCTGCCCAAAACATGGTCTCTTTGAAATTGTTGACACAGTTTAAATAAAGTTAAATGAAGAACTCAAAGTTGACACATAACAATAATACGTTTCATTAAATTTAATAATGAGGGAAAGTATAGACAATATGAGAAATTTCATTGTGAAATAATTCATCTTAAAATCTTTTGCATAAAACTAGTCTGATAGAAACAAGGTTCTGTTTTTGAGGCTGAGCTTTTTGCTTGGCAAGATCAATCTGACACAATTCGTGCATGTTATTCAAACACTTAACCCAATATATTCTGTGCCACTGATAACAAATGTGGTTAAGGAGTTCATCTGACAAAACATTTTGTACAATTTTGAGTTAAGTTCTGTCTCAAGACACACATGTCTGTCTTGGTTCCTGACTATCTTCTTGTTTTTCAAATTATTAAAGCACATAAACCGAAGGACCAATGGCTGCAAATAGGAGTTACAGCATCTGTGACAAATTTTATCATCTGCTTCAGGCTAGTTCTTCCGATGAGCTATTAAATCATCAAAATTTGGGTCAAGTGATTTCTGCTCAAGTAAACTGTTACCCAAAATAAATACATTGGGACTTTATGGAGGAAACTGTAGAATAGAAAATTAATAATTAGTGCATTTCCAGATTCTTACATCATGTCTAAAACGTATACTTTTGCATTTATGATTCTGCAGCCAGACTTCAGGGCAATCAAGTCACATTGAGGTAATGGGTATGTTGACAGGGACAGTAACAATTCTCCCCCAGAGATATGGGATTTCTGTCCACATCAGTTATGGAGCAATGTCTGTGGGCAAAATACACTGCAAAGATGCTATGAGTTCAAAGGAATGGGTAAGTTATAAAGAGAAATACAAATTCTGTACCTGCTTACACATGGCTTAAAATCTCTTCATTCAAAAAATTTTAATCATTTTTTTTAAATTTAGATCTTATTCATGACAGTATCTCTCCTTGGTTAAACTTTAGACTGTCTCCTCTGAGTCCTATTTTTGAATAGGCCTCATCTTTGGGTCTTGTCCTAAAGCCTACCTATCCTAGTTGTAGGAAGAATCCTGCTAGTCTGTTTAGTGAGAATCTCCCAGCCTTGATATCTGACAGCCCTGGCCTGTGAACAAGAAGAATCCTGTTAGGTCGATTGAGTAAGAATCCCCCTGCCCTGGATGTTTCCTTGTACTAATTTTCCATCAATAACCCCTCACTCTGCTCCTTAGCTATAAGTACCCACTTGTCCTTGCTGTATTTGCAACTGAGCCCTGTTCTATGCTGAGGTCTCTTTTCCCCTTAATGCAATAGTTTCCAAATAAAATCTATTTTTACCACTTTACTGTCCAGCTCTGGTTCTCTTCGACAGTGCTAAATATTGTGCTAAGTTCTCCTCAAAACAAGTGTTGTCCCTACTTTCATGGATCTTATTCTTTAATGGGAGATAGGCATTGAACATATAATCACAGAGACAGATGACCATTTAGTGTTGATATCCTTGTTGTAGTACTGGGGACAATTAAGGATGCAGACAGAACTTCTTATCTGTAACTAGCTTGAGGTCCAATTCAAGAAATAAAACCTACTCTAAGTATTTAGACAAGAAGGGAAATTAGGTACTTAGAAAACTGTATGAAGAATTGAAGGAGAGGGAAGAGATATGGGAACATATGTATATGTATAACTGATTCACTTTGTTATAAAGCAGAAACTAACACACCACTGTAAAGCAATTATACCCCAATAAAGATGTTAAAAAAAAATAATTGAAGGAACAGAGAAAGGGGACTGCCAATGGAAGTATTAAGTTCAAGAGAGCATCGAGTGATTGCACTCTGGGAATTAGAAAAACCTCTTGTATTGCCAGGCACTATCCCCATCACAGCTGCCCTTGACACTCATGTCTCAGTGCACTCTCTAACTGAAATGGCAACATAAGGATGGCCTCTATCTCATTTTTGTCTTTCAAACTGTATGAGTGTATCTGATGGTGGAACAAAATTTGCATCTAGACGACTAGTAACAAGGGGGAATGGAAACCCCCTTAGGCTGACAGCTTCTTTAGTACAGGATGGCACCCAGAAGAATATGGGAATGAATGCTGAGTGCCAAATGATTAGACACTTTGGCTACTCAAGACCATATCTTAAACTTAAAAAAAAATTAGCAATTTCAACATGCACCTGCCTATCGTATAGCAATTACCCCTTATGAAAATAAACATAGGTTTTCCTCTCCCCAAATTTTATTAGTCATTGCATCTGGAGCTGAGTTATCATCATCCTTCAGCTCCAGTCATAATACTAACCTGATAGTCTGTAATTTGAGGGCAAAAGTACAAACATCACAATTTATATAAAATTGTAGGGGGAAAGGAAAGAGGTAAAAAGGAAATGCAGGACATACACAGCAGGGCAAGGAAGAAAAGAGGCGTGGTTATTAATTCCTTATTCTGTAACTGGTCACAAGATCACAATTGTTGTTTACGATGCCTTTTATTCTCTTTCCATTCCATTGACTTTTGACCAGCACTGTGACTAGTTAGGAATCTTTGCTCAGTAGGAGACCCAAATCGTCATTCTTGAGGGTTCTTTACTCTTGGTGGTTCTGCCTGTATTGGATTGTTATTGTCCCCTATTTAACATTTGACAAAAAAGTATGGAAGTAGTAAGAGGTGCTCCTAGAGGATGCCCTGGGTTCCACATGTACCTCTCCTTTTCTTTGTAGAAGCAGTTCTATTTCTCCTTGATACAGGATCAATTGTGCCAGCCAATGAAGTTAACTTCTTCATTGCCTATTGGTTCAGTGTCATGGAAACACCAAACTATCCAACAGTAACCTTAGAGTTCAAAGGAATCGTTGTTATGTCATTGTGGAGGGGAGGCACTCCTCCTTTGAGTACTAAGACCTTTAAACCATCCCAGTTCAAAGTCATGTGGATGGAAAGCTAAATATTGTGAATGATCTTTAGATGATAGATAATTATCTCCTCTCCCAGTTCCATCTCTTGGTTTCCAGATATACACTTTGGTATGATTTGCATATGTCATATTGTTAGACAATATTCAATTCTGCTGTAAGAAACACAAAAACTCATAAGATGTGTAAGTTTTTAACCTATGAGACATATTAAACATAGATAAAGCAAGTACATCTTGTGTGCACTGAACATAGACATAAAGGGATGGGAAGAACAAGAGTCACCTAACATTCATAATATACTAAATATACGAGGCACCTGAGACACCAAGTGTTCTTGACACACTAAATGTACATAAAGCATATGAGGTACTCAAAATTTACAAGGTTGTGGATCAACCAAACATTAGTGATAATCATCCCAAACCCATGTTTCCTGTGGACCATAGATGCAAAAATCATCCATAGCTGCTCCTCCAGTAATTTGCAAGTTACAGCTTTATCCAGGTGCACATGCCCCTTGGCATTCTAGATAGAGTGTGTTGGCCCTGGACAACTTCCATATCTTAGGGACCCTCCCTTAAACCTCAACTCTGGTCCTCATTACCATGCCATCAGATGGGAAGGCTGAAGGCTAATCCATTCAAGAGGCAGAAGCTACAAATATGTTCAAGTGAAGATTAAACACTAGGATCCATTCAGCCCACTGACATCTATTCTAAGAAGAACATTAACTGAACTCAGCCCTTTCCCTTTACTTCTCATCATTTGTTTTAAATTGAATATACCATCTGATTTGAGCATCTTAATTTGATCTGTGAGTCTCTGTTCAATGACATTGTTCAATGACCTCTGGGAAGCTTAAGGTAACTCCCCACATGACATTCAAATATAGAAAAAAAGTGCCATGTATTGGTCACTAATTCTGATCATGTATCCTATTATTGAAGGACAGTGCCTTCAACCTCCAAGTGAATCTTCTCCCAAGTGGTGCTATAAATGAGTTTTCATTCGTTCATTATACTGTCTTAAAAGGCCATTTGCTTCAGGCAGCTGTGGCACATGATACACAAGTGAATCCTATTGACTTGAGCCCATTTAAAAAAATGTGTGTCCTATAAATGAATCCACTGTTCAAAAACAATGTTGTATGTGTCACCATGATGATGTACCATTAAGTAAATCAACAGATGCAGAGGCATGGTAACAAGAAAGGCAAATCCATAGGCAGAATAATTGTCTATCCTAAAATGAATAGTTGCCCTTTCCATAATGGAAAGAATCCCATGTCATTATCTGTCATCAGACAGATTACTGGTCCCCCTGTGAATGGTGCAATGTGAGTATCAACATTTATCCCTGAGGCTGGCAGCTCGGGTACTCAGTATTGGCCATACCAAATAAGCCATGCTGTTAAATCTGTGCTTAACTTACGTCCTTGCTATTTTGAACTCTTTATTTTTGACTCCATTGAGCAAGCAAGGGAAGGTGGCTGGTAAAAAAACAAAACCAAAACAAACAAAAAGCTCCTTGGAGTTCATATAATGGGTCATTGTATTCATGTAATCTTTGAAAGATTCCTCATCTAGGAATCTCTTCTAAAGATAAATCACCTGGGACATTAATATCCACATAGGCTCTGTCAGTTCTGAAAGGTCCTTCCACATACCTCTACCCTATAACTCCTTGTTATCACTCCTCCAAATTGCATCCATACTTCTGACAACTTTTGTTTCCAAGCAAAGTGAGCAAACAGATGTGCCACTCAAAGATCTGTGCACTTGGAAGATTTCTCTTCTCTATAGTTCTTCTGGGAAATAGGATGATTGAAGTGGCAATGCAACAAAATGAAGTCCATTGAGAGGGTATAAAATTGTTCAAGGGTAAAAAAAAATGTTCGAGTGACAAATTTGAGCATTCAGCCAATCTTATATATTCTGTTACCATTTGCTGTAGGTGGTTTGTTGCTCAAGCTCAAATTTCTGGTGGGTTGGTCAAAAAACATGATAATCATGGTTGCATGACCACTTGAGGGGGTCCAATGGTCAAGTGTTTAGCCTTTCCCAGGATCTATTAGCAAGGAAGGATATTTCCTTCAAAAGAAGATTAATAATTTCAGGAAGAAGACATGATTTTGTTTTGAAACCCCAAAGGTCTACATTATTAATCTCCTATCAGATTTGCAAGATTTTCCAAACTTCATGGCCATCTGCCTCAAACACTTTAGGCAGTACTGAATTTGCTGACTCATTATGGCCAAGTGGCAGAGAGAACAGCTTGCACCTCAGCCTGGATGAGCTGGAGAGTCTATTCTTGTTCTGCAACACACTGAAGACTCAGCCATAGTGATTACTTGGTAAAAGTATTGAAGAAGCACATCCAAAAATAGTGTATGTTGCTTTTAAAACATCTAAGAAGCCCACAAAAACTGGGCCTATTTCTTTGGAAGAGATATAAAGACATGCCCCACTGAACTCTCAGAAATTTGAAAAAGATGGCAGGTCCTGAATTTTCATGGGGAAGGGGGTCTCTCCTACTTTCTGGCATGTATACAAATTACCGAGCTGTCTAGAATAAAATTTATTCCCAGATCTCCAAGTGACTAAAAAGTTACTTGATGTCATTAAATAATAAACCTCTGTGATATCTTCTGGCATAGACAGATAATCAAGGGCCCTGGGGTAATTCACTCCATTGCCATGAGAAAAATTAATTAAGGTGAAAACAAGCCATTTTGACGTTCTTTGCTTATTCAGATAAAAATAAAGAAATTTCTAGATTAATAGCTACAAGATATCACAGCCCAGTTGATTTTGTTCTAGGAGAGACCACATCTTCCACAACAGTAGCAACTGAAGTCACCACCTGATTAAGCTTACATTGATCTGTTATTTTCCAAAACATAGCCAACTTCTTCATGGCTGAAAGAAGCAAGTTAAATGGGGATATCATAGAAATCACTACACTTACACCTCAAGTCTGGGAATTGGGTAAGTGGCTGTGACATTCCACTGTGATAATTAGAGTTAGTCCATTTGTCACACCCGGGTCATTTCTTCAGCTGTACAACTTAATACAAGTTAAGCTAGTTGACCATCTACTTTATTCATAAAGTTATGATGAGCAATTATCCAGTCCTAGAAAATGGGTTAAACCATTTTTCTACTACTATCTTCTTGATGTCTATTATAATCATGTCCACCCTATACCTGGCAACAAATATTGTCATTTGACATCTGTCACTCCAGGAGTCCATCACTCCTATCTAAATACAGAGCCCATTTCAAGGGCAGCATCTACACCTTTATCTCTGTCCAAGAGAGGACATCAGTGTATTGCTAAATGCCTTGGTGAAAGAAATACCCCCTGAACTTGCTTAGGTGATATAATTAGAAGTTAAAGTGAGTCACATGATAAATCATTCCAATGTTCTTATCCCTGCAAGTCTCAGATTCTACAGATATGCTGAGGAATTTCTTGCATCTTAACTTCATTTGGTGGGAACCATCTCTAAGTCCAGGTTTCAGTCAACCAATCCATCAAACAGTTATAAGCCCTCTTGGCTTCTTGGACCAGCACATTAGGTGCAGACTCTGGTATGTGCAGCCATATTGGTTAATTTGGCCCAGTATGTTTATAATTTTTCCTATCTGATGCAGCTCCCTTCAAATATATTGCCACACACATACCTCAGGTTTCTGCTGATAAACAAGAACAAACTATTGCCATTTTTTAATGTTTTAGGCTTTTCCTCCTGGTTCACACTTTATATTTGACCTCTTTTCACACACTAGGAACCAATTCTAACAAGTCTGGAGGCAGTGAGGTGGTACGGACAGACCGTGAGGAGAAATGGCATTCCTTATACATTAGTTACTGCAGGTGAGTTAGCTCTCCAAGAAAGGAAGAATCAACCTAATAAAATAGGGTTGAGGAGTCCTCTAAGGCAAGGAAGGTTCAGTGGATTTAGACATTCAGTATAGTTACAATAATCTAAATCCACTTAATGTTCCCATTCAAATTCTCTGAGCTCTCAGTCTTTCTCAACCAATGCTGTAACTTTCACAGAGGAGGCCTGGTGAGTCTGAGATTCAGCCCACATTACAATTTAGCAATAAACAAGATCAGACACTGTGTAGGAGTTGTTTTTTTTGTTTGTTTGTTTGTTTGTTTGTTTTTGCCATCAGCAGCCCTACAGCTACAAGATATAAAAGATTGTAGGAGGTAGTCATGGACGCTCCCTGGGCTCCTGACTTGCCTTGAGAAAAGTATTTAAAACTCTGGGTTTCTTGTTTTCTCTCTGTACAATTGGGCCAGTCAGAGAGAGCCAGCCTACCTTACAATTATTATATTTATATTCCCATCATAAAATTCTATTGAAGAAATCACAAAACCTTGGCTTTCATAGGTACTTCATTCCAGGTGACCTCAGGTAATAATTACAAGCCAAGTATTAGCAATGTGTCATTATGCACTACTAGGATTGTCTCCTCTTTCATACTCAACCGGGTTAGGCAATTCCAAATTTATATCCTTGAATAAGTAGATCTGCAACCAGTTTTGGAATCAAATACTTCAGCCAATAGGATAAAATGTAAGAAATGGAAATGATTCTAGTTATTTTAAGCAAGAGAAGATTTAATACAAATATTAGGTGTGTACAAAATCAGTGAAAGAGCCTGGGGATGGGGAGTGGGAGAAGATATCCAGGGCCATTTCTTAAACTGTTATATCCAAGGACATTCTGCTGTAGCCCTTATCCAGAAAGCAGGGCTCTCTGGCTGCTGCCTCGTGACCTCAGTGAAGTTAGTGACCAGACACTGGAACGCTGATTATGGCTGCCCTGCCTGACTTGTACCGAAGCCCAAACATCAAAAGGCAGATAGTTTCGACTTCACTTCTGCCTTGAAAATTTTGTACATATGCACATAACTGGCAACGTCTAATTCACATATAGAACCCTACATGTAAAAGAGTCCAATAAATGTGGTTGACTCTTCCAGAAAGAAAGGTATATAATAAATTAAGAATGATGAATACCAAAGCAATCAGCCATGTTTAGGGGTTTGTCTAAAAAAGTTGATTCTCACAGCTTGCCACCCAGCTTCAAGCACTGTATTCCCTACTTTTCTTTTTTGAGGTTTTTACGTCTTTTAAAAGCCCTTTCTATTTTTAGTTTTCACTTTAGTGGGATTTAGCAGAAATAAATCATAGACTAAATGCATTGTGGGAAGGAGTACAATTGGGACCCATATTATGGAGAACTGCACTAGATGTCATGTGCTTTACGTGTGTTTTTTATTTTATTATTTTTATTTTTATTTTTTTTTTTGCTGTACGTGGGCCTCTCACTGCTGTGGCCTCTCCTGTTGCGGAGCACAGGCTCCGGACGCGCAGACTCAGAGGCCATGGCTCACGAGCCCAGCCGCTCCGCGACATGTGAGATCTTCCCGGACCGAGGCATGAACCTGTGTCCCCTGCATCGGCAGGTGGACCCTCAACCACTGTGCCACCAGGGAAGCCCGCTTTACGTGTATTTAAACTCATTTAGCACTTACACCAAATCTACCAGGAAATTTGGTTACAGTTTAAACAGCTTGCCCAAGGTCACGTGATTAGTAAGAAGCCAGGTCAGGATTTCCACACAGGCACATCAGCTGTGCTGCAGAAAAGCCTAAGGTGAGATCTACACTTTAGAAATGTTCACACATTCCCTCAAGCTACTTGTGAGAGAGAATAGGAGGCAGCTTCTAATGAAGTGTTTGCCAGGTCATTTAAGTAGTTTGCTATGTTCTAATCAAGGGGTTTACATTTCTTTGCAGAGATACTAGACTCTAATAGGAGAGACAGACTGACCAATGAGAATCCAGAGCATGTATAAAGATGTAGTAATAGTCACAAGGCACATTTATTAAAAAATACGCAATTTATGGCAGCCAATGGTTCTATAATGGCAAAGACTTCAAAGAGAGTACTTAGTCTTTAGTTTTATTATTATTAATGAATTCTGCCTCTTCTAATTTGCTTCTGGAGAGAAAGCTCTCCATGGTTTTCCCAAGGATTAAACAAAACAAAATCTCAAGGTATTTAATACTTGCTATAAATACTTTGGTGACTACATTTTACTTCCCAAGAGAATCTGGCTATGATCTGCATTAAAAACTCATAATTGCATGATTCTAAATGTATTCAGCAGGATGGTTGTTGGGTCATTAATCCATGGAGTGCCTTACTATCCTGTTAAAATATATAATTTTGGAAATAGAATGCTTAGTTTGGTCATTTTTAGATTACCTTGGCTTTATCTGCAGAATGGTCCACCACAAGCCCCTTACAATGGGCTTCAGTTATCTCATCTTTAAAATAAGTGATGCACTTGATGATAGCAAGAGTCCATAAATATGAATTCTCAATACACACGCTAATTCTAGCTAAAATCAATGATAAGAAAACTCAGAAGCTCTCCAATAGGGTTGAGACAAACCATTCACTGCTACCTTTCTTTGGGCACATTAAAAATTAAGTAGCTGAAAATGAATCACAAGTCTCTGAATTACTGGTGGGGACCCTCCTTCTACTTACCTGTGTTACAGAAAGTAAATGTGGTACCTTGAATACCTTATGGGCTTTAATACTCGTTTTCTTTTTGCCCATGTAGGTAAACTGCTTTCAAGAAGAGCAGCTTATTTTAAAAGTATAAACCACTTCAGAAAGAGAATTCACTTTGCTCTTACTCCTGTCAAGGCTTTGTCAACTTAACGAGAAGGCATGCTCATAAACAACTTGCCATCTGGTTAACTGAATTTGTCAAGGAGTATTAGGACTCGAAGAAGGAAACAGCACAACAGAGAATGAGAAGCACCATTTCCCAGGTTCCAGCCAATGATTGAGAAAATCTGGGGGATCCTGTAGGGATGCTTAAAACAATTGCATCATAAGAGAAATTTGTTACAGAGTAGTGGCTCCTACTTTGGGAATTCTTTTGGTTTCATTTCCATTTTTATCTAGCCACAGGAGACACTTGTCTTAACACAACGATCATTTTGACTGTCTTTTTCTTAGACATTTTTATTTTCATATAGAATTGATAAACTTGGTTTCACTTGGTTTCAAAGAATTGAATGCTAACTATTTTTGGTTATTGTACTCTGTGTTTTTAAATTTTCACTTTTAGGGTATATTAGGGCTATTTACTGAGAAATTTGATAGTTATCACATAAGGGAAAAAGTCAAATACTGATTAATCAAGATAGGTTTGCTGTAAACATGGAGCAAATTTTGGGCCTTGTATGTGTTCACGTACATCATTTATATGCATAGAATTAAACAGTCAGAGGTTATAACATGAAGTTAATTTCATTCCACGTTGTTCAACAAGTAAGGAACACGTTTAAGCTCAGTCTCACACCTTCCTAAAATGATAGTCCTATCTGCGGTGAAATTTAAACTTTGAGCAGAAATGTGAAGTAGGCTATGACGGGTAGGGTTTCCAGAGAAGCATGCAAAAGGCTTATTTGCAAGGACTCTTGTAATCTACAGTGAAACAGATGAAAAAGAAGGAAGGACAGGATAGAGGCAGAAGTGAAGCCATTATAAAAACTGAAGTGAAGCCTAAACTGAGGCTGCAGCCCATTTGTAAGCAGCACCTTACCTTACAGAGCTGATCCAAGTTGCAGTAAGACACCCAGACCTTCATACCCCTGTGGCTACCAGTCATCAGGTAAGGGTGATCTGGAGAAGAGGACAGAGGTGAATACCCTCTTTTCAGACTCAAGCTTTCTACCAATAGCACTAGAGCACTTCCTGGAGTGCTAGCCACAAAAGCATATCTTGCTCTCCTTAACGTTGCTCCCAAATTTGGGATCCCACTTGGTGGCTGTCCTTCTTAGAGGACTCTGCTCCAAACCCTTCCATTTCTCCTCTCTCCAATTCAATTGTCTTGTCCCATTCTCTACCATTAGTCGTTATGTTGGGATAAGACACATATTTCCAACACTCTTTCATAATGGCTAGTAGACGCGTCACTTCTTGAAAATCTTGGTAACATGTACTCATTTTGGTAAGGATGCCTGGAATCAAGGGAATGAAGACACTGGTGGCAACTCCAAGCAGAGTGAAGCATTACAGAACAAAGAGTACGAAGAACAGGGAATTTAAACTTCTTTTAAATGAGACAACTATAGGGGTGCACATAGTTAACCTTTCTGTTATACTTTTGGGAGATTACATCATGAAAAATTTGCAAATGTGCCTCACCGGCTCTCCCGGAGACACCCACGGGAAATAACTATGCTTTAAATCTTAATTTAATTCAAGCAATAGATGAGTCTACCCAATGGTATGGCAGGATTGGTGGCTCCTTGCTCAAAGCTACATGACTCCTGGACACATGAGACAGCATCTCTATCTGAGGATCTCATGGGAGGGCAGACTGTGAGTACTCATTACAGGAGTACAGGAAAGCACTTAGTTCTACAAGAAGTGCTAGCAAAGGAAAGGAAAGAGGCCAGAAATGACAGGAAGATGTATGTAGTTAATGTAGCTAAGCGACTATTATGAACTAGGCACTCTGCTGGTAACTTTAAATGAATTCTCATACCAACACTATGGTAGATGTTTTCAAAGATAAGAAACCAAATGTTAAAGAAATTAGTTATTTGGCTAGGGAACACAGCTGGTAAGTGAATAAACCAACATTTGAACTCCAAAGCCAGTGTTATTTCCACCATCTTATACTCATATGCCATGGGGATTCTGAACAACTTTTAATAACAGCAGTTCAACTTTCTAGTATTTGGAGGGTTAATATTTTAAACTACTTGTTAATGCTTTTAATAATTTCCTGGTCAAGATGTAAATTTTCTCACATTTTCTAAACTAACCCTGATTATTTTAACTTGTACCCATGCCACAAATGATTTATATGTTTAAATGTGTTTATTCCTATGTCCATAAAACATGTTGCTTCTTTTTCCCTAACAACAACAAAAAAAAGTATGTCACACCACAGTTTCCTTGCCTGTACTTTGATCACTCCTCTGTAAAATATATGTGTTTATGTTTTTGATTTGTGTGTGTATGTTTTTGCCTGTTAAAATATTAGTAATGTTGCATAAACATTTTATGTCTTCCTGTCTTCCTTATGCTGTTTTTTTTTTTTTTTTACTTTTCAGGTTACATTAGCTTTTTAAAACAGACTCACATTATAGTAATTCTTTCATTAGTAAAATCTATCTTTATTAAAATAAATGATTTCAAAAACTTGTCTCTGAGGTTTTGAATTTCATTCACTATGGAAAATTAGTTAAGATTAATAAGAATGTGTTTTTCCTTGAGGCGACTTCATCTTTGATTTATTTATATTTAACAGTATTAGGGATGTTTCTGAACTGCTAGGTAGAATTCTAATGTTTGAAAAAAATACTATTATATAATTTTATAATATTTACTTTGATAAATCCGTTTTTAAATGCTATTTTGGTCCTTTATAAAGGTAAAGTAGTACTTAACTAACATCAAAAAATAATTATTTTACTATTTTGATTTCATTTTATTAAATTCCCTTTCTAGAATTAATGGACTTTTAAAATTTCATAACAAAGAGCTAATGAGTGAGAATCATAAATAACAGCTTGTAAAAAAAGGTAAACACATAGAGGTACCTCAGTCTGAGCCCCAAGGATGACTTTCCAACTATACAATTAAAAGTCATTCATTTAAATTCCACATATAAGTGATATCATATGATATTTGTCTTTATGGGAAAAGAATCTAAAAAAAGAGTGGATATTTATATATATATAACTGATTCACTTTGCTGTACACCTGAAATTAACACAACATTGTAAATCAATTATACTCCAATAAAAATTAAAAAGTCCTTCATTTAAAATATCAATCATTAGTGTGTTATAAATTGGAAAGTCGGCATTATGTAACATCTTTAATAAAACAATATATCATTATTCAATTCAGGTGTATGGTGTAATCAAATAAAGGTATTGTTTACTGGCAGGGATTCTTAGGCAACCACATCAAGGCTAAACATTTTGAAATTAAGATCCCATTATTACCTGTTAAGCAGTGGTTTTATAAATATATTGAAGGTCCTGAAAAAAAGTAATTCCTAATTATTCTAAATGCCTTGTCCTGTAATTTTTTTAGACCATAAGTGTATAGTTTTTCAAGGTTTAAAGATAAGAAGTGGCAGAGTCAGTACTAGAATCTGTTCTATTTCATCGAAAATAAACCACATTTATCAATCATTGTTTTCCTGGGTGTTCTTCTCATAATTAACTTTCTGTTGAATATTTAAAGTTTAATAGCTATTACATAAAAGGCCTGCAAAGATATAAGATGTACTCAATATTTTAAGAAACAATCTTGCTTTATACAATTGTTACTGTAGGGAAATCTATCTTTGATACTTTGTATTGAAATTAAGTATTTTATAAGTGTGTCTACTTAGTAATAGTGCTTGAATTCCTCTGCTTTGAAGGAAGGGTAATTGAATTAATAAGAATGAGTTTTGCTCCACTTTCTTCCCTTTCCATTCATTTGCATTTTTCAGCAATAATGGTTATGAATGAATCCCTGTCACTGCAGTGAACACTGGAAAAAAATGATCTCATTGGCTCCTCAGAAGTTTTAGTACCCATTTCACATATGAAGAAACTGAGATTCAGGGACATTAGATAATATCACACAGATACAAAGTACGAGTGCCTATGATCCCACAACTCCTACTTTTAATGATTGTGCATGTTGCTTCTCAAACATATTGAGTTTACTATCATTATAGCTAATGAGGGACATGTCAGTCTTTGTGATAAAGTTAATGAAACTGAGTGAATGCTCCCTGTTTTCTAGTCCATACACATCTTCTAAAATTTATAAGAACATAGGACATAAAGCAGCTCAATGAAATAGAGCTAAACTTCATGGAAAATTAACAAGGATGAAACTGAATTTAGAGTTTAAAGATCTTAAGAAATCCACCAAACTCTGATGCTTTCAAATATAAGAAAAAAGCCAGAGAGATTAATGGTCTTATCCAAGATGCAAGAGAGACCTGAGCTATGTGGCCCAACTTTTGAACATTAATTCCATATATTTTCAGAAAGTAAGTGACATTTATTGAGCACTTGGTATGTGTCAAGCATGGTGCTGTATTATTGTTGCTGAGGTAAGTTTTGTAATTACCCTTTGTACAGATGAGGAAATTGAAGCATAAACATGTCCAGGGCCCAACATTAGTATGGGTTGCCACAAGGATGAATCTAGCTCTAGATAGCTTTGAACTCAGACTGAAAGGGATTCACCACCCTTCAGTAATTTAGCTCCTCACCCAATAGGCTGTACAGAAACTGCTGGTCTCTATCAGATGTGATTGGCCTCCATTACAAAGCAACTGGTTTTCCCTTACTTCAGATATACTAGAGGAGCATCCTGTATTCCAACTAACCAGGGCCGCTATGTAAAATATTTAACAATAGAAAGAGCTGTGGGCCAATCTATCAAAACAGATACCGGGGGATTCCCTGGTGGCGCAGTGGTTGAGAGTCCACCTGCAGATGCAGGAGACTCAGGTTCGTGCCCCGGTCTGAGAAGATCTCACACGCCGCAGAGCGGCTAGGCCCGTGAGCCATGGCCGCTGAGCCTGCACGTCCGGAGCCTGTGCTCCGCAACGGGAGAGGCCACAACAGTGAGAGGCCCGTGTACCACACACAAAAAACAAACAAACAAAAAACAGATACCGGCCCAAACAGAATAGAAATTGGCTGTAGACCATGGGATTGGTAGGACTGACTTACACCTACCAAATAATTGCCCTGAAACCAATTAAACTCTGCAGTCAAGGACTGGAATATAAAGTATTTTCTTCCCTTAGCGTCCGGATATCTGATCTTCTGTATTTATTGATCAAGGAAACGCAGGATTAAAAGGAAAATAATGCTAATATAGACCCCAGTGAGTGAGCTGCTTTGAGACTATTTTAACTACCATGAATAGAAAGTGTACAGAAGGAAAAAAAAACCCACAACCCAGCTGAAGAGGATACATGTTTCTTAATTACAGCTAGATTATGAAATCAAGAATGGTATTGATTGCAAAAAGGAACTATGTGACAGCTGGTAGACTATCACATCTGCATTGCAGAGCCATTAAAGAACTCTTCCATTTGGTTGCTACCTTCCCCACTAACAATCAAGTGTGGATGTAGATGCCACGGCTTGTGGTATAGTAGAACGAAATAAAACTACGTCATTTAACATTATAGATCTTTGAAACAGAAAGTTAATACCTTGATCTTTATAATGTTTCAATTGCCCAGTGTCTTCTGAACACTCATTCTGATACTCACCCATTTGAAACATTTCCTGATTTAATTTTCAGCAATAACCATGCCTACATGTCCTCTGCAGATCAGAGAAGAAATAACTACACTACAAAGAAGTCTATTCTCTCTCCGTTCAACTGTGCTGTTCAATGGATCCCGCTCACCATGAGACAAAGGACCTGGTATTGTTTTGTGTTACCCTGTGGGATCTCACTTTCCCCAACTGTTCCAGAAAAAAAAAAAAATAGGGAAAATGAAAAGCTGCCTGTCAAATTTGTGTTGAAAATGGTTGTACACAGTGATGTGGAATTTTGGATGCTAACTACATTTACATAAATGATTCCTGCATATAATTCTGATCCTAATGCTCAAGAAGTTTGGTTTCATCATATAAAGTTGGCAATATGTCACACCGTGCTTGTGAATTGGGTTTGCCTGAAACATACATGGTGCTTGATGTCATTTATTCAGCCTCAGATAATGTGTTAACTTCTATACCTGCTTTCAGTTCTGACAGCGGTCATATGTGTTAGTCTTCACTGTCTCCATTTAAGGTAAAAGAAACCGATGACCCTAAAGTGTAAGTTATTAACAAGGCCAATTGGCTGGTCAATGGCAAAGGCAGATTTCCAACATAAGTCAGCCTCATTCAAGTTTCAATAACCACTACTCTCTACTGCATCCTTCTTTATGGGAATATCATTTCTAGGAGAGACTATTTATTCTCATGGTAAAAACCAAGATAATACAATGTGAACGTTTAAGTGATACATGCCGTATTTTTGATATAGGGTATGACACAGTGAATAATGACTGTCCCTTTTGATACTGCTGATGGAAACAACAAAAACAAATCTACCTCTGCTTTTTACATGTGAAGAATTCATTTTGACTAGCAAACGGTCAAAATGTTTTCCTCAATTTGACTTTGTGTCTCCCCATACTTTGCATACTTTTCATGATGGTGACATTTTGTTGCAAGACGAGTTTTTAAGATAGCTCTGTATATGCCTTTTGCAAGCTGGCTCAGTTTTGAGGTTGTGTGTAAATCGAAAAAAAGGATATTCTTCAAATCATTTTAACAGTTCTCTTAGCCTTCCCTGTGGGTGTAAACATATCCTGAGTCCATCTCAAGCTCCCAAATCAGATAAATGTGTGGCTATCATATAATCATAAAAACAAAATTTCTGTAAAATATAGCAATGGGTAACCAAGAGATGTTAAAGAAAATATATGATTTGCTTCGAGCAAAGCTTATTGTGCGTGATTCACAATTCTATAGCTCTTTCTGAGGTTTGAAAAGAAATTATCCAGCCACAGGAGATTGACAGGGTAGCTGTTATTTGAGGCGATGCTGTGTGTGGAGAGCTGATCCCACAGGGAGCCTGATGTCACCATGGGGCCCCCTGTGCTCCAATCACACTTTCTCCAAAAGCACATACAGGGTAGCTGCCAGGGGCTGGACACCATACTCAACACTGGATGAGATACAATTGACAGAATATGTGCTCTGTCTCTCCTGGAGTATAGTCATGAAACAGACCCATGAAAATTTACAATGCATGGGTGCCACAAATAAAAGTATTTTAAAGTTAGATTAACTGCACAGAGAGGTCAGATCATTAACAGGTATGATTCAAGCTTTCCAAGTGTTGGGGGGTGGGTGTATATTTGAATTGTATCTTGAATAGTCAACCAGACAAGGAACTTGAGATCTCTTAGAGATAGACTGAAAGATTTTCATTCATTTTTTAATTTAAGATATATATCTAACCTAGAGCACATAATGAATGAGGAGGAAATACTGGTAAGGAATACCAGGCAGCAACGGGTAGTAGGACGCGTATGTCACACAAGGAGTTTGACTTCTCTCTTAAAGTAATGATAATGGAATATTTTGGAATTGAGATAGTGTCACAACAAGCATTTTTTATAGATTATCCTTTGTCCTGCAATGTGTACACGAGGCTGAAGTGGGAACAGACTGAAGGAAGGGTCTTAACCATGTCAGGGTTAGGAAGCTGAGAGAAGAAAACACATTTGAGAGCGTGTGTAAGTGCCAGAACTAGTACTGTTAGCTGATTATTTAAATATAGGTGCGTGAGCGCTCCAAGAAGTCAAAGAGTGTGGGGAATGGCCTAGGCTCTGAGTTGAATACCAGCAACTTCCAGGAAAGATTTTTGGTGATGCAAAGTTAAGTCTCCTGGAAAACTGTCTCACTCAGCGCCAAAACTTACCAGGCCTCAGCGAATATTTGCTGAATGAAAACAAAACTTAATTACCCAAACCAGGGAGTTTAACAGACCCTCTGATGCATCACATTTTTATATTTGATTAGAAAAAGATGGACCCATTATGGAGGTTTATTATGTCAAATGATAAGAATCCCCCTAAGGGTACATTGAAATGTTCATCTACTTTAGACTTCATACCAAGAACCTGGACAGATGGGATCATCAGTTGGTGTGTGTCCTACAGTGACATCCAGTTTGGAGTTTAACAGTAAAAATTCTTTATCCTTAACTTTCTGTATACCTAATGAGATAAAGCTTGTATAATATCCTCTAAAGCACACATTCAATATTTGTGCTATGAAATAAAGGTATAAATCCAGAAGCCAGTTTGCTAACACCCTAATAGATTCTTATCTGTGAGCATCTTCAGCAGGATTTACAAAATATTTAGAGCAACCTCTCAAGTATGAACCAAATTCATTACTAAAAATAACCTGACTCAAGTTTTTTTAATAGTTCTCTCAGCTCACCCCATGGATATACACAGAGCTTGCTTGATTCCATCTGAAGCTTTCAAATCAAATCAATGTACAGGTATCAAATGATCACAAAATCAGAATATAAAAATTAAAATTATAGGAATGGATGACCAAGGGAGTTCAAAGACATAGATATTTTGAGGTTTGTAAGAATATTCCCTTGATTGGTCACCAACAATCAATGGATGAATCCACTGGGTGAAGTTGTGGTATCTCCATCACTGAAAATCTTAAACACTAAGAATTTGTCCTGAAGGCTAGTCAGTCTTAAGGCTAGTCAATTGATTAAGAGGCAAGAAAACAAGAAGAGTCCATGGAGCCAGGTACCATTATTATGATTATTATTTTTGATTGATTTCCATTCTGTGCTCAATGGGAATTTAAGAGGTTGCCTTTGTAATTACCAAATACAATTCCAAAATGTTCAATTACTGGATGTAAATTTGAAAATTTAATTCAATTGAATTCTGATCTTATCAAAGCACTTTCTTTGTTTCATCTATTAAACACCAAGATCCTCTAACCTCTTTCTCTCTAGATATCTAATATACAAATTTGATGCATTATCAAACTTACCAACAGGTATATATGTCTCTTTTGTTATCTTAGATATTTCGTTGAGTTTAATGAGAGAATGTAAAGTTATCACATGGGCTCTGAGACACTGGAATATGTTAGAAAACAAGTTTATTACACGATCTGTGGGCTTCCTAGCAGCAGAGTCATATTTTTCTCTGAATCCCCAGTAGAACCTAATAAAGTACTCTGTAAAAAGTAGATGAAAAGTAAATATATTGGATGAACAAACGTTTTAGGAACATGGTGGAGTAGGAAATACACTTGGTTTGGCTAAGACTGTATTTCATTCTTCTATGAAACCTCTGAACTCAGACCAGTGCCTGGGACATAGTAAAAGTTGTTTCATAAACTCTTTTGAATGAAAGGTATTCCTCGATTAAGGGTCTGGTCTCCACAGAGTAGAGTCTGTAACTCTTGGCAAAAGTATCCAAGAACACATAGACATTATTTTGCACAAAATCTCCCAAATGTAATATGAATCACCTATTACAACCATCTTTCATAGTTAATTCTCCAACAGAGGTTCTGCAAGTCATTAATAGTAGTAACTGAGTGTCATCATTTTATTTCCTGATTCAGTCTCTGTCAAATACACTATTAGTAAAACGGCCAAGAGGGGTTAGAGAAAGGGATTCTGGAAAATCAGGAGATAATCCCGAATTGAACTTGAGCATATGAATACATACATTTTCATGAGTGCTTATTGAAAGTATGGGTGGATGAGCTCTATAAACAATTCTGAAGTAGAAAGTACCATGAGGATTCTTAAGGAAAAGTGACATTTAAAATGGACAGTGTATATTATGAAATAGGGCAAAAGACTATTCTGATGAGATAACTACATTGGCATTTATCTATATTCTAAACAACACAGATTTCACAAACACAAAATAATATGCTCCATGTATGTGTGTATATTCAAAAGATATTCATAGGAACACACAATTTAGTCAGGAAATAGAAAAGAACGTGAAGATTTCATATAAACCCCTCACACAAAAAGAGTCAAATGGCCTTAAAACACAGAAGTTTTCTTCAAGGTAAGAGAAAATGAAAAACCCTACTACCTCCTTCATCCCATCCATGGTCCTCCATCAGGAAGTGTCCCTCATTTGTCTTTGACATGAACCAAGCAAGGATGGGCCGTATCCCAATGAACTTACTCAGATAAACACAATGTGGTTTCTTTTTAAAATAAGCCTTTACTGAGTATATCAACAAGGTACTGTATAGTGTAGAGTGAAGTTTGTAGTTAACAAAGTGTGCGACACAGTAGGTCTCAGGGGATGTGTGATGCAGAATCTTCCAGCCCCTTGCAGTCCCTTGTCAGTGAGAACACACTACACAGAAACCAGAAGCAAATCAACATACGGCTCAAACAATAACAAATCATCAGGATTAACTTTCAGCGAATATATACTGTTCCCACGAGGGACACACAGTGGCGACGCCTTCACCTTGCCTCAGAAAGGTTATAAATCTTACATCCCATGGATGTCTTTACGAATACCCCTGTGTGTGGTGTGTGTGTGTACACAAGTGTGTGTTTTACACTAGTTAAAAAATGTCTGTTGTGATGGCCTTGCTTTGTGCTCTTCTGGTGGGTGTGCTGCTAGAAAAAGAAAAAAAAAACTTAAACTATAGCAAAAGGAATGTGATTTTTTTTGTTGTTGTAACAGTATCCCCAGAATAACAGTGTAACAGTACATGTTATAACAACATGTACAAAACTTTCTCCCCACAATCAGGGACAAGCATCCCCCATTGTCAGCAATTGTCTTTCGACCCCACTGAAGAAATTAGAGAGAGGTGTAAACTACTGCTTCCTACATTAGTATTTTGACTTAAAAAAAAAAGCATCAGGCAAGGTTGGAGAAAACTAATAATGAAGAGGAGTTTTTTGGTTTGTTTTATGTATTTGTCTCTTTCTCTTTGGGGCTCCATTTTCTGTTCTGCTTTCCCATGAAGTTGGAAAGGTAAGTCATGAGCAAAACTATTACTCTCATATTCCAAAGTGAAACAATGTCTCCTTGTTATAGGGTAGAGAAAAATGCTAGAAGCTAAGAAGTAATGGAAATTGATCACTTCATTGTTGCAAGTTGTAATGTATTCTGCAAGTGAGGTTAGCTGACCAAGCTATCTGCTGTCCTCCCTGTGGACAGCAACTATATTGTCTTGTGTCTGGAATGGATGCTCTGTCCACAACATGGAGAGCTTGTTCTCCTCAGTGAGGAAGGAAGTTCTAACTCCTGTGGAATGACTAGGACTATTATGATCTAGTAGGAAATGGAGCCATAACATCAGCTATTTCATTCATCCTTTTTACCAGACTGGTCACATTATACTTTTTTTTAAATCTCTGGGAAAACATGTAACATATTTTCAACAAACATCCAGATAACTAGAAATTGCATGATTTCTCACAGGGTAGAATGTTTTCCACTTCTCGCATCAGAAAAATAGGCAGGAGGACACCCTTTGTGTCTCTGCTTTTGATTGTCCCATGCAAAAAGTTGTTAATGCATTTGACAGTTTGAGGGAAGCTAAGGGCTTCTCCCTATTCAAATACATCTCCCAAACAAGTAGGTATTCATGACAACGCTGGGTATGAATAATGTCAGTAATACCTGTGTGCTCATGGCTATGACTTTTCCTTTTGGAATTTCTTCTGCAAGTGACAGTTACCTAGCTCTGAAAGTGGACACATAGTATATGAAATCATTTGATTTGGTCAGACAGCATCGAGCTCTTTAAAAGCCGGTACATATGGCTTTGCTCATGGTCTTGTCCTGCACCTTGAACTGTGACTCTTGACTAATCTCAAAATGCAAAATAATGTATGAGCTCAAGAGAGGTCCAAAATACAGAGTTGATGTATCAGTAAAACATTCCCATAACAAAAACACCATTCAAAGCATCATCCACCACTGATGGTTGTTACAAATTCCATGATGTGCTTTCTATCCTGGTGTAGGTGAGTGCCCCAGGTACACTATTACAAATAGGAGACTGATCTCAATTTTAACAGTCTCTGTCATGTTGTGCACAAGCTCAGAATTAAGTCTATAACTAGATTCTATCTCTTCAGAAATGTCTTCTAGCAAAGGAACCATTTCAGATCATCCTAATCATTTCACATGACCAGGTCTCTGTCATAGGACTTAAGCCCCAAATAATTCTGTGAATCCCATTAGACATTATAGAAACCTCTCTAATTTTGGTCTTCTTGGCTCAAAGCAAAAACATTTGTTTCAGCAGCGAAGTATCCAGCTGGAGGTTATACACACAATACAAATAAATGAGAATGATTATTTTGTGGATAAAAGGAAAAAAAAAACCCTCAAAAATCAAAGTACCATCATTTGAACACATAGTTTTATCTACACAGCCAAGGAGAAAGGGACAGTGGGAGGGAATTATCCAGTTAAATACACAAAACCCCATGTCATGGTCCTGCATTTCAGATGGCTTACTGCTACACTGATCACTTTCACAGATTGTCTTAACCCTTCACTGTGTGGATCAAGCTTTAAAAAAGCAACAGACAAAACGAGCTAGCTAATAAACTAAAATGAAAACCGAAGTCACTTTAGAATTAATTCAAATTAATTAGTAGTTAATTTCAGCTCAGCTGACTGCACAGTTTCGATTCTTGTGTCTATAACATAACTTCAGTTATATTTTCTGCTTATTCTGAGGGACAAGGGAGATTAAAACATATGAGTTGGGGATATATTATTAAAGAAAATAAAGCTCTTACTATAAAGAAAAACTTGCATAGCATTTTATACCTAAACTCTTACAAAGTAGACACATCACAGTTCTATTTTGTTAAAAGTAAGAGGGACAGAGAAAGAGAAAGCAAAATGATTGTGACATTAACTTCATAGGTTCCTAAAATAATGGCTGGTGATCAAGGAAACATGCAACACAGACTGAAATGCCTAAATTTGATTTTGAAAATAATTTTCCAAGGGTGTATTTTTTAGATAATGTATGAGTGTGATCGATAGCCCTTCTACAACTAAGGGATGGAAAGGAGTACATTATACATGCTTTCTGAAAATGGACGTTGCTTCAAAAAATATCTAGAATTAAGTCTGGACATCCTTCTCTTCTCCATGCCCTCTGTCCTATGCCCTGCTTTGCCAAGATTAGGAGAACAAGTCTTCCCTCTCAGACTTGATCATTTTTTTTCATCTGTTATGCTGTTAATATAAGATTGATTATCCCTCCACAATTCCCAAAGAAGAGGAACATCCATGACTGAAAGGAATAAATGAAATTTAAAAAACGGAAGGTCAAAGTCAGTTCAAGGTGGAAACTTGGTATTGCTTTTTAAACAAATATGTTATTTTGCCAGCTTTGATGTGTCCTTACAGAATTATTAGCAAGGAGAATTAGTATACATTTTAAAGTGTATATGGATATTTTGTGCAACCAAGACTGGCATCCATGATGTTCTTTTGAATTTTGAAGAGAGGGGGAATGACAAATGTTGCCTCTACAGCTAATTACGAAAATATACGTGAGGTGATTGGAAGACAAGAATTTCCGAGGGGATAAAGGTATTAATTCAAGCTATTTCAACATGATACTAACAAAGTTAGTTGATATAGTATAACAGAACCACTGATCACTTGCTTTTGTCTAAATGGTATCAATAATTTTTACATAACAAGTTTAGTATATTCCAAACATTGATCCCTTGTTGGTCTAAATATCATGTTGACATAGCTGCAGTGAATCTACCCAAATAGTTCTCATTATCAAAAATAATTCCATTCAATATAATTCTTCCCATTATTTTATTAGCCTCTTCTAAAAAAAGTATTCTAGAATATATCTCTGATGAATGTGATTCAACCTGACATATGATTTGAACAGTAACACTTTTAAAGGGAGTTTTCTTGCTGGGACATCCTACCTGCCCCCGAAGATGACTGAAAACAGACTCAGGTCTCTCACTGTTTCACATAGGGCCAGGGAAGCCTGAAGAGTGATTTTCAAGTTCCCAATCAGAAAGCCAACCCCTGGGTTTGACTGTCTTTTTAAATCTTATCTCATTTTCTTGATTCTGCCAGGATGGGTTAACTTATCTCACAGGAACTGACTTCCTCAAGAGATGTTTTCTGCATTTCCTCCTTTGGGTCAAATCAGGGTGACTACCTCCTTTCTTATACTCTAGAAGTTTTCACTTTTCTTCCAGACCAGGAAATATACAAATAGCGTGAAGATATCTGGGGTCATTTCTGGTTTTATGCCTATTATTTATCCTACACTGATGAGTCCATTTTAACCTGCCCTTTCATCTGACCACCAACTCTAGGAAAGGAATTTGTTCTGAAGCTTCAACAGCAAAGTGGTGAATTGCATCAGGAGGAAGAATCACTCATTCTTTTACCTTAGTATTGGGTTCTCATTGTACAACCCTGTACAGTACTTCAGCAGCTATTTTTTTTTTTTTAAGATTTTAAAAAGCAAAGAGTTACAAAACTGTTTGTAATTAACTTGGAATAGAAAAGATAGCACTTTTTTTAAATCCCATTATATAGTACACCGTATAAATTACAGAGTATTCAAATGCACAAATGCATCTGTGTAACATTTATCAAATGTAATTGGCGTGTCTTTATGTGCACACACGAGTGTGTTCTCGAGAGTCTTACTGTCCGCGTTTGTAATGCTGGACCTCTAGCTGTCACGTATGGCAGTGCTCCAAGTCTGGCACACTGCTGTTGCAGTATCGCATGTTGTTGGGGATATGGCAGTCTGTGTAATTAATGCCCCCATTTGGGGTGTAAATGGGCTGCAGTCTGAAATCTCCTTTAAGGAGCTGATCGTTATTTAAGGAGACGATCTGAAAGCTGGTTTCTGTCATCTCCAGGATGGAATTGTCCTTTTTGGTGCCTGCCTCGCAATAGTCATCTTTCCGCCGGCCTCGGTTGTATTTCCACTTCTGGGAGGTGTAGCGCCCCTTTTTGTGCATATGCCAGCAAAAGACACCGAGCAGGACCACAAGCACAAATATCACCGCACCCCCGATCAGCCCCGCCAGCAGAAAAGGGGAGCCCATGCTGTGGGAAGTCGTCTGCTCATGGCTGGAAGCCGTGTTGCTGCCGTTGTTCACATAGGAGGCATGGGTGGTGGCCTCAGAACAAATGGTGTCTTCTACAGCTCGGTAGTTAAATGCATCCAGTGGCACTAAACAAATCCGATAAGTGGATCTGGGCTCTAAATTGACCAGGCTCAGATGCTGCTTCTCACCACTGACAATGCGTTCCTGAACGATGCCCCCCACCAAACTGTGGCCCATTTTCACCCACGTGAGTTTGTACGCCATCACAGTAAAGAGAGAGAGCCAGCTGACTTGAATGGAAGTGTCATTCACAAAATGGATAGAGAGCTGGATCCGTTCAGAAAGAGGCGGGGTCACTCTTTCTCTGCCATCCCAGTCGGGAATCGTGGGGAGTTTCGATGCCATGGGAGTTAGAGGCGCATAGCTTCTGCTAGGGGTCGGGACAGAGAGTGTGGGAGGCTGAGTCGTGGGCGAAGCTGAACTTGGAGCTGGAGTGAAGAGAGGCAGGCCGGGGGTCGTGGTGGGACAGGACAACAGATTCATATTCAACTCCCGGACTGCCATCCCCCGGACTTGTTCAGGACCTTGGCACATGAAACCTCGCACATTCAGAGATGAGGGTATGTGTTTGAGCCATTCTGTGACCCATTTAATACTGCAGTCACAGAACCAAGGATTATTCCGAGCAGTGAGCTGCTTCAGGTTGGAGAGGTTATCGAAGACCCCTTGAGTCAACACGCGCAGCTGGTTGTTGGATATATCCAGCCGTTCCAGCTTCCGGAGATTCGAGAAGGCTGTCAAAGGGATGTGGTTGATCTGGTTGTCCTGCAGATAGAGCCTCATCAGGTGCGTACCTGGGAGGTCAGAAGGGGGATGGGAGAGCGAATTCCGGACAATGGAAAATTCCTTGAGCTTGGCGAGGTGGCTGAAGGTGCCCTCGGCAATGCCCTTGTTGGTCAGGAGGTTTCCATCCACGATCAGACGCTCCAAGCTGGTGAGGTTCTGAAAGGCCATGTCTGATATGACGGCAATTCGATTCTCATCCACTCTCAGCTCTTGCAGGTCCATGGGAAGCCCCACAGGCACGCTGCTCAGGTGATTCTTGGATAGAAACAACAATTTGAGGCTAATGGCCTCCCGGAAGGCCCCATCTTCCACCCCCACCGTGGATATTGAGTTGTCATCCAGGTGGAGCTCTTCAAGCTTCAAGAGCTGGGCCAGGGCGGCCCGTGAAATGGTCTGAATATTGTTTTCCTGCAGATGGAGAACTCGGACGTTCTTGGGAAGGTTCATGGGGAATTCATCCAGTTGGTTCCCATAAAGGTACACGGTGTGCACAGACTGTACGTTGTGCAGCTCTGCAGGAAACCCAGCATTATTAATTTGGTTGTTGTGGAGGTAGAGTACAGTGACGCCCTCCGGGATCCCAAGAGGCACTGAGGTCAAGCTTCGCTCGTTACAGTAGACAAAGTTCCTGTCGCAGCGACACACGCTAGGGCACGCCAGGAGTTTTGACACTTGTGAGTAGAGCCCCAGGGAAATGAGAAGCCAAGATTTCAGGAAAAAAGCCCCCTGGCTGGGCCCCTGTGTAGTCTGTAGGCCCATTTCTGAAGTACAGAAATAAAATACGATGTGGTAGTGAAAAGAAAAAGAAGAAGAAAAAAAAAAACAGATAGCAAAACCAAAATGATTGAACGCAGTTCTGTTAAAGTCCAGAACTCCAGCTAGAGGAAAAGTCCCGAAGGCCAAGGTCAAAGAATCTGCCTGTGGTCTCTGGTCTTATCAGCCTATGTTGCCCTCTTTGCTATTGTCCTCCATGTGCAAAAAAATTTCAATAAGGAGAACTTTCCACCCAGGCAACAAGTGAAGCCAAGTTATCAGCGGTCAAAAGGGGCCCAGTTGGGTAGGCAGAATCCCTTCTTCTGTGGTCCGTCAGGTCAGTGTGGATCAGCCTATGAACTTGGTTAAGTTCAGTCTGCAATCTGCTGTAGGAAAGTAGAGAGAAAAGAGTCAGTTAAGGGTAGTGAGTGGGTAAAGTGCTGATCTGACTGTGGCTTTTCAAGAATGCTGTGATTCAATGTTCATTGCAGCACTATTTACAATAGCCAGGACATGGAAGCAACCTAAGTGTCCATTGTCAGATGAATGGTTAAAGAAGATGTGGCACATATATACAATGGAATATTACTCAGCCATAAAAAGAAACAGAACTGAGTTATTTGTAGTGAGGTGGATAGACCTAGAGTCTGTCATACAGAGTGAAGTAGGTCAGAAAGAGAAAAACAAATACCGTATGCTAACACATATATATGGAATCTAAAAAAAAAAAAAATGGTTCTGAAGAACCTAGATGCAGGACAGGAATAAAGACGCAGACCTAGAGAATGGACTTGAGGACACAGAGATGGGGAAGAGTAAGCTGGGAGGAAGGGAGAGAGAGGCATGCACATATATACACTACCGAATGTAAAATAGATAGCTAGTGGGAAGCAGTCGCATAGCACAGGGAGATCAGCTCAGTGCTTTGTGACCACCTAGAGGGGTGGGATAAGGAGGGTGGGAGGGAGACTCAAGAGAGAGGGGATACGGGGATATATGTATACATATAGCTGATTCACTTTCTTATAGAGCAGAAACTAATACAACATTGTAAAGCAATTATACTCCAACAAAGATGTTAAAAAACAAAACAAAAACAAAAACATCACTGTGATTGGGACTAAATGATCAGGGAGTTGGCATTAAGTGACATGCTAAATAATAATAATTCAGTTGAAAAGTTATTTAAGAAATGAAAACGATTCAATTATCTTTATCATCAAACGGAGACCATACTGTTACCTCTCACTATCAATGATCATATTGTGAATTTCACAGCACAGTGAGTATCTTCTCTCAGAGATCTATTTGCATATCCAAACAGACAGGCACAAGAGGCCCAGGGCTGAATCCATTGAATCAATGATGACCATCTACAAATGCAACTGGTCACAGTCATATTTCAAGATGAAATGAGTGACTGAGCAACGAATACAATTTAAGGGAAAAAAAATTGTGAAACCCTTTCCAGTTATAAACAAATGCAAAATGGGGACTGATAAAGTTATTTAGAAAGATGCATCCTTCTGATCTGACACTGTGATGAAGCAGTTTAAAGGTGATGCACAGAAACAGAGGTGATGTCAAGTCAGAGAGAAGACTGCTCTTTTCTTCCCCACTCCCCACCTCCTCTCATCTCTCTCTGCCTCCCAAATAGCCCCCACTTGAGTTACCCATGACACATTTCCACTTATCCCCTCTTTTGAGACCTTCAGGTTCAGATGAGATACACCATTGCGATTCCTTTGAGAGCTGACAAGCTCATGACTGCGAATAGAATTATTTTCCAGCAACTCAACCTTCCTCCCATCTGTATGTGTTTTCCTGCTTTTAGGAAAGGACTTTCAGTAAACTTTGAAATGTTAGAAGACACAGTTGGGGAAGTAAAGGCAATATACAGATAGTAATCAGACCTTCTTGCTCCACAACTGTTCCGTCTATTTTTAGATTAGAGAAGTAAAGAAGTTAATTGAAAGGTGCCAGATTTGATTTCCCTACAAAAGCAGCTAACGTGACAGGACATGGCAAGCCGGAAGTCTCTTACTTCTTACCAATACACAACAATTGAAACAACTTATATGTAAAGCACAGAGGAACTATTTGAAATTGTTCCTTTAGCTATCTTTAGAAAGGTAATTAAAAAAGAAGAAGAAAAAAAAAACCATTGTAACTACTATTTAACTGTCCAGACTCTTGTAAATTTGTTCTACAATTTGAAATATTGTGAGCCATCTAAAAAATGCCTTTGATGACCAGAAACGGTAATATTCATTTTTCTATTGTTCAGAAAACTTAAAAAAAAAAAAAAAAAAGGGAGGGGGTATAGGGAGTATCTTTCCAGGCAAAACAGATGGATGTGATACTTTATTAAAAATTAAGCATTATTTAAGTTGTTAAAAATTACAAATATATGTTTTATCACATGGAACAGGAGTCATCCTCTCTGCCCAAAATCTCCCTATACGCTTAAAGGATAATTTATAATACAACTAAGCGTAGTGCAGGAAAAGCGAATGTAATGCCATCAGCTTGATGCCATCCCTAGCTCAGGTTTCAAATTCTCAAACCATCTCAATGTTCCCTAATAGCCTGCTACTCAAGTGTGATCCCTGGTCCAACAGCACGAACCTGTGAAGTTGCTGGAAACAGAATCTGCACATTAGCAAGAGCCTGGGGCGTACACGTTAAAATTAGAGAAACACTGCCCTCAACACAGTGCCGTCTTATTTAAGCTTTCAAATGTTTTAATTTATTAAGTGTAAAATACATGCAAGAGCATGTCAAATGATTCATTTGAGAAGAGTAAAAGCATAAGGCATACTAATCACTTTCGTCCCCAGGAGATGGTCTCAAATTGCATCTTACATGTAAATGACATCTTACAGGTAGAGTAATGCAATGACTAAATATATCACTTGGCTTCAACAGACCCTTGAAAATGTATGTCTGAATGACAAGCACTAATATCCAGGAGGAGCTTAAAGAGCTATTTGTAATCAGAGGGGGCCTACTTTCATAAAGCATGATTTATTTAAGAACAAAAATCTGTTTGGTGCTATTAGCATTTACTCTTCAAAAAAGGTAGGAAAGTGAGACCAAAAGAATAGAATCTAACACATTTTTGAGTATTCCATGGGAATCTTCAAAGTGTGATAGTAGCACACAATGAACAGAATTTTCCAAGGGAGAAAACACAGCTGCCCCAGGGTCTTTAAATTCCTATGTAAAAAGAATAGATGCTTCTCAACTTGGCATTTACAAGCCAAGCTTTAAGGCCCTAGAAACAACAAACCAGTGCTTGAAGATGGTAGAATTTGTTTAGAAACTTCTTCAGTGAAGAGACTCAAGGCAATAATGATTGCGAGCTAACAAAGTACTCAGGGATCACTGGAGACCATCACTGTGCATCCAAATTGCAACTCTTCCACTTGCTTCAACTGTGTCCTCTGTAAGGAGAGAAAAAGCCCTATCAGCCAACCCTTTGCCCCAGGCCTTGCTCTCTTGGCAGGTGGACTTTACTCATGAGTGGTTCTCCTATAATTACATAAGAAGAGGATGTGGTCCTGAAGAAAGCTCCTAATGGGATTACATGGGGCAAACCGTCACTGTTTATCCACCTCAATAGGAGAAAAGTCCCATCTAGATCGCGCTTGTGTTGATCAGCTATGGCAAGTTCAGTGTTGAAAGAAAACAAACTCTCAAGGTTTTCTTTGTGCTTCTTGGGAATTCCATAAAATAACTGTGCATAATAGACTTGTCCTAATTCCTGGATCAACAACTGCCTACATATTATATCAGCCAGTAGACTGTATCTTTGTTCAAATTAGTGCAAGTGTAAAACTGCAACCACCTAGGCAATAATGATTTTTTTTAAACTTAAGTAAGGCTAAAATCTCCATATTTCTCGCACTAGGGGGAGAAATCCTTTTAGACCTTAAAATGGAGACTGTATTTATAGAGAAAGCAGTATAGTATAATGATCAAAAGCATAGCCTCTGAGTTCTCATCCCACCTCTGGCACTTAGGAGCTAGATAAATTAGTTAACCTTTTTTTTTTTTTTTTTGCAGTACGCGGGCCTCTCACTGTTGCGGAGCACAGGCTCCGGACGCGCAGGCTCAGCGACCATGGCTCACGGGCCCAGCCGCTCTGCAGCATGTGGGATCCTCCCGGACCGGGGCACGAACCCGTGTCCCCTGCATCGGCAGGCGGACTCTCAACCACTGCGCCACCAGGGAAGCCCAGTTAACCTTTTAAGTCTTAGTCTCCCTATCTGAAAAATGGGGATAAAATAGTTCCTAACTCAACAGCACTGTTGAGATTAAATAGGATAATAGGATAATATTTGTGAGAAGTTATATGGTGCCTGACACATGGCAAAAACATAATAAATAAAACTTTTATTCTCTGTGTACTTGTTATTATTAATGATATCTAAAAAGGTGAACTCCAAAATGTAGAGTAAAATAAAATCACTTTGACTAACCAAGTTCTCTGTACTGACACTTCCTCCAGGATTTCTCAACATCAGCAGTATTTAGATTTTGAGCCAGATAATTCTTTTCTTGTGGAGCTGCTGTGTACATACAAAGATGTACATACAAAGATGTCTCCAGCTGCTGTGTACATACAAAGATGTACATACAAAGATGTCTCCAGCTGCTGTGTACATACAAAGATGTCTCCAGTGTACATACAAAGATGTCTCTGTGTACATACAAAGATGTCTCCAGACATTGCCATAGGTATGTCCCCTGGTGAGGCAAAATGCCCCCAGTTAAGAACAACTGACCCACCCCATCTTACAAGTACCTTAAAGAGTTAGTATTTTTATCTTGATTTTATAGAGGAAGGTGAAGATAAGTTTCTAATAAACAGAGCCCATAAATGTTTTGTGCCATGGCCACCAAAAAAGCATGAAAATGCAATATGTTTTTCATTCATTTATTCAGCCAATATTTATTGGGCACTGGAATGACGATACCATCATGCAGAGCTGATATGGTTTTTGCCTTTGTGAGTCTTAAAAGTATAATGAGGGGAGAGAAATGAATAAGCAGGGAATTATGGTACTGTGTAAAGATCTCCAATCTCAGGGCATCAGGAAATTATGGTACCATGTAAAAAGTTCTAATCTAGTGCATGGGGTATCAGGAAAAACACAGCAGAGGAAGGACTGTCTACGTGAGGATCTGAAGGATAGTAAGGTGCAAGCCAGGGAAGAGATTCCAGAAGTTCTGCACATGGACGGTTGTAATGTGGACCAAGAGGTGAAACCCAGCCCAGCTCAGAGAAGGAACAAAATTTTGACTGCACAGCACTTTTGCCCAACTCTTTGCTTCCCACAGAGATAGTCCTGTTTCTAGAAGTTAATAAACAAACCCATGTTTCAAAATCATTAGCCATTTCATTTATAAGTCTCTGAAGGTTGATAACAAAAAGATTTTGCTTTACAAGATGGATTTCAAATATTGAGAGCAAAAGGTGTGGGGTTTTTCTTCTTTCTTTCCTATTTGAATAGTGCACTGAGTATGTCTCCCCTCCAGGAAATGAGAGAATGTGAAGAATGGCTTAATGGAAGGTGCTAGGTAAAAACAGAAATTTTCATTTAAAGCAGAAAAGAGTTTCAAAAGCCCGAGTGTAAAACAACATGCAACAAAGGCTCTTTGGAGACAGCAAGACCCTGACCCTGCCTGTCTGTTAAAGATGACAGTAACGGCAGCAGTTATGCCAGGCTACTTTTTAACTCTTTTCATAGGAACTGAGACTCAAAAGACATAAATCATGGAAGAGCTTTCTGCAAAGTGTTTCTCTCCTCATGTTGCCTAAAAAGTTTTTTAAATTAATTCCAGGGGCTCTTAATAAACTCAGACTATAAAAATCATAGTACAGAAAACAGGCATTATCTATAAGCACTGCCGATTCCATAGTATAATGACACCAGGACAAACCTAATAAAAACCTTAATGGTTTCGGCATTGCCTGGATTGTGCCAAGACAGCACACTGCCTGGAGCGATGCAAGTGAAAAAGCTACTGTTGATGAGCTTTTTTTTTCCCAGAAAAGTTTCCCTGGATACATCAGACTTAGAGCTTCTGGAGTTAAGTTTGTGCTTAAAATCGACACACACAGGTGCAGAAACCATAGGCCCAACTACACTGCAAATGTCTTTGTTATAATCTGGAAACACTAAAGCAATTTATAGATCTTGTGCACATTTCCACATTCCTTAAGATAGGTTATAAATACTGTTCCTATAACAATCGGAGAGTTCTGTAGTTAGCTGGCCAAGATGTGGGAATTAGCAGAGGAATGCGGAGGAAAATATAACAATAGCTACCCCCTAACTTGAAACCATTTTTCCATCTCATTCACTGAAGCTCAATCAAGCTCCTTGAAGTTTTTCTCATTAGACAGATATTTTTCTTTGCCAAAACAAAGGGAGAGAAAGAAAGGAAGAGGGAGAAAAGGAGGGAAGGAGGGAAGGAAAGAAAGGAAACACTTTATTTAAACAGTCGACAATTTTCTGGCTCCAGTCAGTCTAGAATGGAAAACATTAAAATTGGACCAAAAAAAAAAAAAAGAAAAACTATTCTCCTGACAAGCATAAAATTCTCTAACACACTTGAAGGGTTGTTCTCACATGGTTTCCAATGCAGTTGGTTTGAATAATAGGGCTAAGTTTAGAACAAGTTACAATGCTAAAAACTCAACTGCATAAGCTTTGAGGACACCTTCATTACTGCCATACGCTTCTCTCAATCCACTAGGGAGCTCCCACTGACCATCCCCTGGGTTCATATAAATCTGTATAATCTAGGACTGCAAGACTGAGTCTTCACGGTATTTAATAAAGCCCACTGGTGAACAGACACTATTAGAGAAGAATTTTATTCAGACAGCGCCAACAGGATTAAACGAAGAAAAAAGTGTATGGTCAATAAAGGATGGAATTCCCTACAGCTCATATCTATACACTCTTCAACCCATTTCAAAGGGAGGTAGTTCAGCAGTCATTAATTTGCTCAGATACTGAGCACCTCACAGGTCGGGCATAGAAAATAGCTGATTTCTTAGACGTAACTTTGGGAGAGATTTTTCGCATCATCTGATCCAGCGATTCCCCATCCCCAAGGGTCATCAAAAACACTTAGGGAAGGTGATGAAACATTAAAGTTCCTGGGTCCCACCCCTGCAGATTCTGGTTTGACTGGTCTTCAAAGAAGGCTGGGTAGGTACATTTTGTCAACTTTCCCCAGATGGGTTTGATAATCAGTCACTTTAGGGTCTTACTACCCAGCCACTCACTAATCAGGAACTGCTTTCAGGACATCGAGACAACTGGTCCTTCTTGCTTCTGGATCAAATCAACAAGTGAGAGGTAGAGGTGGCGTGGGGGCATGGAAAGAGCAAAGGGTTTGGAGTCAGAATTTAACTTGACATCAGTGCAGCCACTCAAACGGCATGACAATGGACACTTAACCTCTCTGTGCATCACCTTTCTTCATCTCAAGAGGGGATAATAAACCATGCTCATGTTGGGAAGACTAGATCTAATGCATGTAAAGTAACAAAAAGCACCAACTAGGCACTCAATAAACTGTGATTTAAGAGAGGTAGAGATTGTATAATGAGAAAAAGGTGGGTCTGGGGACAGTTGACCGGGACAGCTTTCCCACTTACTAGCTGTGCTAATTTGGGCACATTACTTCATCTCCCTATGCCCCAGTTAACTCATATGCAAAATGGGGAAAATGATAGTATTAATCTCTCAGAGTTGTTGTAGGACTATAAATCACTTAGAATATCATCTAACACATGGAGAACATACATTCATTGTGTCATTCTTATTACTAGCATTAAAAAAAAAATAACAAAAAGCCCCCTATTCTAGGAAGCTTTTGTCCCTAATTTAGTAGACAGGTCATTCTGTTTAATTCATCAAATTTTATTTTTCTCTGACTTTCATTCTCTATTTTTATCATAGTTCTTTCCTCTGGGATACACACACACACCTTTCCATCCATCAACCTGCAAATATGTGGAGACATTTATTGGGTCTCTGAGATCTCTTCCTTTCCTGTGTAAATGTCCCTTTTCTTTCATTTGCTCCAGAGTCTTAGCAATGCTGATTCCTTCACTGGCAATGCCTTTCTTGATATGTGTTGCCCAGAATGGAAAATAAGACTCATGAGGTCTACCAGCACCAAGTACAGCTCAGCAAATACTCGGGGAATGCCCACGCCCTGCCAGGCATGGAGCTGGTAACCAGAAAGATACCTATGACATGGCCCTTGGTATTGCGTAAAGGTTCATGTCATATCAAGTAACTTTTTGTATAAAGCTCTTTATAATTCCAAAGACTTTTAATATGTTTCATTTCATCTAATCCCACAACAGCCCATAGGAGCTATTTATATCAACGTCAAATGAAGTCCACAGAGACGAAATAATTTGCCTGAAGCCACATAGACGGTATGGACAGAGGATAGTATTATAAATCTTCCGTATGAAAATGCAAGCTTCAGGTATAATTTTATGAACGGTGTTAGTTACAGTGGTATTAAAACCAACATCCGGGCTTCCCTGGTGGCGCAGTGGTTGGGAGTCCGCCTGCCGATACAGGGGACACGGGTTCGTGCCCCGGTCCGGGAAGATCCCACATGCCGCGGAGCGGCTGGGCCCATGAGCCATGGCCGCTGAGCCTGCGCGTCCGGAGCCTGTGCTCCGCAACGGGAGAGGCCACAACAGTGAGAGGCCCACGTACCGAAAAAAAAAAAAAAAAACAAACCAAAAAACCAACATCCACTTCCCTGAAAAAACTAAAGCCCCTCGCCACTGCTCAAATTTTCAAAACTAGCAGCAGCCTGGCATTTAAAGTGGGTAACGCTTCCAAGCAGGACTGGTGCATAAGTAAAAGGTAATTACACCAGGGGGCCCATTATCTGCTCTGCCCACGTGACTCCAGGACTCAGCAGGAATGGGAAATCAAGGGCTTTCCAGATGATGGGCAGCAGCAAGATGCCAAGAACTGGAGGCGTCTAAAGGACTAGACAGCTACTGATAAGCTGGTAGCAAGACAGACAACAAAGTCTCCTTGCCTCCTTCATAGCCAAGAGTCCCAAGTTTGCTGCCACCACGTTCTACAGCTTGGGAAGGTCTTTATGTGGGGTCACTGTCGGAAAAGCCATTTAAGGGATAAAACTAACTGCCAACTGTCCTACATACAGCCACCTTCTGTATACTAATTAAATGAAATGTTGTTAAGTGTTGTGAGTTCCTTGAATTCCAAGTGAAAAAAAAGTCTGTAGAAAATGGGATCAGTAAGCTACCAAACAGTAATTTTAGGGAAAATCTTTCTACATCTGCTTTTTCTCTACAAGAGACTTTGTTCAGACAATCCTATAATAGCATTTGACACCAGGAAATCTAATAGGTTTTCTTTTCCCTCTTCCACTCTATAACTCAAACATGCAGTGCTCATTCTGAATATGTGTGTCCCAAATGAGAATTCGTCCTCTTTTCCTCACCCCTTCCCTCTCTTTCTTTTTCAAAAGGCAGACTGTGCAGGGCTAGAACAAAAGATGTTTAAACAGTTCTTGATAATTCAAGAGAAGGAATAAGCAAATAACTATACTCACATTATTCACCACTAGGCTCTTGTACATTTCCAACTGGAGTTCAGATTCAGCTAAATATTCAAATACCTATTGAGAGCTAGTCACTACTAGTCTTGTGAAATGCCTACACAGCTATGAGAAGTTAAGTCATTATTACTCCTAATTTACAAATGAGGAAACTAGCTTGGAGAAATCTGTGACTTCCACCAGTTCAAACAGTAGCATATCCTAGAAATAGAACTGCAACTCAATTTTCCTGGCTAAAAAACAATCAGTGCTCTTCCCACTACACCACATTTCTCTCCTTATCAGTTTAGGGTATACAGTCTCTCATTTCAAAAATTCTTCTGTAACACCCCAGGTTCTCTTTGCCCTCTATTCTTTCATTACAGCAATGAAGCAAACACTTCCCACTCAATCACAAGCCCAATCTCCCCTGTGCCCACCTGAGTTTCAGATTCCCACTAGAGAAAGTCACCTAACAGCACAGACTAGTTCTACCTTAAATAAGAAATCCCCAACCTAAAGTGAGACCTCACCCCACCTAGCAATTTTACTGCACTTCTCTGGAAAGCATTCTCTCCCATTCTCCTCAAAGATGGCATTAAACTTCACTCTCCTTAGCCCTCCAAACCTTATTCCTCTCACCCTCAGTAGACAACCTGACTTTAATCTGAAGATAGCGGAAGGCATCAGACAGGATCTCCCACCTCTTTCTGTTGCCAAACATACGAGTTTATCTTTATGTGCACCTACTTTCTTTTCCTTAAAGGTTGATCACATCATCCGTTCCTTGGAGCCCTCGCCCTACAGGCCTCTCTGGAAGATAACTATCTCTTCCTTCCCTGTGTGCACAATCTCTCCCTCTCAAACTGGATCCATGTTTAAATATTCCCCACTATTTTCCACTAAAAAAATCTCCTTGACCCTCAAGTTCCCCTCCAGCTATTCCCACATTTCTCTCCTTTTAGCTAAATTCCTGGAAAGAACAGTCCATCATCAATATCTCTGTTTCCTCACCTCCCATCCACCTCACACCAACACATTCCATGCTGGTTCCCACTCCTACTCTCCCACAAGCTTCTCTTCTAATGTTTACATTAGGAGATGTTACCAATCTGCCCCAGGTTGGCAAATCCGAAGGGCTTTCTTTTGACTGTATTCCTCCCACTTAATCTCACAGCAACATTTAGACTTGTCCATGCCCTTACTGAAACATCCTCATTCCTTCGTTGCTATGACAGCTGCTAGTTTTCTTCCTATTTCTATTGTTATTTCCTATTTTGTAGGTTCTCCCTCTTCAGTGTAGCCATTCAGTGTTAGTCCAATAAGCTTGGGTCCAGACACTCTTCTTTTCTTCCCTTTGTAAGAAATGGCATCCAAGCCTTAAGCTTAAATGATCATATATGCAAATGATGCTTGAGAGGGTGTGGAGGGAAGGGAACCCTCCTACACTGTTGGTGGGAATGTAAATTGGTACAGCCACTGTGGATAACAGTATGGATGTTCCTTGAAAAACTAAAAACAGAAATACCATATGACCCAGCAATTCTACTCCTGGACATATACCCTGAGAAAACCATAATTCGAAAAGATAGATGCACCCCAATGTTCTTTGCAGCATTATTTACAATAGTTAGGACATGAAAGCAACCTAAATGTCCATCAATAGAGGAATGGATAAAGAAGATGTGGTACATATATACAATGGAATATTACTCAGCCATAAAAAGAACGAAACAATGCCATTTACAGCAACGTGGATGGACCTAGAGATTATCATACTAAGTGAAGTAAGTCAAACAGAGAAAAACAAATATGATATTTAAAAATATGTGGAATCTAATTTAAAAACATGATACAAATGAACTTATTTACAAAACAGAAACAGACTTACAGACATCAAAAACCAACTTATGATTACCAAAGGGGAAACAAGGTGGCGGGTGGGGGGGGGAGGAGGGATGAATCAGGAGGATGGGATTAACATACACACACTACTATATACAAGAAGATAACCAACTACTGTATAGCACAGGGAACTCCACTCAATATTCCATGATAACCTATATGAGAAAAGAATCCAAAATAGAATGAATATACGTGTGTGTATAACAGAATCACCTTGCACCTGAAACTAACACAACATTGTAAATCAACTAAACTCCAAAAACAGTTTTAAAAAATGATCATATATACAATCAGAAACTTCAATCTCCATCCTAGACTGTCCTCTCAGCTGCTTATCTGTACACCCAAACGCCCACCTGACTTACTTCAGTGTTTCAGGAGCACTTCCAACATAGCATTAACAGTTTTACAAACTTTAAAAGAATCTTACATACATGAACTCATAATAAAGCTATACATTTTATACTGTTATTATCTCACAGAGGGAATGGAGGCTCCAAGTTAAGTAGCTTCTCCAAAGTGGATGAGCAGAGAAGTGACACAGATGGACTTGAATTCAGGCATGATCTGCAGGGCCTTGCTCCTATCCTGTGTTCTGTCTCTCTGTAAACTCCACACATTCACAAGCTGGTCCCTCCCCAGGGCCGGGAGCAGCACATGGCAGGCATTCAAGAAGTGTTTGTAGAATAAATGGACGAATCAAAGAACGACCTTCAGATGATTAGTTTGTTTGCAGAGGCAGTCTGTGAAAGCTTTTCAGCTTCTTCAATCTGAGGTCCCATAAGAAATCACTAAGATAATATTTCAGAACAGGCTTCAAGGGTTTTACACTACACTAACCCAGCTGGAGAGATTGATGGATAAATAATTCCCAAACACAAAGGAACTAGATGACTTTAGGAAAAGACACAGAACACTCAAGTGGAAAATAACTGTAATTACTACAGCACTGTACTTCTTTTACAAAATAATATCAAATTCTGTGGTCTTCTTCAGCAAGAGTACTACTCAGATAAGATCAGTCTGATCTATTACTGCAAACTCTGTTTGATGAAAGACACATCTGATCATGCTAGATACCTAACACCTCAGTTTTAAAATGGTGATGACCTGAATTCAGGTAAGTCTTTATGGTCTACAGCAAATACGTGTTCTGCTTATATATACCAACAGCTTATAAATATTTACATACATTCAGTGTGACAGTTCAGCTGCATTTTAATAGCATATCACTTTACCACGCCACATAGTTAGAATCATAATATAAGCCAGTATCTTTGAGAGCTATAAAAATGCTTATGAAAAAAAACAAACTGAATCCAAAAATATAAACATGGCCTATTTTTCCCACCAAAATACTGCGCCCTATATGTAATAGACATAATGAAACAGAAAATCTCGTGTCTCCTTCACAAGGAGAATACAGATTTCAGGCAATGATATTGATTAGGTGCGTGAAATGAAATTACATAGTGTGTATTCCCATGTGGGTTATCTGGTTTTGAGTCTAAAAAAACAAAAAATTCATTGCTTAAGCCTATTTCAGTATGATAGTGATGGCTCTGAATGTAAGTGGTATAAAATTTCCTCACTGAATAAACAGGCTTTATAGTGCACCTTCTCATCTTCAGAACACCTGTCACGCAGAAGTGTCAGGCTATGTTCAGGGGACTATTTCTGGATCTGGAGGATGAGAAGGGACAAGAAACAGAAGAAAAAAATATTATTCCTTATCCTTAACCCTCTCCTTCTCTCAAGGAAATTCTCCCCTGCCCTGACCCTGGAACATGTCTAGATATGGGTTAAAATTAAATCAAGTGATTTCTAAGACATAAAATAAAACCTGAGATGAGAGCCATCAGTACCACATCCAGTGTAGCTACACAGTTCAGATAAGGAACAATTCAAAGGAAAATAATAAAAACACACACCCACAACAGATTTTAAAAGCTACCTTTAAAAAATCTATACTGGTGGCCTTTCTCATTTGAATGAATTTTGAAATATGTTCCCCCAATACTGAGGAATTTAAACATATGAGAAGATCCTTTTATAGGTTTATACGCAGTCAGAGCCCTGCTTTCATTTATGAACACTGCAGGTTCCCAACTTTACCCCACATGCAAAAAGCCTGTATTCTCTTAAGTATTGAATATATGCTGCCAATCAATTTCAACCACTTAAGTCTTTGTTAAAAAAAAAAAAAAGAGCTTCCACCAAAATATTTTTTAAAAATCAGGAGAACACAATAACATTTTTTCTTTTTCTTTTCTTTTCTTTTTTTTTTAAAAAAAGAAAGCAAGCTACAGTCTGACGTAGTCCATGTCACCCAGACCCATGTGCACATAGCTGGCAGCCAGAGGGAGGCAACACAGCTGTAAGATGATCCCAGTAATACACACACACACACACACACACACACACACACACACACACACATACACACACACACCCATCACATGAAAAAGTTTTGACTGTTTTTTCATCTTTGTCTCAGCTACTTTATGGTTGTTCAGAAAAGAATTCCTATCTTCACTTGTAAATAAAACTAAAAACTCAAGTATTAGAGAGTAATGTGAGTTTGGGATGATAAAGTAGATTTTAAAGACTGAGATTAATGAGGGGAGCATATATGTTTGAAATCAGATTGGATTACTCATTCCTTCCTTAGCTACATTTTCACACTTGACTGAAATGCAGGGCCCCCTGGTCCTTGGGAGTACCGCGGTGGGTCTAACAAGGTTTAACTTCTAAAATATCACATCTAAATGGCAGGCCTGCTCTCTTAGACAAAACACTCAAGAAACAGATCAAGGAAAAAGACTCGTGGGTGGGCATCTGCTTAATGTGACACGGTTTCCCAAAGGACCTGTGTTTCCACAAAAACCTTTTTACACCAGTTCCCTGACACTTACAATTTCATAATTGTAAACCAATTTCTTTGGACTAGAATGTTACCCTCTCTAGAAATCCAAATATCCTTGGCAGACATTCTAAATCAAGTGAAGTGTATCAGACTTTATCCTAAAGCTAGTATTTCTCATTCCTTCATTCATTTGTCAAACAAGTGTTGAGTGGCTACTCTGTGCCAGACACAGTGTGAGGCCCTTGGGATACAAAGATGAACAAGACAGATAAAGTCCCTGCAGTCGGGAAGGTTATCTGTTTTGAAAGCAAGACAGAAAAGAAATATCAAATAACAACTACAAACTTGAGACTGGAAATAATAAAATTATGAGCGACGTCATGAAGGGCATAGAGAAGTATGATAGAGCATATTGGGAGGCTGTGAGCGTGAGTATAAATATGGCAGACATGGATGACATCTTGGAGAGTGGGATTGCCAAAGGATGAGCAGCTGATACCCATGGGGGAGCTGGGACAAAGGAGGGCAGTGCATGGGAGGAGAGAGGCTAACACAACAGTCCAGGTCTTAGCAAGAGCACGTACAAAGTTAGTAGGGAAGAAGAGTCTGGTCTTTTCCGGGAACTGAAAGATCAATGTGGCTGGGGATGTTTTGTGAGGAATGGGGTGGGTGGAAGGACCAAGGGTTCCGAAGGGCCTGGATACACAAGGCCTTGAGGCTTTGGTAAACCACCTGAATTTTATTCTAAGGACAACTGGAAGCCAGCAATTAAATGGGTTAGAGCAGGGAGGGTATAGAGAGGGATGGTAACGATGAAAAGGGATACCCTGAATCTGTACAGTGTAGAGTGGAAGGAGGTCTGGGGAGAGGAGAAGGATGAAGTAAAAACAGGAAATTTTATCAGAAGAGGACAAAGCAACTTCAAACTTCTGTCTGAATTGTCTCTTCAAATGTCCTGTTTCAGACAGCCTTCCAAATACTGTCCCCACTCCCATTTTCTCATCTGTCTTAAACTCTCTTTGAAAATAGATGTTGTATAAATAAGAAATAAATAAAAGAAATATGGCTTTCCCTAAAGAATCTTGAGGACAAAGTAAGGTACTGATACTGCATAAAGACAGCCATGTAATTAATGAGAAAGCTCTCCCTGCTTCTAGGGTGAACACTGAAGACTGTCACCCTGCTTAGCATAATGTCCCCTCCACTGGGAAAGGCACAGACCACCCGCTGTTCCCAAGCAAGTAGATTGGTCCCTACCTATAAATTATTCTATGTAGTGAAGAAGAACACTGGCTTTTTTTCCTGAAGCTATGAGCATAGCCTGGCAAACCACCATAGATAATTTTGAAAAAGTGGCTTTTCGTGACCCTAGTGACACAAAAGTGGCCAGTGATGTCCAGGGTTTGGCAGGGCTGCATCATTCATGAGAGGCTGGGCTGTCTCACCTGAGTACAGGGGTGGCATCAATGCCCTGGCTCCCTGCAGGTGAGGTGGGCGCCTCTCCAGGGTAGCCCGTGCAGTTTCTGCTTTTACCTGAAATCTGCTCATACGTTTCTAGAGCTGAATCTCCTCACAGGGAGTGAGTTGGTCTTTGCGGGGACTCAAGGGTGCAGAAACTGGGGGTATTGGCGTCAGGACCTAAGGAGGTGAATTCCCAGGTGAAAAAGCCACCTCCATCGGCTCCCTTTGAACGTGGCTAAGCCCTGACCCTTGTGCTTTCTCAGAAGGTTCTGTCCCCCTGACTCTCTTGCTCACTCTTCAAGGAAGTCAGAGTATGGAGATAATATCAAAACTAGTGCAAGGTCCTGAAGGAGTTGAAACTGACCACAGCATCACCCTCAGACCAAGACCCGCACCCTTCCATCAGGGCAAGGGGTGGACAGGGCCAAACAGTATGACTGTCTGAAGACTGTACAGCCTCTTCTAAGCTATGTTCTTTGTAGCCAAGGTCCATAATTTCCTGTCCCAAACCTTCTCCCAGGGCCTGGGTGGGTTTCTCTGCTGCGTCTGTCCTCCCGAAGTTCTGACATCTCTAGGTGTCCCCTGTTTATCTGGGGGAGGAGAGTGCAGAGCTGGTGTGCGTGGGCCCAGCCCCTTGTGGTTCAGGATGGAAACCCCATGGGGAATAGAAGAGGCTTGGGATCAGCTCTCTTTGTGTTGTTACTTTCCATGAAGCACTGGTGGAGTCAGACTTCTAAAGTCAAACCTGCCTGGCCTTCCAGGACATTCTGAAATGCAGATCAGTCATAGTAGGAGGATTGTACGCATTTTATAAACAATCTGTTAATAAGATGGATAACTTTTGAAAGATTAGCTCTGTGGCTGGCCTCTCTCTAACCGCTGCTCAGGGGTCTGCTAACGTTTGGGTTACACCTGCTGATGGCAGAAGCTCTTAACATGATGAGAGTATCTTCCTTCATGAAGAGAAGAGTGGTGCATAGTTGCTGAATAAATATGAACATCACCTTGGAATTTTATCTCCTAAGCATATCTTTAGGGTGAAAGAAATATAAAAAGTTTGAGAAACTTATTAATAACTCACAAGAATTGCTAGAATTGCTAATTCTGCAAACAGCAAAAATATAAATAAAAACCCATTCATTCATTCATTCATTCACTTATTATTGAATGCCCACTACCCAACAGGTAATGGATTGTTATGAACTGAATTGTGTTCCTTAAAACTCACATGTTGAAGTCCTAATTTCCAGGACCTCAGAATGTGACCATATTTGGACACAGGGTCTTTAAAGAGGTATTAAGGTAAAATGAGGTCATTAGGGTGGGCCTAATCCAATATGACTGGTATCCTTGTAAGAAGAGGAGATTATAGGACACAGACACACGCAGAAGGAAGACCATCCGATGACACAAGGAGAAAACCACCACCTATAAGCCAGGAAGGGAGGTCTCAAAACCCCGCTGACCCTGCTGACATCTTGATTTTGGACTTGTAACCTACAGAACTATGAAAAAATAAATTTCTGTGGTTTAAGCCACCCAGTATGTGGTACTTTGTTATGGCAGCCCGAGCAAGCTAACCCAGAGAGACGCTCAGCTCAATAACTCATAATACAAAGGAAGAGAAAGACATGTCACAACTAATTGTAAGACCACGTGATTAAGAACAGCTCACTTACATCCAACTCTCAGAGCAAAATTGAAAGCAGGCTTGTTTGTAAACCAAAGGAAGGGTTTTCTTCTAGAAGTCCACTTTAAACCTAATTTCAACTTCCAGGCCTCCCCATCAGGATTTCTCATTCTTGGAACTGAAAACGTTCTTCTCCCAGGTGCCTTGGTCATACCCTCAGCAGTTCCAAGAATCCACCCACCTCCCACTTTTCAGGCCAACAAATAATACTTCATATCTTCAATGACAATCCATTAACAAAGTACCTATCTAAGGAGGGAAATATCCACAGGATAAGGGAGCATCACTCCCAGGTCAAAACTTGCTCAATCCCATATTATAAAGAGTCAACCCCACTCTAACATAGTACGCTGATGCCTTGGGTTGGAGGAGAACACAGTCATCTGAAATACAATAGACCATGCATTCTCAACCAGGGCAATGTTGTCCCCAGAGGGTAAGAAAATTTTTCTTAGGGAAAGGAGAAGAAAACCTTAGATATTATGATAGTTTATGACCCTCCACGTGGCCACAGTACATAAGCGGATATACTGCATATCTATGGTATTAAAATGTTATGAGGGAATGAAATCTTTAGGAAAAAAATCTAAGCAATCTCCTTAGGGGGGCAATAAGGATGAAAAGTTTGAGAGACACAGTCATAGACTACCAAACAGGGAAATAAGAATAGTAATAGCTAACATGTACTGAGCGCCACCTGCAACTGAAATGCGCAGTGCCGAGTGCTTGAGATTTGCCAGCTCATTAAATTTTTCTGGCAAGCCTGTGAGATAAGTATTATTATTATATTACTATTTTAAGTGACACAGAAACTGAGGCATAAGTGTTTAAGTCATTTTCCCAAGATTACACAGCTGAAATATATGATAGCTGGGATATATATGGCAGAAAGTTTCTGCCCAATATTCCACTTAATCAATATACCAGAAAGTTCGATGGTCTCATGTCCTCATGAAACACACTGATCACCACCCAGCACATACTGGGCGTTAGTGGCTGCTCAGGCAATCTTCTGGCACCTCCACACATGTGCTCTTGACCGTCAAGCCCTTACCAAACCATATTATACCAACTATACTTTTAAAAAAAATTACTGAAAAAAATATTCTTTATATATATACATTTTTCACATTCTTTTCCCTTATAGGTTATTAAAACATAATGAGTATAGTTCCCTTTTGGGTTATCTATTTTATGTATAGTAGTGCGTATATGTTAATCCCAACCCCCTAATTTATCCCTCCCCCACTTCCCCTTTGGTAACGATAAGTCTGTGGGTCTATTTCTGTTTTGTTAATAAGTTTGTTTGTACTCTTTTTTTTCAGATTCCACATATAAGCAATATCATATGATATTTGTCTTTCTCTGTCTGACTTACTTCACTTAGTATGATAATCTCTAGGTCCATCCGTGTTGCTGCAAATGGCATTATTTTATTATTTTTATGGCTGAGTAATATTCCATTGTATATTTATACCACATCTTCTTTATCTATCCATCTGTTGGTGGACATTTAGGTTGCCTCCACATCTTGGCTATTGTAAATAGTGCTGCCATGAACATTGGGGCACATGTACCTTTTCAAATTAGAGTCTTCGTCTCTTTCAGATATATGTCCAGGAGTGGGGTCACTGAATCATATGGTAGCTCTATTTTTAGTTTTTTTAAGAACCCTCCACACTGTTCTCCATAGTGGTTGCACCAATTTACATTCCCACCAACAGTGTAGGAGGGTTCCTTTTTCTCCACACCCTTTCCAGCATTTGTTATTTGTAGACATTTTGATGATGGCCATTCTGACTGGAGTGAGGTAATAATACCTCACTGTAATTTTGATTTGCATTTCTCTAATAATTAACAATTATGCCAACTATACTTTTGTATTGTAATTATATAAGAATAAATATTTCACAATGCAATAAAATAGGGGAACAAAAAAGGAGTTACTCATTGTATGAAAATCTACTTGAATGGCTTAGAAACATTGATGAAGGACAAGTCAGTTAAAGTTTCTGGCAAATCAGGGGACATGTGGGTAAGGAGAGGGCAGAATCTTAAAAATCTTGAACGATTCTACACTCAAATTACTCTCCAAGTGCCTAAATGTTTTTATTCCAATGTAAGAAAGCAAACTGGAAATCAGAGCTGATGCATGTGGGGAAGGGAAAAAATGTTAATTCGATCAGTGGATCCACATGCAGGCAATAACTTGGATCCTACATCAAAAGATTGCCAAGTTAGTGTCCGTTTAGATGGTTTTCTGTGTATGTGTATCACTTATTAAATCTTTTTATGACTTCTTAATTTACCTGAAATTACTGTCCCAATTACGTCTGATAATAGATAACTTGTACACTGTATATGTTTTCAAATGTATAACATGGTTCTATTAGCCCTAAAGCCTGGAAAATCTGTGACTTATTATTGAGGCAAAAACGTAAGCAAAATTGCTGAGCTCCATCCAATGGAGAGAGTTACCGTTACCAAAATAAATGACGCTCCCTATTTCCAACTAAATTTGCAAGTTACTGAAAGAATAACATAGCTGAGAGAAAACAAGGGGCTTCCTAAATGATCCTTCTTGACGAAACAGAGCTAGAGACAGACACAGCCATATAGTGACAGAGACAGACACCATATAGTGACAGAGATGTGACAGAGAGAAAGAGAGAGGGGAGCAGGCAGAGAGAGAGAGTCAGAGAGCCAGAGAGAGACAGAGACAGAGAGACAGAGAGATTGAAATTTTCATCAGATGGAAAGGAGGCCGGGTACAATATTAAAGGAAAAGATGAAAAAGAACAGTTAAAGTCTTCCATACGCAGGCACTTCTGACTACCTGAATTATTTACCAGATGCACTGTAGTTAGGTCCCAAAAGGGCTACAAATTCTTAGTGTGTCTTCTTTGTGACCTGTGATGATTCTGAACCTTCCGTGTCAGAGTCACGTCTTCGCTACCCGGCACTGACAGCCAGAAGGAGGCTGCGAGGGCCACTGTGGTCTTCCCATTTCCTTTCCTAACCACCCCCATCCCACGCCTCTGCACAGACACAGCAGGAATGACTAATTTCTTCCCATTTTTTAAGCCCTCTTTGAAGGTACTTCTCTAGGACTGCTCTGAACTGCAGCTATTTGGAGCAATTTAGTTTATCTGCATCCTTTTATTCTCTCTACCATTAGTCCAATTTCAAAAACAGTAAGAACAAAAAAACTTCTCAGTTTTAAAAACAGTCCTTAGGCTTATTTATCTTGCTTCTGATTTTTTTTTTTTTTTTCTTTTTGGTGGAGCTTTCCATCTCTCACTCAACTTCTTCATCCACAGTAATTTGTGCAAACAACTGCTGCCCACAGCAATCATTAATCCTTAAAGGGTGACCTACTGTGAATAATAATGTTCAAAGACTAGGGCTTAGTTGTGAGAGGTCAAAAGAAGTCAAAGATATGATCTGAGTCGTTGAAAAATGTACACTATCGTTGCATAAAGAAAATACACACATTAGAAAAGATTATCAGGCAGCAGATAAGCATGTGAAATATACATGAAATAAGATATAAGTGAAAGATGATCTGGGTAAGAGCTAGGAAATCATGACTTTACTCCTGAACATTCCACTAATACAGGCATGTCACTTAACTTCCCTGGGCATCCTGTCATGCATCTTTATGGAAGAGGATGGACTCCATTGCATCTAAGCTCTTTTCTTCCAGCCCATCCCACCTACCCAAAATCAACAAAAAAAACTCCACAAAAATGTTTTTAAAAACTAGTAAGACAGGGTAGGATTAATTTAGGTAGGATAGGCTTTGAAGTTCTTGAGTTCACAGAAATACATTAAAGAAAGCAATAGATGCATATTCCAACTAGAGCAGTATGTTTTAATGTTATTAAAATGGTCCCATCAAGACACAGTGAAAAGTCACCTTTTGTTACCCAGAAATCTGTACAGTTTTAATCTCTGATCCCTTCTCCATTCTTTGTTCAGGTCCCAATTACATGCCAAGATTTGACAAAAAAGAAAAGAGAAGAAAAAATAAAGAGGGAACCCCTTCATCTTCTATCAGACGTTATTTATCTGTCCTTATCTTGTCCTCAGCAGAGAACATCACTCATCAAGGAACAATAAGACAGGGGCATTTTTTAATATGCTGGTTTTGAGCTCATCAGTTATTCAGACACTGCTGTTATTGTAGAAAGAACTGACGCAAGCCTTCCTTCTCCTCCTTAATAATCAATGCCCAGAACCTCAACTTTCCTCTTCCTTATTGATACAAGCAAAGGGGCCTCCGTCTGCTGTTCTCTGGAGTCTACCTCACTGGAGCAACAGGAGTGGTTACCAAGCTGCACGTAATGGGTGAAGGGCTCCATACTAAGTGTCTTCAGGGAATTCAGAAGGAATCAGTTCAAGTCCTTGCCTGCGTGTTACGTAGCACACAGGAAGACAAGGAAGATGAATAAATGAATAATTGAAGGCAGAAGGCCATAAATGCCGTAACTAGAGGTTATCAACAAAATTATATCCAGGCAGAAAAGAAAGGGAATATTTGATTGGGAATATCTGAAAGACTTGAAAAAAAAAAAAAAGTGGCATTTGAGATTAGCTCCCTTTCTAACTGCCCATTGAGTTGTAAACAAGAGAAGCACCTCACAACCCTCAACCCCCCCCCCAATAAACCTGAGCACAGAGATAATCATCAATCTGGGGTTATGACCAATTTTCCTCTGCAATATATCTTTAAAATGGTCATTAGTTTTATTTTAAACAGTAATGAAGGGCACACACAGAATTTACATGCATCAAAGGATATGCCATCCACGTATGACATTCTAGCAACTTGTTTCCTAATAAATAATCTGCCAGATATGTTCAGCTACAGGGCAAATAATGTGATGTGAAGGTAAGATTCCTAAAGCATAATCACGCCCACCCTTTCTATTTCACTCTCTGTAATAATTGGAGCTTTTGCCAAATCACAGTTTTCTGTACTGAATGTAGAGCTCCATTAAGCTACTCTCACTCTGAAAACTCTAACTTGGCTTTTGAACAAACCCTGACGAAGACAAAGAGAGCACAGAAAATAATCGATCCTGATGTCTCCAATTTGCTCCCTGAGCCACAGGGTATGGTAATGAAATCGGAAACGCCATCTCCCTTCCAGTGGAGAAGGTGGGAAGGAAGAAGAGCCACGAGCGGACCAGGAATGATTCTGCAATGGTAACTCCAAATCTGAACCTAGAGACTATTGCAAGGTTGTTTTAGCAAGATGGTTAACCTTTAGAAACTGGACCAGTTGTATCACTATTTTAAAAGACAGCTATGTAGGAGAGAGCAAAGAAAATAAGGTAGTTACGTATGTATTTTCATGTAACATACATGTGAATGTTTATATGCATTTACAGGATGAGTGTGTGTATGTATATATACACAAAAAACATTTATACCTACAAAATACACTGCACTATCCTTTACTATAAATAAGTATTTCATGACAAATTTCCGGTATGGTTTTACAAAAAAGTGTCTATTGCAGAAAGGGCCTTCCTCCATACAGACCAAGAAGTACTGTTTGTCACAGACAATGAACTCTCTTCTACCTGAACTCCCATCTGTACAGCCTGGTATTCAGAACACTCCATGATGGACTCAAGGACACATCTCCCATTTCTGAGTACTGTAAGCCAGATACATGGCAGTCCTTCTGCTAGCACTGTTTCTTAGCCATTCACATCGCTGTGGCCTTACCAACAATAATGATAATCGTGAAAAAACTAATATTTGAGTAGAATTTGAAATTTACAAACTACTCTCCCATGTATCTCATTTGATCTTCACAACATCTCTGTAAGACAAGTCTGTCATTGATCCCAGTTTGTAAATGACAGAACTGAGGCTCAGACAGTTTCAAAGATCTTCTCAAGCTTATCTAGGTAGTGGGAAGCAAGGCTGGAGTTTAAGTTCAAGTGTTCTGATTCCAGAGTTGTGCTCTTTCCTTTGGGGTGAGAAGAGCTTTAGGGCTTTTCTCCCCGGGCCATTAATCCACTGCAGCCTGCCATTCCCCAGCTTCTAGAGCAGCCTGCTGCTTTCTATTATCCAGAGACCTGCGGTCTCTCTGGGGAATTGGTGATGTGGGACATAACTTTAGTCCTGGAAGCCTGGCTGTGCTCCAGGACCTCTTTATTATCATCATGCCATGTCATTTAAAGTTCAATAGGGCTTGTAAGCAAGGCTGACAAAATGGCTCAGCAATGGTCTATGAGTTCATGCGAGTTCAACCCAGCCCTCATCGGTCTGGGCTGCCAGTTTGCTGCCTGCCCTGTGCCACATTCTGTCAGTGGGTCTCTTGCGTATTTTGCTTCCCTCCAATCTCATCCTATTCTCCCTCCAGCACTTCTGCCTCTGTCCCTGCATCCTCACCGCCTTCCTGAGCCTTAGCCCTGCCTGACCGTCAGCTGGACCTTCTCCTTTCTGATGTTAACCTGTGTCCTTCATCCAACCTCCTCCCCATCGTCCCGCCTACCACAGGACATGGTTTCTATTGTTTATTTGAGAACATGCTTTTTAAAATTTATAAAATTAAGGTAATATCTATCTTTCTGGTTTGGTAAAAGGCTAAATCAGTCATTCAACAAACATCTACTAAGCACCTACGTGGATGAGGCAATGTACAGAATGATGTATAAGTCAGAGACTTGACCTCAAACTAGGTCTTCTCTGATGACAAATATGATCAGGTCTCCACTATTCCAAAAACTCATTCCCAGCACTGGGAGTCCACCAAACTCCCACTCCATCTTTCTCCTTGCATTCTTGTAAATTACATTATCTCTATTTCTTACCCTCTGGATCTTTATAATTTGGCTTAAACTGTCCTGAAATATTTTTGAAACTGCTCTCTAAAAAGTCCACATTAGGATTTCATAATATAAAATTGAATAGTCTCTTTTGATCTTCCTTCACCCTGACTTCTCTGCAAGGAATAACACTCCTGACAACTCTTCCTTTCCCTAAGCTCTCCCCTTCATCAGTTTCTCTGATATCCCGTCAGTCTTCCTCTTACTTTTCTGACCCCATTTGTTTCTTCCCAACCCCTAAATGTGGACAGTCCTTACAGTTCTGTCCTCATTTACCTTCTATTCGAGGCACGATGAAATGTTACTGCTTTAATCGTATAAAGCTGGATCCCAAATCTTCAACCCAGTTCCAACACCTGATCAGAAATTCAGTCCTACATTTCCATACACATGGATGTTAACAGCATTACATCTATCTGCAACTTCAAACCAACTCTCTCAGGATCTTCTTCTGACTTCTTCATTCTGACTAATGGCATCAACATCCTCTTTGTTACTCACAGTGAAGAGGTCACCACTGCCTCCTACTTCCTCCTGACTTACCACCCAAATGAGTCACTGGTAAGGTCAAGTCTTACTTTAAAACTCCCTCTTCAGATACTTACTGCTAACCTCATAAATAAGCTAAACTGAACTTTCCTCGTGTGTCCTTGTCCCCAGTGTGCATGTGCGTCTGAACACTTTCTCTGCCGTTAATGAGCTGTAGGCGAATGTTCAGTAAATCGTTTAACTTCTCTAATCCAAAATTTCCTTACAACATGGTTGTAAAAATTAAATGAGGGCATTTATGCAAAGCTTTTACTTAGTAAATGGCCTGAATGGAATAAGTGCTCAGTAAATGGTAATCATTATTTTCATCATTCGACTTAGACTGTGTCTATATGAAGTAACTAAATTAACAGTTTTGAATGAAACAACTAAACTGAAATAGTGACAAGTGTAGAGGAGCCATTAAAGAGAGTCTAAAACTCAGGAGATCAAAGGTTTATTTTCCAACTGTAGACAATTATGTTTTTGACTGTAAATAAATCCATTTTGCTGGTATAAAAACAAAATGCCTCCAGAGCATTTTATCTCTGTAGTCCCACTCGGCGGTGACATCCTATCAGTATATAATTTTAAACCACACATCTTACTGTGTAATTCACCAATGCCTTTAAATTTCTGCAGAAGTGACTGAATTATAGAGAAGCATGGTTTCTTTGTGAACAGATCGTACTTCTCACAAGTTGTTTAAACCCCTAAATATCCTAAAGTTGACTGCATTTTGGTATCTCCAGCATTCAGTTTTAACTACGAAAACAGTGTAATTTAAGAAAAAATAACCCCATAGGCGTTTGTCATTTAGCTGGGAATGGCAGCCAGCAAAATCTGATAGAACAAATAAAGAAAACAAACGTTCAACAGCGCCTCCATACGGTACGTGGGCTTCTCACTGTTGTGGCCTCTCCCGCTGCGGAGCACAGGCTCCGGACGCCAGGCTCAGCAGCCACGGGTCATGGGCCCAGCCGCTCCGCGGCATGTGGGATCTTCCCGGACTGGGGCACGAACCCCTGTTCCTTGCATCGGCAGGTGGACTCCCAACCACTGCGCCACCAAGGAAGCCCAAATGTAGTTCATACCTAAATAGTTAATATTTCTCTTCATCTTTCTTTCATGCCCTGACACATTTTCTCTCATTTTCCAGCTCCTTGAACTACCTTTTTTCCTTATTGTATTTTAATTGACTTTTCATATTAAATTTTGCTGGAAAGGATGATTTGAGTTCAAAAACACCAGGCGTCATACCTTTTGAGCAAAGCCTTATGTCATATTTAATTTGATCCAAACTTCGATAGCAAATTCTGGTTTTCCTCTTTACTTTTTTTCCTATCCACACAATACAATATAATAAAGCATAGCTAATAATAATAAAGAAGGAAGAAATAGTTTCTGTCATTCAAACACTGATTTCACCTTGAGTTTCACACTAGTAAAACTCTATCATAATTTTAAAATGTTTGCTTGCTTTCTGAGAATCAAATAATTAAAGCCATATGCTATCTCCTAGCCTGGCATTCTCATTACCATTTAAAGTGTACTTAAAATCAATTGAAAGTCAACACATCACATAACAAGGCCCAGCTAACATGTTCTGATCTGTGTAGCTGCATGGTAACTGCTCACCTATGAAACATCCAAATTCTTGCAGGTACCATGGTGAGAAGCAGAAAGAGCTTAAACAGTGAAAATGTTTCAAAGAAAAACAAACAGAAAAATCTTCCAAAAGATGATGGGCTCAGTTACTTTGGAATTTCTAAATCTGAAGTTCTTTTATCTACTTGCGCATTGGAGAAATCCATCAAATAAATTCTCACATTAAAGTCCTTTTTCACTTAAAAAAAAAAAAGTTACTTCAAAAATACCCTGCCTTGTGTTCCTATCTAATCTCTAGTTTGGTCCATGGTTCTACAAGGCATAAATATGACATAGCAAACAAATGTGCTGGAGTGTCTCAAAAAAGAAAAAAGAAAAAAAATTACATGAAAACTGTGTGTCCAACTGCTTTAATATTTGCAGAAATATCTGATTCATTTGAGGATTCTTGTGAAGATGAGGGCTGCTGGTGGTTATTTAACTGACCTCACCTAAATCCGTGAAGACAGGTTCTATGTCAGTCTCCAGATCTGGAAGAGAAGATAACGTGTGAAAACAAACCATGGGGAAAGTTCAGAGGAGTCTGTTTCCTGGCCCCTGGGTGAGATGCGGCCTCGCTGACCTGTGCAGGGAAAGACTGTTTGTTTGTTGGACGCCAGTATTTAAAAAGGCCCTTCCTGAACAGTCAAAAAATGAACTGTAATTTCCTGAAAGGCAGCCACGAGCCTGTCCTAAGATGAATGAAAAAAAATCCCGACACCCGACAGCAGAAATCTCCAAGCCCTCCAAATCCTCCCCAGGAGACTTACAGAAGTTAACTCCAAGCGACTGACCAAGCAAGGAACGTGCTCACCTCTTGCCAGTCATCTGAACCGTTCTAAGGCACCAAGAGAATACACATATGAAGACAGGACAACACAGATATGGCCTAGCTGTCCCGCTGGGCCTGTTACTTGGTATCGAGAACTTACCCCCAATAGAAAGAGCTATGGGTTTCACTTCCAGGCCTTTCTGTATTAGTACTTCAAAGAAAATTTGGAATATTAATCCTATTGATGCTATTTGAACATGGTAGGCACTTATATCTTGGATAACAGCAGGACATTAATTCCTAAGCTCTTTTCATATAGACTTCAAAAGATTCTTTCTTCCTTATCTTTGAGAGGAATCCATGAGTTCTCCTAGCTCTGTGCATATACACATACAGAAATAAACAAGCATGAATATACATTCAAAATGTATCTACCAACTATGGACATGTTCCCCAGGCCAAGCACTTTCTCCGGCATTTCTTTACATCTTATCACTAATCCTCACAAAACCCATGCAGGCCATTATTTGTAACTCATTATTGAGATTTTTAAAAATCTAAATTTTTTTTTTCTTTTTTCGGTACGTGGACCTCTCACTGTTGTGGCCTCTCCCGTTGTGGAGCACAGGCTCCGGACGCGCAGGCTCAGTGGACATGGCTCACGGGCCCAGCTGCTCCGCGGCATGTGGGATCTTTCCAGACCGGGGCATGAACCCGTGTCCCCTGCATCGGCAGGCGAACTCTCAACCACTGAGCCACCAGGGAAGCCCTAAAAATCTAAATTTAATTAAAGTGAAATAATTTGCTCAAATTCACACAGATTATAAACATCAGCTCTCGAACCTAGGATGATGTGAGTACCACATCCCAGGGTCATTCTGACATATCACAGGTATCCCCTGTTAGGTAATGACTGGGGCTGTGTGTGGAACTATGGAAAAAACTTTAGTTCTTGTCAGGATTATATGAAAACTGAATGGGAGGACTTAGACTCCAATGCGCCAAAAGATAAAAGCCTCCTGTATGTTTTTCGACTGAAAATGACTTCGATGGGAACAATTCTTTGTTTGTTTTTTTTAATTGGTACAAATTCAGTACAATACCTATACCAGAAGCAAATTATTTTTTATTTTTATTTATTTGGCCATGCCCCGTGGCATGTGGGATCTTGGTTTCCTGACTGACCAGGGATTGAATCCGTGCCCCCCTGAAGTGGAAGCATGGAGTCTTAACCCCTGGACACTCAGGGAAGTTCTGGGGACAACTCTTAAGGTCCAAGTTCTTTCAGAGCTCAGGGAGAACATTCCCAAATGTTTATTGAGCACCTAATAAGGTAAGAAGGATTTATTTGGGTGTGTGGTGAAGGGCTGAGTGAGTGCAATTTTATTTTATTTTATTTATTTATTTTTTAACTTCTACTGGTCTTTATTAAAAGGAAAACTATTATATGAAAACAAAGACCCAATGTAGTTTCAGGCTAAGTCTCATTGATAGAACCCCTCAAGCAACAGCCCAGGCACCTAATCTTGGCACTACAATGTTGTCCTTGACTCTGCCCTCTCTCTCCTCATCTCAGACTCTGGGGGTTCGCTTCCTACCAGGATATTCCTCTCCAGCCAGGCAAGATATCTCAGTCCCCCCAGGACCTCGCCCTTCCTGCCAGGATGGTGGCCACAGGGTCATTCCCCTATCCCCGCCCCCTACACACCCAGTCAAGGTGACTGCTACACACGCGAGGCTGCTGCCCTCTCAAACCCAAGTGTCTTCATTGCCTTGTCAGCACCCTGGATACACTTTAAACGTCTTTAAAGTCTCCCAGCCCATTAAAAATAGGGTCACTACAACAATAAGGCGGACGCAACCTCCTCTGAGCTCAGTGTGGTGGCGTCCAAAGCTCCTAAAGTCCGAGACTTAGGTTCTCCCACCCCACGTCACTCCCCGGGGCATAAGAACTACTACTCAGGCCTCAGCTCGAAGGTTTCTTCTCTAAGAACCCTGCCCGGCACTCAACAGGCCGAGCCGGGCGCCCTCTCCTGGGGGCCCCGTGCCCCCTCAGTCTGGGCAGAGATGACACCCAGGGTCGGCGAGTGTTCCCGCCCGACCCCCTCCAGGGCCAGGGGCTCCTCGGGTGCACGAGCGAAGCCTAAGTGTGCAGCTATGGCGTCCACGTGCTGGGCCTGCGCGTGATTGGGCGCCTGCTCCTCGGACTGGAAGACTTTACCTCCACGAAGACAGGAGTCCCCCGGAGGTCCACCGGCCTCTTTCCCGGTGCTTCCCCACGCGCCCCACCCCTCCCTCCCACCAGCAGTGCAATTTTAAATAAGGCATTTGAGCTGAGACTTGCAGGAGGGAAGGAGCTGGGCACGTGGATACCTGGAGGAAGAGATTCAGGGCAGCTCTGCTGATGCACACATGGCCATACTCCAAAGACACACATCCACACACATTCCATCCCATACTCAACAGATCCCCAACCCGCCCCGCCCCCCGCCCCCCGAGTAGTGATCGTGGCCCCCATTGCTCCTCTCCCTCAGCTGAGGACAAACTTGACATACACATAGAACCTGAACAAAACCCTTGCAGCCATGTATAGTCACTCCACCACGACCTGCATTTCCAATCTCCTGCAAAAAGTGTCACTTCCTTGTACAGACATGTACTCTCCTCTTGACATACATAGGGTGTGTTTGTGGAATTTTTTCTCCTATTATTCTTTGGCTGTCTCCTCCAGTCAGATGGTTTGTTTCCTCTGTCTTCTCCTTTCCAAAGATACCTCCTCTGGGCTTATTCTAAGTTAGAAATCAATATCATCCCATTTGTCGGGCTTATTAGTATTAGGAGACCGCTTCCAATCAAGATAAACTTTTATTGTAAAATGCTTTCTTATCTGAAGAAAAGCCCTGGGGATCCAAAGGAAGGAAGCCATGCTGATGGGAAACAGAGGGGCTGGTGTTTGGGGCAGGGCATCCAGCCTGCTGTGTCTCCTGACACCAGCCCATGCTTCATGTTCTCAGCCACAGAAAGAGGCTCACGTTGGTCATATGACACAGAACCTGGTCTTTTTCATGTGGCTGCTGAATTACCCAGGTCTACCAACTGCAATTTGAATTTTCTAGAGAAGCTGTATTGAAGACCTTAAATCTAGTGTTGGTTCATTAAAATATTCAGAAGACCACAGTTGGAGTGGACTGAAAACCTCATTATGGTTGAAAATCTAAATTTTAGCTCAGATAAATTATTTTAGGTAAAAAAAAAATTGTGGTCATTCACTTACTGATAGAAGTTTCATTACTAGTTTGCTTAATGTTATTTAAATAATCATATTTAAGTAGTATATACTTAATATTAAATATTATATTTAGACGAGTTTGAAAACAAATTATTAACAGATACTTGTGACTGGAATGTTCTAAATAAGCAGGCAAATGATCGAATTCACAGTATATAAGGCAAATAGAAATTTTTAAATCTTATTTTTAAAAATCAGGTGTTGAGACTTTTTAATGCTCAGAACCAGGCATAAAATAATTTCAATTCAAGAAAAACAAAAACAAGAAACACAGTAACTAAGAGCCCTGTAAACAATGCTAAACAACCAAAAGAAACAGTTAAGGGTCGGCAATGACATAAAGAGTTCACAGTCTATAAAACATTATTAATTGGTTCCCAGGTAGAGTATAAAGACCCAACAATATCCCTCGGTTTCAATCCCCAGGAAGTATATGACATATCGAAAATCCTACTGGCACCTACTGATTTTGACTGAACACATTTTTAATCTTATCAAATCAGCAGGATTTCACAATTGTACTTAAAAACAAATTATATGAAAGGTATGACAAGCCTTAAATTAACCTACTGGCTCTGGAGGTACAGAAAAAGAGCTTGAATATTACAAGGAAGAAACAGCCACGAGCTTCAGGTAATGTCAAAAGCAGCACAGAATAGGGGCACACAGACATCACAGAAAAATCTAGAAATTTTAGGAGAAGTCTAATAACTCATTGATTAAGCATTTGAAAGCCGCACTCGAAGAAATGAAAAGTTAATCTACAGATAGTATATAGACATCTGGTCAAGTACTCTTTTTCTCCTTTCTTCTGAAGAAACATTTCTTCTAAATGTTCTTAAAGGAACACGGTATATAACCCAGTGGCAATTCTGTAGCATAAGATGAAAAGAAAATGTTACCCATATCCAGATGTGTATTGAGATTTAGTGTAGAGTAGATGAAGATGTATTTTGTGTATTTTCAGCCACTGATTTGAAAATATTAGGTAAAACATTTATGTAATTTGAAAAGAGTATGGAATGACTACAAAGAAAGCCTTGTGCTCCCGGGACAGCTGATGCAGCATGTTCTGCACGCCTGGATCCTCCACAGCACTCTGCACAGCATCCTGGACAAACAGGTGCAGAATTAACGTGGTTAATTTTTGATTGAGCAAGTAATGCCAATACTTCTTTGTACATACCAGATTCCATTTATTTTCAGAGTTGATGCACTTTTATCACCAAGGGAAAAGGATGTAGAGGCGCTACCTCTGTCCTTCTCTAGAGTTCTCTCCTTCCTTTTCTATTTTGTCTTCCATCATCACAGAATATATTGATTAACACTAAGAAATAAAGTTGTCTTTATCCTATCACTTTTTGTTGTTGCTGTTAAAAAAATAGTCATATAAAAGATTTTTGTTTTCTTCGTGTCACATCTGTTTTTAATGACCCATCTCAGACAGGGTGAAATCAACTACTACGTAGAGAAATATTTAATTTGACACTTTAAAAATCAATTTGCAATTTACTTCATTATTTCAATTTACTGGAGTGAGTCATTCATTTCTTGACTGTTACATGTGTTTAAAACACTAAGATAAATGCATATTAAATTTATATAGCATTCTATGTAAGTATAATGTCCCTTTATTTTCCACATCCGTAAGAGTCAGGGCTTAGCTCACAAAATATTTAGTAAGCAATAAAAATGCTATATATTCAGCAAACAGAACTCCACCTCATTTATAAATTAGGTACCTTTGTACACCTGTCACTCAATAAATCAAAAGCAATTAAAAAGAATTGCATTTAGTTGCCTGCTAACCTAGATTTATACAGATTTGTTTTATTCTCAGTTAACTATTTTATGTGCTAACTGGCAAAAATAATTCGATGGCTATTTTGGAGGCCTGAGGTGATAGGATTCCTAATCACCTAAGCATTCACCTAGGTTACCTTTTAGGAGCAAGTAAGGGGCAGGGCTGTGGTCTGTCCCCTGCCTGTGCATTCCCCAAGTAAGGGGCAGGGCTGTGGTCTGTCCCCTGCCTGTGCATCTTTAGATGCTCAGAGTCCAAGAACTTTTCCACTGCAGACTTTCTAACCTAGAGAATAAATTCCCACAGCACAATGCACTTCAAATGCACCGACACTGGAAGAGGGCAAGATGTATCCTCAGTTTCTGTGAAATGAACAGATGACAACATCACGACACCACCCATATGTGCTTTTACTACCTTTTTTCCAAAATGGTTTTGTATTAAACCAAATCCTCAGCTACTAGAAGGCCTGAGAAAACTAAAACTAACGATGGCTTGCAAAAGGTATATGTGGCTTTCTTCTGATAGTATTTTATGCATTAATGGCTGACCAATGGACTATTTCATCTTGAAAGTTATCCCCGTGAATGATACTTCTATTTTTCAAATATTATACTTTTCAATGAACTGGATGTCTTAGAATTCCTTTCAAAGTGTTTTGCAGTTAACACACCACTCTCCAAAGTGAAAGGTAAGAGGACTTGTGATAGAAGGATGGTTCTCATTTTTTCAAAAAGAAAAAACAGGAAACACAAATGATTCAGTGACTTGCTCAAGGCCACTCAGCCATTCAGAGGAAACAGTGATAGAAGTCTGACTCAGTGAACACATGACGACTGTGTATCTCAAACACACATTCAGCAAGCAAGTGAAGAGGGATGAGCAATTAAACAGTGCTGTGTGGTTCTTCACGCACGCTGCTGTGCGTATGATATTGCTTTCAAAAGGCGCAGACCCCACACCGTTTTTAACTGACTACACCCACAAAGAGAATAGAAAGGTGTTTGTCAATGCACTTAGCCCATCATCAAGATGAACAAGCAGACATTAATGATCACTTATTAAGGGCTAAATCTCTATGTTCAGGAGAAAGAAAGAGAGAGGGGAAGAGAAAGATACAAGAAAAGTTGATAGCTGTAGCTATGTGCTATATGAACAGGGAGCAGAATTACAGTAACAAGAGTAAAGAGGAAGAGAATTAGTCTAAGACATCCCCAAGCTCTGCTACATAAAGTACAGCGGTTCTCAGTGGGGCAACTTTACACCTCTCCCCAGGGGACATTTGGCAATACTGGAGACTTTTTATTAGTCATGGCTGGGGGTGCTACTGGCATTTAGTGGGAAGAGACCGTGGATGAGACCATGGATGTTGCCCAATGTTCTATAAGGCAGAATGCAACTCCCACAACAAAGAGCTATTCAGTTCAAACTGTTGATAGTGTTGTAGTGGAGAAACCCTGAATTAGTGATACGACATTGAACTTATTGAACTTCTGGAAATGCAAGCCTCCTTAACTGTATAATACTATTAATAATACAGCAGTCCCTACCTTGAAGGATGGGTGAGGTACTGCAAGAGATAATTCAAGCAAAGTAATTCATCCTGTTACTGGAATGCTTATAAAACTGGAAGTACTTTTATTACTATTATTTTTAATTTTATTATTTTTATTCATAATAAAGCCCATGCATTTCATTGAACAGCACATGAAGAAAGGAAAATACATAAGAGGGCATCAGAATAAAGACGCATTTTAAGCTTATGATAGTATTAAAAATAAAATTCAGAATCAAACAGTCACATTTTGTTCAGCCTAGAATATTTTAATCTAATTAATTTAATTAATTTTAATCTAATCAATCTAAATTAATCTAAGGGCCATCCCCACCAATAAAAAGGAAAGCTAAAATAAAAGCAATCCTCCAGAACATTCCTCATCATTTACCCTGTGAGAGTTCCACAGATTTCCCTAAAAGGATGATTAAGACAATACAGCCTTGGATGGGCAGGGAAGATGGTGGAAGAGTAAGACGCGGAGATCACCTTCCTCCCCACAGATACACCAGAAATACATCTACATGTACAGAACACCTACTGAATGCTGGCAGAAGACCTCAGACCTCCCAAAAGGCAAGAAAGTTCCCACGTACCTGGGTAGGGCAAAAGAAAAAAGAATAAACAGAGACAAAAGGGTAGGGACTGTACCTGCAACAGTGGGAGGGAGCTGTGAAGGAGGAAAGGTTTCCACACACTAGGAAGCACCTTTGTGGGCGGAGACTGTGGGTGGCGGAGGGGGGAAGCTTCGGAGCCGTGAAGGAGAGCATAGCAACAGGGGTGCGGAGGGCAAAGCGGGGAGATTTCCACACAGAAGATCGGTGCCGACCAGCACTCACCAGCCCGAGAGGCTTGACTACTTACCCGCCGGGGCGGGCGGGGCTGGGGGCTGAGGCTCAGGCTTCGGTCGGAGCGCAGGGAGATTGGCGGCGTGAACACAGCCTGCAGGGGGTTAGTGCACCACGGCTAGCCGGGAGGGAGTCCGGGAAAAGGTCTGGAGCTGCCGAAGAGGCAAGAGACTTTTTCTTCCCTCTTTGTTTCCTGGTGCGTGAGGAGAGGGGATTAAGAGCGCTGCTTAAAGGAGCTCCAGAGACGGGCGCAAGCCGCGGCTATCATCGTGGACCCCAGAGACGGGCAGGAGATGCTAAGGCTGCTGCTGCCGCCACCAAGAAGCCTGTGTGCAAGCACAGGTCACTATCCACACCTCCCTTCCGGGGAGCCTGTGCAGCCCGCCACTGCCAGGGTCCCGGGATCCAGGGACAACTCCCCCGGGAGAATGCACGGCACGGCACGCCTCAGGCTGGTGCAACGTCCCGCCGGCCTCTGTCGCCGCAGGCTCGCCCCGCATCCATACCCCTCACTCCCCCCGGCCTGAGTGAGTCAGAGCCCCTGAATCAGCTGCTCCTTTAACCCCGTCCTGTCTGAGCGAAGAACAGACGCCCTCCGGTGACCTACATGCAGAGGCGGGGCCAAATCCAAAGCTGAGCCCCAGGAGCTGAGAGAACAAAGAAGAGAAAGGGAAATCTCTCCCAGCAGCCTCAGAAGCAGCGGATTAAAACTCCACAATCAACTTGATATACCCTGCATCTGTGGAATACATGAATAGACAACGAATCATCCCAAATTGAGGAGGTGGACTTTGAGAGCAAGATTTATGATTTTTTCCCCTTCATGTGAGTGTGTATGTTTCTCTGTAAGATTTTGTCTGTATAGCTTTGCTTCCACCATTTGTCCTAGAGCTCTATCCATCCGTTTTTTGTTTGTTTCTTTCTTTTTAAAGAAGTTTTCTTAATAATTATTTTTTATTTTAATTACTTTATTTTAACTTACTTTATTTTATTTTATCTTTTCTTTCTTCCTTCCTTTCCTTCCTTCCTTCCTCTCTTTCTTTCTTTCCTTTCTTTCTTTCTTTCTTTCTTTTCCTCCCTTTTATTCTGAGCCATGTGGATGAAAGGCTTTTGGTGCTGCAGCCAGGAGTCAGTGCTGTGCCTCTGAGGTGGGAGAGCCAACTTCAAGACACTGGTCCACAAGAGACCTCCCAGATCCACATAATATCAAACAGTGAAAATCTCCCTGAGATCTCCATCTCAACAACAGCACCCAGCTTCACTCAACAACCATCAAGCTACAGTGCTGGACACCCTATGCTAAACAACTAGCAAGACAGGAACACAACACCACCCATTAACAGAGAGGCTGCCTAAAATTGTAATAAGGCCACAGACACCCCAAAACACACCACCAGATGTGGACTTTCCCACCAGAAAGACAAGATCCAGCCTCATCCACCAGAACACAGGCACTAGTCCCCTCCACCAGGAAGTCTACACAACCCACTGAACCAACCTTAGCCACTGGGGACAGACACCAAAAAAAACGGAAACTACAAACATGCAGCCTGCAAAAAGAGACCCCAAACACAGTAAGATAAGCAAAATGAGAAGACATAAAAACACACAGCAGATGAAGGAGCAAGATAAAAACCCACCAGACCTAAAAAATGAAGAGGAAATAGGCAGTCTACCTGAAAAAGAATTCAGAATAATGATAGTAAAGATGATCCAAAATCTTGGAAATAGAATAGAGAAAATACAAGAAACATTTAACAAGGACCTAGAAGAACTAAAGATGAAACAAACAATGATGAAGAAGACAATGAATGAAATTAAAATACTCTAGATGGGATCAATAGCAGAATAACTAGGCAGAAGAATGGATAAGTGAGCTGGAAGATAAAATAGTGGAAATAACTACTGCAGTGCAGAATAAAGAAAAAAGAATGAAAAGAACTGAGGACAGTCTCAGAGACCTCTGGGACAACATTAAACGCACCAATATTCAAATTATAGGGGTTCCAGAAGAAGAAGAGAAAAAGAAAGGGACTGAGAAAATATTTGAAGAGATTATAGTTGAAAACTTCCCTAATATGGGAAAGGAAATAGTTAATCAAGTCCAGGAGCCCAGAGAGTCCCATACAGGATAAATCCATGGAGAAATATGCCAAGACACATATTAATCAAACTGACAAAAATTAATTACAAATAAAACATATTAAAAAGCAGCAAGGGAAAAACAACAAATAACACACAAGGGAATCCCCATAAGGTTAACAGCTGATCTTTCAGCAGAAACTCTGCAAGCCAGAAGGGACTGGCAGGACATATTTAAAGTGATGAAGGAGAAAAACCTGCAACCAAGATTACTCTACCCAGCAAGGATCTCATTCAGATTTGATGGAGAAATTAAAACCTTTACAGAAAAACAAAAGCTGAGAGAGTTCAGCACCACCAAACCAGCTTTACAACAAATGTTAAAGGAACTTCTCTAGGCAAGAAACACAAGAGAAGGAAAAGACCTACAATAATGAACCCAAAACAATTAAGAAAATGGGAATAGGAACATACATATCGATAATTACCTTAAATGTAAATGGACTAAATGCTCCCACCAAAAGACACAGATTGGCTGAATGGATACAAAAACAAGACCCATATATATGCTGTCTACAAGAGACCCACTTCAGACCTAGAGACACATACAGACTGAAAGTAAGGGGATGGAAAAAGGTATTCCATGCAAATGGAAATCAAAAGAAAGCTGAAGTAGCAATTCTCATATCAGACAAAATAGACTTTAAAATAAAGACTGTTAGAATAGACAAAGAAAGACACCACATAATGATAAAGAGATCGATCCAAGAAGAAGATATAACAATTGTAAATATTTATGCACCCAACATAGGAGCACCTCAATACATAAGGCAAATACTAACAGCCATAAAAGGGGAAATCGACAGTAACACATTCATAGTACGGGACTTTAACACCCCATTTTAACCAATGGACAGATCATCCAAAATGAAAATAATTAAGGAAACACAAACTTTAAATAATACATTAAACAAGATGGACTTAATTGATATTTATAGGACATTCCATCCCAAAACAACAGAATAAACATTTTTCTCAAGTGCTCATGGAACATTCTGCAGGATAGATCATATCTTGGGTCACAAATCAAGCCTTGGTTAACTTAAGAAAATTGAAATTGTATCAAGTATCTTTTCCGACCACAACGCTATGAGACTAGATATCAATTACAGGAAAAGATCTGTAAAAAATACAAACACATGGAGGCTAAACAATACACTACTTAATAACGAAGTGATCACTGAAGAAATCAAAGAGGAAATAAAAATATACCTAGAAACAAATAACAATGGAGACACGACGACCCAAAACCTATGGGATGCAGCAAAAGGACTTCTAAGAGGGAAGTTTATAGCAATACAATCTTACCTTAAGAAACATCTCGAATAAACAACCTAAACTTGCATATAAAGCAACTAGAGAAAGAAGAACAAAAAAACCCAAAGCTAGCAGAAGGTAAGAAATCATAAAAATCAGCTCAGAAATAAATGAAAAAGAAATGAAGGAAACAGTAGCAAAGATCAATAAAACTAAAAGCTGGTTCTTTGAGAAGATAAACAAAATTGATAAACCATTAGCCAGACTCATCAAGAAAAAAAGGAAGAAGACTCAAATCAATAGAATTAGAAATGAAAAAGGAGAAGTAACAACTGACGCTGCAGAAATACAAAAGATCATGAGAGATTACTACAAGCAACTCTATGCCAATAAAATGGACAACCTGGAAGAAACGGACAAATTCTTAGAAATGCACAACCTGCCAAGACTGAATCAGGAAGAAATAGAAAATATGAACAGACAAATCACAACCACTGAAATTGAAACTGTGATTAAAAATCTTCCAACAAACAAAAGTCCAGGACCAGATGGCTTCACAGGTGAATTCTATCAAACATTTAGAGAAGAGCTAACACCTATCCTTCTCAAACACTTCCAAAATATAGCAGAGGGAGGAACACTCCCAAACTCATTCTATGAGGCCACCATCACCTTGATACCAAAACCAGACAAGGATGTCACAAAGAAAGAAAACTACAGGCCAATATCACTGATGAACATAGATGCAAAAATCCTCAACAAAATACTAGCAAACAGAATCCAACAGCACATTAAAAGGATCATACACCATGATCAAGTGGGGTTTATCCCAGGAATGAAAGGATTATTCAATATACGCAAATCAATCAGTGTGATACACCATATTAATAAAATGAAGGAGAAAAACCATATGATCATCTCAATAGATGCAGAGGAAGCTTTCGACAAAATTCAATACCGATTTATGATAAAAACTCTGCAGAAAGTAGGCCTAGAGGGAACTTTCCTCAACATAATAATGGCCATATATGACAAACCCACAGCCAACATTGTCCTCAATGGTGAAAAACCGAAAGCATTTCCACTAAGATCAGGAACAAGAAAAAGTTGCCCACTGTAACCACTCTTATTCAACATAGTTTTGGAAGTTTTAGCCACAGCAATCAGAGAAGAAAAGGAAGTAAAAGGAATCCAAATCAGAAAAGAAGAAGTAAAGCTGTCACTGTTTGCAGATGACATGATACTATACAAAAAGAATCCTAAAGATGCTACCAGAAAACTACTAGAGCTAAACAATGAATTTGGTAAAGTAGCAGGATACAAAATTAATGCACAGAAATCTCTGTCATTTCTATACACTAATGATGAAATATCTGAAAGCGAAATCAAGAAAACACTCCCATTTACCATTGCAACAAAAAGAATAAAATATCTAGGAATAAACCAACCTAAGGAGACAAAAGACCTGTATGCAGAAAATTATAAGACACTGATGAAAGAAATTAAAGATGATACAAATAGATGGAGAGATAAACCATGTTCTTGGATTGGAAGAATCAACATTGTGAAAATGACTCTACTACCCAAAGCAATCTACAGATTCAATGCAATCCCTATCAAACTACCACTGGCATTTTTCACAGAACTAGAACAAAAAAATTCACAATTTGTATGGAAACACAAAAGATCCCAAATAGCCAAAGCAATCTTGAGAATGAAAAACAGAGCTGGAGGAATCAGGCTCCCTGACTTCAGACTATACTACAAAGCTACAGTAATCAAGACAGTATGGTACTGGCACAAAAACAGAAAGATAGATCAATGGAACAGGATAGAAAGCCCAGAGATAAACCCACACACATATGGTCACCTTATCTTTGATAAAGGAGGCAGGGATGTACAGTGGAGAAAGGACAGCCTCTTCAATAAGTGGTGCTGGGAAAACTGGACAGGTACATGTAAAAGTATGAGATTAGATCACTCCCTAACACCATACACAATAATAAGCTCAAAATGGATGAAAGACCTAAAGGTAAGGCCAGAAACTATCAAACTCTTAGAGGAAAACATAGGCAGAACACTCTGTGACATAAATCACAGCAAGATCCTTTTTGACCCACCTCCTAGAGAAATGGAAATAAAAACAAAAATAAGCAAATGGGACCTAATGAAACTTTAAAGCTTTTGCACAACAAAGGAAACCATAAACAAGAGCAAAATAAAACACTCAGAATGGGAGAAAATATTTGCCAATGAAGCAGCTGACAAAGGATTAATCTCCAAAATTTACAAGCAGCTCATGCAGCTCAATAACAAAAAAACAAACAACCCAATCCAAAAATGGGCAAAAGACCTAAATAGACATTTCTCCAAAGAAGATATACAGACTGCCAACAAACACATGAAAGAATGCTCAACATCATTGATGATTAGAGCAATGCAAATCAAAACTACAGTGAGATATCATCTCACACCAGTCAGAATGGCCATCATCAAAAAATCTAGAAACAATAAATGCTGGAGAGGGTGTGGAGAAAAGGGAACACTCCTGCACTGCTGGTGGGAATGTGAATTGGTACAGCCACTACGGAGAACAGTATGGAGCTTCCTTAAAAAACTAAAAATAGAACTACCATATGACCCAGCAATCCCACTACCGGGCATATACCCTGAGAAAACCATAATTCAAGAAGAGTCATGTACCAAAATGTTCATTGCAGCTCTGTTTACAATAGCCAGGAGATGGAAACAACCTAAGTGTCCATCATTGGATGAATGGATAAAGAAGATGTGGCACATATATACAATGGAATATTACTCAGCCATAAAAAGAAACAAAATTGAGCTCTTTGTAATGAGGTGGATGGACCTAGAGTCTGTCATACAGAGTGAAGAATGTCAGAAAGAGAAAGACAAATACCGTATGCTAACACATATATATGGAATTTAAGAAAAAAAAATGTCATGAAGAACGTAGGTTTAAGACAGGAATAAAGACACAGACTACTAGAGAATGGACTTGAGGATATGGGGAGGGGGAAGAGTAAGCTGTGACAAAGTGAGAGAGTGGCATGGACATATATACACTACCAAACGTAAAATAGATAGCTAGTGGGAAGCCGCACAGCACAGGGAGATCAGCTGGGTGCTTTGTGACCACCTAGAGGGGTGGGATGGGGAGGGTGGTAGGGAGGGAGATGCAAGAGGGAAGAGATATGGGAACATATGTATATGTATAACTGATTCACTTTGTTATACAGCAGAAACTAACACACCATTGTAAAGCAATTATACTCCAATAAATATGTAAAATAAATAAATAAATAAAGACAATACAGTCTTACAGTTTTGTGGTTAGTGTTTAATCAGGAGAAGTTTATGCTAAAACGGGATGTTTAAAATTATTATCATTTTAATATCATCTTTGAAATACGTGTTTTTATTCCAGGAGTGATTTTTTATTTCAATTTTAAGGGTTCTGATTTCATTCCTTTGAGCTGTCAACTGTGACCACATCTAAAGAGACAGTTTGCATTTGTCTGCTGAACCTGTGGTTAGAGCTTGAGTAATAGCAGAGTGTTCACTTCAAAAAAAAAAAAAAAAAATTCCACAGTCAAGTCCTTTAATTTGTTGAAATAGTTAGAACCTGAGCAAGTTCTAGTTAAAATGACCTAAGAATCGAATATGTTTTTCTGCTTTAGGTGGTTTAAACCACAATATTATATATCAAATGAGCAAACAAAACAAATCTGGAAAATCTCGGACAGAAGAGCAGAAGTAGCTCTTCCTTGGGAATTCTTTGGAACTGTGGGCAAACTGGTGTCTGCTGTCAGTGACAATTACAGTGACCAAGATAAGTCTGTTTTTCTTTTTTTTTTTCATTCCTTAGCCAGCTAGAAACTAGATGACAAAGCAGTTTCAAGGCCAAAATCTACTTGTGCCCATGTCCTGAAATGCTGAAAGAAAGTAAGTGTGTTTTTTTTTCGAATATCATTTTGAAAGCAAAGTAAAACTGAGCTTCCTCATTTGATGGTAAAACTGGAAATACACCTTTTCTAACACGTAACTAAGGGCCAAATATCAAGTAAGAAATTCTTTATATAAAATAGTGTAGATTTCCTTATAGTCAAACTGGAGAATACTGATCTATAAAGGGAAGCCAACTCAAAAAAAAAACCCTCTACTATTTTTAACATTCACATACTACCTGGAAATTTCTTTGATTAAACTAAACTCCATGAGAATCAGCTTACCTTCCTGTGTTGATCTTTTGGATTAGAACATTTTTTTTCTGACTTTGAGAAATATCATGGCCCCATTGTACAAGTGATGGGATCATTACTAAACTGATTCCATGTCTACTATGCCCATGAGAATTTGCCTGACTAGTGTTCTGGTTTCAACTGTTTAAAAAAAAATTTAAACAAAGACCCCTTTTTACTTTGAGATATATATATATAATGAAATACCATATTTCCAATTCACAAACTGTGGAAGGATTGGCACATAATCCTGGTGAATTTTACCAGGATTATAAAATTCCAATTTGGGGCATTATTTCATTTATTTTTTAAAGATTTCATTTTATTGTGGTAAGAACAATTAGCAAGATTACCCTCAACAAACCCTCAATTCTTAAGTGTATAATACAGAATTGTTAATATAGGCACAATGTTGTATAACAGATCGCTGGAACTTATTCATCTTGCATAACTGAAATTTCATGCTCCTTGATTGATCATTATTTCTTACACCAGCATTATCAATGCAGTAAGCAGAATAGATAAAAGTGCATGCTCCACAGCCCCTGGGACTCCATTGTTACAGGCTGTGTGACGTGTGGGCAAGTTACTTAACCTCCCTGTGCCTCATTTTCCTCTTCTGCAAAAAGAATTTTAAAAATCATATATATGTGTTATATCTTATATATATGTGTGTGTGTGTGTGTTATATTTTTATATATGTTATATAAAATATATATAAATCAAAATAATACACATATAATATGTATGTTATATGTTATATAACATGTATGTGTGGGTATACGTGTATTAACTACGTATGTGTGTGTGGCATGTAGAACCAATGCCAAGAAGATAAACAACATAAAAATATTTGCAATCATTATCACTGACTATCAGCAAAGCTGAAGCATTGGTACTCCTGAACAACAACAAGAAAGGAAAATGTATGTGCATTTATATTCTCATTCTAAAATGAAGAAAATAAAATTCACCCACCCTTGATCTCAACAAACCTTATGTCGCAGAATCCAGAACTCTAAATAACATATTAATATGATACTCAATAAAATACCCATCATATATACTCTCATGCCTATGTAAAACACATACCCACACATGCAATGATTCTTTCTGTGTACTGCGATTATAATTGCTGGTTATTTTACTCTTTAACTTTGGATTTTCCAAATTATCTACAAATAAGCTCACCTTACATGTGTAATCAGAAATTAAAAGGTTCGCAGTTTTCAAGTGGGGATCATTTTGGAATTCTCATTATAACTGAACACGATTGAGCCCCCTTTGAGTGGGAAAAGCAGAACTAGCAGACTGATAATACAAAGACTGCCCTGAAAAATGATCATCTGCAATGAACCAAGTGGGACGAAGAACAGTAAGAGAAATAAAACATTTGAGTAACATCTTGCTCTTTGAACCCAGAGGACAGATGCTCACCTCAGTCAAACCTGAGGAGTCGTGTCTTGGAAAGGCTTAGGGGCTAGAGACACTTATTGAGTCCTGATGACAGATAACTTGACAAGCATTATCTCCCTCAATCTCACCTCCAACTTGTAGAGAGCTCTTTGGACCACAATTTTACAAATATGGAAACCAGGGTTCAAGGTCAGCAGCCATGGTAGAACACCAACCACATTTCCCAGTTCTAAGTTACATATCCTTTCATGATGCCATAGAGGCCCTCGTCTGCCTCTTGTCTTTCCTCAGCCCTCTCATATATTTATTCATTGCCCCTACCATGCTCCCCCTTCAAGCCCACCCTCTTCGCTGCTTTTTGGATGTGATCCCATTTGCAATGAAAAGTCAGCAGGAGTACAAAAGCCTCATATAGCTCCCACACAGAAAGCCTGACTAAGGTAGGGACAGCAATGCCTGAACCCACCAGTATTCTCACAGACGTGCAGCTGCAGGCACGCACACCGATTCTGCAGAGCTCATAAAGCAGCTTTCAGCGCCACTTAGAACCCTGTGTCAGCAGGCATCTGTGGTGGAGGCCAGCTCCCACAGAGTAAGTGATTCTCTACTGAACCCAGGCAGGACTGCATGGGACCCCAGGGAAGAAAGTCTGTCCTCTGTGGCTCTGGAGGGCATATTGTCATGTCCCAAAAGATAGGAAGGGGAGAAAAAGCTGCAGAAATGTCTAAGGAAGAACCTCCAAGTCTGACTGTATCCAGTCACCCAACCTAGGCATGGAATTTCTACTGCTTGACAGAAATACAGAATTAAGATCATTAAAAGAATGCCTTTCATGGTTTTAATTGGCCCCCACTATTTTTTTTTCATTTATACCTTTCAGCATATATTTTTTCATGTAATTTCTCCTGCTAATATTTAAAGAAGGAAATGAGTGCAATGCCTAAGTCAATACTATAAGGCCTGGTACATGCTCATGCCACTCCTAAAAGGCATTTCCTAGTCCTGTGCACATACTAATCAACTCTTGCATTTTGTGAGGCAAGTAGCTAAGAAGCCATAGCTCACCAGTGCTTAAATAGAGAGGTTAGGACAACAGAGCAATTTAATTGTGGAGGCTTCCTAAGACTGAAAGCTTATAGGTAAGATCAAGGGGAGCCCATATTCCCTGAGGGAAAAAAATAAATAAATCCTATTGCAGGGATAAAGACAGTCCAGGGAGCCACAGGAGCCCATCAATAACGAAAAGCTAGTGCCAATCACCTCCTATTCCTAAAACATCCATATACCCATTGTCAGATTCTGATTAGCTTAAGAAAGGCCCATTTTTCTCTTCCTTCTCACTGATTTTCAGGAGGTACAGATCAGTACAATCAACATGCAGCACACATATTATATAAAGTAAGATATATTTTCTTCCTTGCACAATGCCTTGAGGAAACATGCTTTAAGCGAACCACGAGCTCTGATCTTGACTTTATCCTGTAGGAACCCTGGGATGTGCTTGGAGGCTCTCCCCATGACATCTACTGCCTGATTCTGTGTGTATCTAGGGCTTCAAGCCACTATTGCCAAAATGGGAGTGCTCTGCTCCCAAAATTCTTTGCTTTAACCCACATTTGAATTCTGTTCATGGGACAGAGTGCCCCTCAGTTGCTCCCTGGATTAATTCCTTGGTTGTTACTATTGGGGAACTTTGCCCACTCCAGTTTACCAGCAGCAAGCATTTCAAATGGGTTAAAAGTGTTTCCTTAAGTTTTGATCTAACAAAATGGATGAACCTTATCTATCCTTTCTCATTACCTCTGCTTCTTTAGGTAGTATGACATAGCATAAAAAATTAAATGAATCAAAATTAATTTAAAATAAATGTCCCTGCAGTATTTACTACGGGAAGGATTGGGACATTCTAACCTTCAGAGCTGATCCGTCCCAGTAACTTTCAGAATCTTACAGAGATTATCTTTCAATGATTTTCCGCACACAGTTCCTAGAGCCCTAACCCTTCACAAGGACAATTTTATTCCTCACATGGGAACTTTCTCTAGGTACTATTTTTTCAGATGGTTTTCTACTTTAGATAAGGGCCAGGAGAGGGGAGTAGGGAGGAAGCTTAGCTTTAACCTCCAAAGTTGTTCAGTGAAACCATGTGCAACTGTTATTCTCAAAAAAATATGCAGAATATTATGGAAATATATAGTAAAACAATAAAATTGATCTAACATACATAGAATCCTACAAAAGGATGCCCTTTTTCATAGCTACTATTTAACATCTCTCAAAATTAGATGCTCTTATCCCAAGTTAGTAATAAAAACAGCTAGACTTTATTGAGCACTCTCTTTGCAGGACAAATTTATGCATAATTATTGCATGTAATCTCCACAGTGACTGCTTAAGATAAGACTATCCACTATCCCCCATTATACATATCATAGTAATGATAATAACAATAACAAGAGCTATGATTTATCTACTCAGTGCCTAACTACGTGCTAGACACCTTACTTAAGTCATATTCATTTAATCCGTGCAGTAGCATTATGAACCTGGTTCTCTAGTTTCTCCCGTTGTACCGATGAAGAAACGGAGCCCACAGAGGTTAAGTAACTAACTAAGATCAACACTAATAAGTGCCAGCATTTCAACCCAGACTGAACTCATTCTTGACTTCTTAACCACTTTGCTCTACTGCCTCAAACAAACACGAAGTACAATGAAAATCCGTGAGTGGGGTTGAGGAAGACCTCTACAAGTCTTTGAGCAAATACTTTCTATCTCCTCCTTAGGTCCCCAACTCAAGATGTCTGCCACTTTCATTGAGCTTCCTAAGTCAAAACAAACTATGATTACCCATTACACACACACACACACACACAAACACACACACATCACATAGTCGTAAGGCATATGTATCAAAATAGTGCTCATCTTGCTGTTGAATAGAATATCAAAACTCCGTTTGTTTTGCCTTACCACCAGCCTATAGACCTAAGAGCAGGACCTAAGTACACCTTAAACCAGGCAAATCATACAGAAAATGGGATGGTAGCTGTTATTAAGTAAATATCTTCCATTGTTAGAGTTACTGCTTCCTATAAATAGCTTCTTCCTTAAGCTTCATAAGAACATGGCAGAAAGACTTCTTTTGTGCAATTTAAAGACAGGAAGACTCAGATGCATAAAAATAATGATCACACAAATATTTAAGACTAGCTCCTTCTCCAGTGCTGGTGCTTTTTCCACTAACAGACTGTATTAGTAATGCTCCTCACTTGCCACCACCCCCAAGGAAGAAAACAGCTAGTGTAAATGATGCAGTCCGTGAAAAGAAAAGCCTGCCCCTCACTGTAGGGAAACACCAAAGTTGAAGCCAAACTTGCATCTGTGTTCACAGGTACAGTTGTCATCCATAGCTAAGACTTCATCCCTTCAAAGGCTATGACTCAACGTGAAATGAAATGATAGATATTTGTCATATTTGTCACACATCCTAATGGTGGACAAGACAATATGGAGAGATAACACTGCAGAACGACCCCAAATATTAGACTTTTTTCACTCAAGTGAAACATGGCAAAGGACCTTTTGGACACCACCCTCAAACTGGCCCTGCAAAAAAATACACATCTTTTTCTGAATAAAAATAAAGAATGTTATTATTTAAAATCTAGTTCTACAAGTTTAAAAATAATGGATACTACAAAACAAACATTATAAAATATATGTAATGTCACCACTGCATAGGGAGAATTTTTAACCTTTCACTCCAGAAGAAAATGGAAGTCTTCATCCTGGGGTCAATCTTCAACGCTAACGTTACTGGATGAGTGACTATGAATGCCCATGAGGACCGACTGGGGCTTTGAACCAAAGGAAGGGAATGACTGCCATTTTGTTGCAAGAAGTGGAGACGTGGTAGAATTTTCTAAACCGTTTGAACTAGGACTCAATGGTACTGTCAAACTATTGTTTTCCTTTCTTTGACCACAAAATATAGAGGCCGGTCTTCTCTAGGGGTCAGTGGCATCCTGTAATGAGCCATGTGAAGCCACCAGCTTGTCATTCAGAGCACTGCTTGCTCTGTTCTAGAATCCTGGAACACCCCATGACTGCTGCTGCCTCCGACCATCTCCAAACAAATGGGAAGCTGATTTGCATAAACCTCATTTGCATTTTATTCATCCCCTGCCCAAGTCTAGATCAGAATGTTTAATATCATCCCCGCTGTGGGAGGTCTCCTGAATTTAAGGCCATTTGTGGTCAACCATGAGAAGGTCTGGGTTCCAGAGTTGGGTTTATATTTGAAATTAAAAGCAGAAACAAGAGAAAGCCTGCTGCAAGATACAGAGTATGAAAAAACAAAAAGACCAGTTATAGTATAAACGTGGCAGAAACCAGAAACCATTGCTGAGGTCTTGCATTTCTACTGATGAGCTAGCAAGTCACCATTCAGGGGCGCCTAAGATGACACCAGGTACTTTACTTGCATTTCCACATTTAATCGTTTTTTACTCCCTGATATACAAGGAAAGTCCAGAAGAAAAAGAAAATCAAAAGAAAGGAGGTTTTCTCAATGTTAAACATCCTCTAAACAGTAGAAGCAAGATTCAAACGTAGTAGTGTCTGGCTGTAACCCCATTCCTTCACCTGCCACCCCAACTCACCTCCCTTCTGCCGACCCCTTGTTTTCTGACATTAGCCCAAAATACAACAGAAAAGTATCCTCGTAAGTGTAAACAAAAACTTCAGCGATTCACTCAGCATTTGAATGTTTTCTTCTCCTTGAAGATTAATCAGACAGAGAAAAACTGTTAACTTAAACTAAATTCTATTTAGGTTTATGAGCCAGATTTTGAGGTGCGTGCGAATGTTAGTTACCAAGAATAAATAGGCTCTATGTCATAATAAACACACACATACGTACATGAACACGTATTTCTTGAGCAAACACAATCCCATTAGAAGGAGAGAACAAAACTACTTGTGAAAACTCTGCAAAAATCCTGCAACATCAACAGCATCTTCCCTGGATCATTAATTCTGGCCTAAATTTGCAACTATCAGGCAAATCAGGCACAATGTCCAGCAGACACCCACCTGCTATTAGGCTGAATGTGCCCGGCATCTTGACATTCTATTGATTCCAATCCAAAGCTTATGTAAAAAAGGCAGCTCAGAGTCCAAAGGGAATTTTAGCCACAAATACTTTGGGAGAAATCCAAACAACTAAAAACAGAAAGAAAGACAAGATGCAAATCTGAGTGACAAAACTGCAACAGCTCAAACCAGACTGGTAGATGCTCAAGAACAAACCTACAAACGACTCAGGCCTCCCCTTTTGATAACTACTGATTTTAAGAAATCCCAATAGCCTCTACGAATCAGGACTATCACTACTGGTGCAGGTAGCCACGAAAAGATTTGTTATGACTCCAGGGGTGTTGCTTTCAAAGAGGACTCTGTCAATTTCTGCCCACTAGAGCCCTGTGAACATTCAATAGAAATTTGTTGTACCATAAATATGATCCTAATAATGACAAAGGTTCTTAAGCAGTTCAGATGAACCAGCAACTATATAAAGTGCTTAAGAATACTACATCTTTTAATCTTCAGAACACCCCCATGAGCTAAGAGTTTTATTTCCATTTTACAAATAAGGAAAATTGAGGTTCTGAGAGGTAATTTTCTCCAGGTAGCTGGAGAATGAGACACTAAAGAAGAGAGAGCATCAGGATTCATTTATAAGTTTTCTGACACCTCCCAGCCTTCCTCCACTCCCAGAATAGCCTAAGCCTAAGTGGGGTGGGTGTATGTCCAATTTCCAAGTCCTGGCACTAGTGGCTTTAGTGGCAGCTGCTTGTTACAGTCAACTTTGCATAAACAGGCTGGCTCTAGTGGTGTTCTTTAAAACCAGAATAATTCTGTCTTTTCTTTAGCCAAGAGAAGACACGCATTTCAAAATAAAAAGTAAATATATATTTTTAAAAGGAAGCAAAGGAGAAACCTGTAATCCCATGGAACAACAGGGATTTCAGCCGGCCCCCACTCCCCCCCTCCACCCACTTCCCCACTCCCATTGGCCACTGCACAGCCCCCTCTGACTTCAAAGGCAGCTCCAGGGGGAAGAGAAGCACGAGGTCCATGAGGGCCAGCTGGAAGGGGGACCATATCCCTAGGGAAGGGTGGAGGACGAGTGGAGATTCACTACAGAGGTCGGCCAGCTCAAAGAAAAGAATTCAAAGTGTTTCCAAAAGCTGATTTCTATCAGGACTGCCAGGGCAGATCAGAAGGTATGAGGTTCCAACTGGGAGGGGTGTGCTTCCGTGGCTCAGATCCCAGGTTTGCAGGATGATCCCAGATTTCTGAGTGCCTGGCTGGATTTGAGGGGCAGGGGTGGCCATCCAGATGTCAAGTAGACTCAGTTTATCCCCACCATGACAAGGCAGCGGTATTTCACCCGCCCATAAAGCTGTCTGTGACCCTCAGCACGTCTGTAATTCGAAGCAATACTCTTTTACAAGAATGCTCCTGAATCGAGCTATATAAACTAAGTAGGTGAAATAACCAAAAAGTTCCTTAAAATGGTTTGTAACATTCCTCAGCCCCCATTTTCCCCCAACTTGCTGCAGCGTCTATTTTTTTTTGTCCATGATAGGGGTTGGAGGCCCTGCCTGGAAGTCAAGCCAGGGCATCCTTCCCTTCCGCTCTGCCTCTGACTTACAAGGTGACTTCTTAGAGACAGCCACTTAGCCGCCTATTCTTGGCTTACCATCCATCGGTTATCAGTGTTACTGCTGCCATTATTATTCAGAATGATTATGGACTTATGAAGATGTTCTCATCTGATAATAATGTATGCAATATGCTTTTACACTGCCTAGCTAACATAGCACGCCTGTGATTTTTGTTCAGGCGCAAGTCAAAAACGCTGCTGCAATGGAATGTTTAGCAGCTTTCTGAACGGTTACATGTAGAACTGGGGAAAAAAAAAAACAGGTGCCAATATACATATTTTTTAAACAGCAAACTGGGTGTACTTTTGTGCATAGATGACAACCAAATAGGTAACACCATACGCAACGTTAGAAATATCTGGCCCTTTCCTTCTCAACTCAGTGTGGCAAACTCTCTAAGGGCAGTGATTGCCATTTGCTGTCCTTGACCATCTCACTCAAGTCCTGTTGACAGTAGGGGAAGTAGAGCAGGCATACAGAAGGCAGGGCATTGTCCTCAGAGGCCAATAAGCTGAAAAATAGTATACTGGCTAGAAAGCAGAATCTTGAAGGAGAGCACGGCTGCAGGGAATTAATAAAAAATCCGTACATCTTTTTTTTAAAGGCAGCAGCAGTGGGCTGTGACTAGAATTCACCTCTTCATGCATGCACTCACCTCCCTTAGTGTGGACGGGAGTTCTGTAACAGCACTGCGGGAGAAAATGGATTCATACGTCATTTAAAATGAATCATTTCACTTCCTCTCCTCCATTTTTATACATATTGACAAAATACAAAAATACATTTAAAAAAATCGATTCGGCTTTGTAGTTTTCTACACCAACAGCAAAAGGAGACATCAGAATTATAAGATTCGATAGCCTCTGAATAATTATTTAAATGGGGTCACCCGCAACAGCATTCCACAGGCCTCAGATTTGCCAACCCAAAATGAAAAACAGGCAATGCATTACAAATCGCTCCTTATTTATTTTGAGATTTGAATTTCTATTTTATTCTTAACAAGAGCTTCGCAGTTCACTGACAAATGTTCTGAGCTATAGTTAGAGGAATAACTGTATGTAAGATCAGGAACACACATGGACAGAATTGTTTTTTCACTTTTTCTAAACAGAAATACAAAACATGTGGGCACTGTGTGAACTTCATGTCAAGGATTTGAATTGGCCGTCAGAATTTCTGCTCCTCTCTGAGCACAGTGTGTCAATGCTCTTGGAATGGTATCTGGAGCGCTTTCGAGGGGTGTCTATAATGTCTTTTCTCTGACACAATAGAATATTTCTACCATCAAGCAAGCAATTAGTTTTAATATGAAGAACTGCAAATCTGAAATGCATTTGAAAACAAAATCGACAAATGACTTGTTAGCCTCCTCGCAAAAGGTACAAGCAGCTTGTACTGCTATTGCTTTAGGAATTAGATTTTCAGAAGTTGGAAAACAGTCTTTGGCTTTCCTTGAAAGAATGCTAGAGGCAATATGCTGATTATTTTTCAAAGTAGGAAAAGAAGGTGTTGAAAGCTTTTAATAACATGTAAAATTCTGAGTTTGCAAGCACCAAACACAAGACAATGATAATGTTTTGGCACTTTATAAATGCAAGGCACTCTCTCTACTGTTTGGAGACAGCAAATACTTTTAGACAAATTATAACATCCCTGTCTCTATGCCCAAATAGAGGAAAACAGCCAAATACTTTGAGTCATCAAAAGATAACTATGGTGATGAAAATACAGAGCTCTTGTCCCAAAAGGAAAATAAGAAATCACATATAATTAAAATAGCAGCAAACCTGAAAGAAATCCGAATAACTGAGGGTTTGGTCATGAGTTTCTGAGACTGCCTCTGACAGAGTTTCAAATATAGCACAGATTGCAAGTAAAGAAAGATCATTTTATCTCAAGATTGGTCACTGGTGAACTCAATGGCAGATTATTAATCGGAGGAAGCACAGAATATAAACATACAAGGTCGTGAATGATCTCTTAAAGCCTTAGTGCAAGAAGCATCCTTCCCAATTATAGAATATGTCCTCACAAATAGAATTTTACAGGCAAGAGAAAATGAAGGTTTACCAAGCTCCTTCAAAGCCCTGTCCCTCCCAGACATTGTGCTAAGCACTTAACATATATTCTTCCCTTTAATCTTCTGGATAGCCCAGCCAAAGAGGTAGTATTATCACTTCTTTACAGATGAACAATTTGACACTCAGACGTGAAGGCGCTTAGCAGTGGAACTATGGCTGGAAGGTGGCTCTCCTGGAACAAAGGGGGCCCCCCATTCTGTCTTCCCTCCTGCACCCTCTCGCTCTCTGCATCTCTTAAAGAGGCTTGAAATTGCTGCTGCAGGTTGTTCATTCATTAGCCCATCTGCCCCATGGGAAGAAGCACAGTCTGGGGCAGGGTTTTCACTACTTGCTGTAAACAACTTTGTTTGGAGACTCAGGGGTCCAAACCATTCATGTCCCCTTACTCCATTTAGTTATGCTTGGTAGGGGATTCTCGTTGTGGGGCCCGATGTGCCCATCCCAGAGCAGAGAGCTTTCATTTCCCCATTTCCAACTTAACTTATACATACTTATGAAAGAGGTGAGTTACCTTTTCTTGAGCTGCAGACCCACTTGATCCATTCTAAAATAATGTTTTGAGGGGGAACCAGAGGTCTCGGTAGATATTTGTTGAGTTTGAAGGAATATTTCAATAAGAACAAATTGTCTTCAGCTCCAGAAAATGGGAAACAGGGTTGTAAGTCAGAGTCTCTTGTTCTACCCACACACACTCTGCTCTGAGGTACCCAGAGGTATCAGAGGTAGAGATTCAAAATTTACCTTCAGCCTGTTTTAGGCCTAAGGACTGTACAGGATCATCTGGGTCCAGGTTTCAAGATCTCAGTGAGATGGTAAAAGCCCAGGAGCAAAGCCTGGGAATAAACAACCTTCAGATGATGAAGGTTGGGTCCAGGCTGCCGAACTATTTCCTTGGCAATCACAACCACCTATTACAGGCTCTGTGCCAGTATGGCCATATTCACAAGTGTGCCCATTAAGTATATCTGAAAACTTATTAAATAAAAGCCAAAGTAAAAATATTTGCTGACCTAATGACCGTAAGTCTTTTCTGCTGAGTCAGTAAGACTAAGTATGAGTGGTACCCAGAGATATTGAGTCACTAAGACTAAGTATCACTAAGCGAGGGTGGTACCCAGAGATCAATTTCAGTGAAAATGAATCTTGGTGGTGTTGGCAGTGACCTGGTCTGCTTTTAAAAAATGGCCAAGGCCTTTGTTTCCTACCTTACCCAGCATGTCTTGGGTAAATTTTTTCCAAAGTAGACTAAAGAGATGCAATTCACAAACAGTGGAAAAATATTCCATTTGGAAGAAAAACTATTTGGGAAGCCAACACATTGGTCAACAGGGACGTCTTAGATTTCTCACAAGTCTCATCAAAATAAAGTTCTGAAATTTAGGAGATGGTAGTTGTATCCACATGAGAAACACTGGAACAGTTTTCCACGTGAAGTGATGGCTTAATAGGAGCAGTGTGGCTAGATTCCTTTGCACTCTAAAAAAAAAGAAACCCTTTAATTTATTTCAGGAATAAAAGTGAATGCAGCTCTGGCAAAATGCAGCATAAAGGGAAGAAAACGAGTGAAAGATTTAAAAAAGGCATCTTCAAATTTCTTTCTAACACAAGGATCTTCCAAAGGTTCAAGACACAAGTTAACAGGCAATACCACAGCTTCCGCCAACCTCTCTTTGTCTAGAGATCATTTTTGACCCCTTGGTATTAACATTTGTAAAAGAACCAAGACTGTCCTGGCTTTCTATAGCATGAAAGGTTGCCAGGTGAAAGAAACATAATACAAATAAGGCATGGGACCTATGCATGCCAACAAATATTCAGTGTTTATCAGAAAATCAAATTTAACCAGGCATCCTGTATTTTTATTTATTATATCTATTAACCCTCTAATAGAACAATCAAGCAGTCATGAGCAAATTCTGAATGAACTATTTTTAAGCTGGTTAATGGTGGAACCAGAGGTCCTTAACCACTATTGTGCTTCATGTTTTCCTGGGAAGCTCTTTGAAAATGCAGTCTCCTGGGACCTTCCCCTAGAGGTCAGTTCTCCTATGGGCCAAATATCACCGTGCTTCCAAGTTCCCAGGTGAATCTTGATGCACACATATTTGAGAATGACTGTGTTAACCCAGACTAATAAAAATAAATGTGGAAGACACAATAAGCCAGATTTCTTTGACGGCTCAAATCACTCCATTAGGCCTTTAGAGGTGACTCAGATGTCCTGAATCTTAAGGTAGTGTGAACTTGAGAACGTCAGAAGGAGATAACGTCAACCCAAATACTGGTTAGGAAAATATTGTCACGGACCACTTCTTCATTACCCACATGAGGACACTGGGAGAACCACTCATTCTAAATTAGTAACCCAGAAGCACAACCAAGTATAGAATCTCTGACACCTGATGCCAGAATTCACCCCATGTTGTCATTTCTAAACAATTCCTCCTTACATCCTGTTTCTTGAACAGCTGAGAGAGTTGGCACACCCAACAGAAGGAGCTGAGACATTCTTCTACCCTTAGCTAATGTGCGAACTCCTTTGCCACCATGTAACCGTCCAATCACAGTATAACATAACGACATCCACATTTGAATCAGGAATTATCTCAACAGATGTGAGCTGGGTCTTCATTGTATCAGTAAATGCTAACATAGCATTAAAAGTGAGTAAAGAAAAATCGGACTTTTCTTCATGGAAAATAAAGCTCAATGACTTTTTACTTCCAAGGACATGCTGTGTGTGTGTGTGTGTGTGTGTGTGTGTGTGTGTGTGTGTGTATGCGCACGCGTGCGTGCGCGTGCACACATGTGCGTGTGTTGCCTATAAATGGGCAGGAATGATGGAGGAGAGAGTGTTTCCTTCTCTTACCATCAGCAGAATTTCTTCTCTGGGGCATAATGGCCATTTACAATAGCTCCACACACACAGCCTTGCATTTACAATAGCTCCACACACACAGCCTTGCATTTACAATAGATAAAAACTTCCCTCCCAGGGAGGCTATGTTCGACAATCCTGGGTTGCTAACTATGAGATACAAATGACCAAGAGGATGACCCAGCCAAAGAAAGATGTTAACACAGAAACTGTGGCTAATCAGTAGTTAGAATGGCCAAGAACTGGAAAGCTAGAACTGAAGCATGGGTCTCTATGCAGCAGGAATTCAGGAGAGTGGAAAGTAGGCATGAGCGTTCTCTCTTGAGAGTTACTCAGACTTGTGTTCAAACCCGAGTTCCATCTTGTCTGGCCCTGAGATCTTGGGCAGGTTACTCAAACTCTCTGTGCCCCTTAGCCATCTGGAAAATGTAAGTAACAGCAGCAAACTCAAAGAGCTCCTTTGATGATTAAATAAATTAGTGTGTGTGAACTACCCACCACAGCGCATGGTACATGCTCACTAAATGGCAATAATGAGATGCAAGAATGCACATTTCTGTGGGCCCAGTGGGTCAGCCCATCACCATGTATTTGCCAGTACTTAGGCACAGACTCTGTGCCTAGCTACATACAGGATGAATGAGCAATAAAAGAATATCAATACCTACTTCCTGTCTGCACATAACTGTCTTATAATCCATGTACCAATATACGCTTAATAGCAACTCCTGCCATGACCCTGGGACCTGATTAACTGATTTTGATAATACAAAACATTGTAAGACACATTGCCCTGCCCCCATGTCTTGGTTGAGGAAATAACACACACCTGCTGGAGAAGTTAATGAAAATGACGGTTGAATAACAATAAAAGGACAACATAAAAGTACAAAGGGCAGTAGATGAATCACTGATGAGCAGTCAGACAAGTGGTATAACTGATAACACCATCCATGAGCTCAGAGAAAAAGGGAACTGCCGTGAGTTAAAGCAGTCTGGGAATTCTTCATGGAAGATAAGCCACTTGAGACTGGCCTTGAAAGAATAGTAGGATTTAGATAAGCAGAGAAGAGGAAATCCTAGATTTATGTTACAAGAAAGTCACAGAAATGAGAAAACACAGGGCTAAGTGATGACTTAGAGATACACAGTACATTAGCCATGCTGTTTGCAGCACTGAATGCCAGGCACAAAAGTTGGACCATTGCTATTGAGGCCGGTGGTTCTCAACATTTTATTGTTTGTCTCACCACTATACAGCTGTCAGGTAATAACAGTGATCATTCTCAAGTCTCCACTCAAAAGGATTTGGGGTTGCATAAATAAGACTGATTGTAGATTATACAAAGTCCTAGTAAACTGGCACTAGCAATCCCCCCCCGAACTCCAAACACACATACACACACACACCCCCCGACACAATTTCACTGACTGCAAAACAATTGTCTCTTGACACATGGTTTACATGGCTGCCTTGGGACAAGAGCCTCTAAGAGCTTTAGCAGCCAAATCAAGAGACACTTGATAAGGAAAGAAGGTGCTCTCCATGTTCTTCAAACATCAAGTGCACTGGGTCAGAGGAGGAGAGTCCCTCTATGGCTCTGCTTCAGTGGCCTCCCCCAGCCCACCTTGTTACAACTCCTCCCACACCACCATGGGAAGAAAGTCAAGGAAATATTCAACACCAGATGAATAATGATTACCTTTGATTCTCATTTTTGGAATCAATCTTTGATACAGCTTTTACACATGTCAGTGGGAGGGAAGAGCCCAGGGATTAGATAAACCATTTCTCCTTTCTTATGGCCACATCCACCACCCCATCCATTGGGTTATACTATTTATTTATTATTATTATTTTTGGCGGTACGCAGGCCTCTCACTGTTGTGGCCTCTCCCGTTGCGGAGCACAGGCTCCGGACGGGCAGGCTCAGCGGCCATGGCTCACGGGCCCAGCTGCTCTGCGGCATGTGGGATCTTCCCGGACCGGGGCACGAACCTGTGTCCCCTGCATCGGCAGGCGGACTCTCAACCACTGCGCTACCAGGGAAGCCCGGGTTATACTTTTTAAACTGCCAACTATGGACCACTGAATTAAAATGTCATAATAGGTACTATTTGGCCATCTAATATTTCAATATCCTCCTTACCCCACATCCTCCTTACCCCACAAAGTTCTTTATAGTTTGTTAAAGTTTCTGAAACTAATATATAAGAGGGTGATAATTTCCATTTTAAAAGAAATTCTAGAATATAAAAATGTTATAGCAGATCCAAATATAAACACATTATAGCCGACCCTGAGCTAACATCATGTTGATTCTTAAAATCATGCACGCTTCTGAGAAAAACCTTAGCAGATAGCATCCTGTGATAAAAATAAAAGTAATCCATTTTAAACAACCTCAGCCTTCAGCAAATCAGATGAAGAAAAGCCCTGGGTTCCAAATCCTTAGGATGTCACCAGGGCCCAAGATACACTGTAATCACCTTATACCCCCCAAAGCCAGTATCACTGAGAAGCATAAACAGATACTTTCTTAAGATAGAAGTCTTACAAACACTTGAAGCAACAAATGCTTTAAAATCTAAACTCCTGATTCATGGCAGACTACAATGAAAATAAGTATAATGTAACATACTAAGACACCAGAGCTGTTTTCAAGGAAATAATGAAAATGTAAGGGAAAACACAAGCATAAAGAATTGCTTAAAACCATGCACTTCACCCTTTGCTCTTTCAGTAACTGTATAAATTAGAGCATATCTATGCAATGCTTTTTAAAAAAAAAAAAAAAAAATTCTAAATATGAATTAATTTAGCTGCTTCCAATACTGTGGTCAGGTTCAGGTAAAAAAGTACAACTATGAATCCTAATGCCTAAAATGAAAAGAGTTCAGTTATTACATGTTCAATTTTGTATGTATCTACTCAGTTATTTACAATATCCTCACGTAGATTCTAACCCGGAGTTGGAATTTGAAACCTACGAAAACCAAGGGCTTTCATCTTCAATATTCAAAACAAACTTGGCATCAGAACAAGAGAACATCTTTGAAGGAGCCAAGGTATAATTTGGGACAAAAATGACAACTCTACTCTCCTGGGTGATGGCTGTCAATACTGGAAGCTAGAGAATGGTGATGGTGGCAATACACAGTCTTATGTGGTGTGAAAGCTTGTCACTTTCTGTTCCTGATTTTTTACTAAGGTTGAAAATGATATATCCATCTGGAGAAAGCCTGTTTAAAGAATATGGTGGTAGATGAAATGGACATACCAACATCCTATCAATACCACTAAGACTGACTCTCTGTCACATTTAATTAGCATGATCCCAAAATTGAACTGGTCAAAACTTTTATAAGAAAACATCTCGGTAATGGCAGCACTTGTGATGATTTTATCGCTAATGCAAAATCCTTCCAAAGGCACTGAAAAAAAAAAGCTTTAATAACATTATTTTAGGATTGGTATCCTGCCATTGTCTCACTGGTGTGCAGCAAGATAAATGTATTTTTTAGCAGCTCTGATAAAACCATAACAAACTGGTAACCAAAGGGCCCAGTGACAAAATAAACCTCATCTGAAATTCTTAAAACACACTCCTTAGTGTGACTGCCTGCAGAGTTTTATGAGAACTCGGTAGCGTACTCACAATTGTCCTGGTTCCTACTGGTTCCTTGTCTCTAAGGTTTATCTCTAAGGGCCAAGTTAAGTGCATCCTGGGTGGTGTTCACTGTAGGAAATGATGTCTTCCTTCTGCTGCTCTTGTGCTGCTCTGGTCCACAGTCCCAGCACAGAGGACTGGGTTCCACCCTCCTCCTTGCCCCTGGTGCCATTTCCTGGTCAGCTCAGGGAACCAGAGGGGCTCAGTTTTGCCCTTCTCTCCATCCTAGGCTAGAAACATGCATTGACACAGGTCTCCTTAACAACAGCTGGTCAGCTGTCAAGGACGTGGGGTAATGACAGAGCTGCTTTGGCCAGACACAGATCCTCTTTTCTTTCTAGAGGAAACCAAGAACAGTGCCCAAGAACAAAATGATAACCACCTCTACTGGCTTAAGTGCCTTCCTTTGGTCTCACAGAGCCCTCAATAGTTTGTCACAACGTCCAAAAGGTCCACCATGAATATATTCCTTTTCTTCCGTGAAGAGTTGCGGTTGCTAAGAAATTACTATCACAACGTTACTACTTATCATGATAAGGTTTACTCATTAATTAGTATCAGAGCTGGAATTTCTAAGATAAAGGCTGACCTGCAAATCCTTAAGACACTAGGGTAAGAGGGGATGAGAGGGGATGCAAGGAGTGAGAAGCAGAGAGAAATGGTTAATATATACCAGGCACTGGGCTAGACATACATACCATGTCCATTAATCTCTAGGCTTCTCCATTTTACAGACAATGAAAATGGATTTCAAAAGGTCAAGTAACTAAGAGGAGAGCCTAAGAATAGGAGGAGTGAGCATCCAAGGTAGGGCTCCACAGTGAGCGTCCTCATTAATTAGAGGGGAGGGCAGGACCAGAACACGGGATCCCTGAGGAAGTTCATGGAAACAGAAAAGACAAAAGAAATGACAGGTAAACTAAATGTGAAGCTCAATCCCCATCTTTTGTGCCATTTGATTCAGAGTTGCTCCAAGCTTCCTGAACATGGTCCATTTTTCAGGGAAATCCCCATCTATACTTATATAAAGAAGGAAAATTAAATTCAGTTGGAAATACACCTAGCAATGACCACTGTCTCGGTCCTAATGCCTCCCTCACACATGGTTGTTAAGGTTTTCCAATCATCTTTTAATTTCAGCATTCACCCTCCTTACAATAACCCTTTCCATTGTCCAAGCAGGGCAAAGAAACTCTTTACTTTTCAGCAGGAAACTGAGTGACCAGCCTAGGGCAGACTTGGAACAAAAACAATGTTTTCTGCCTCAAAGACCCACAGTCCTCCTCCGGCGCCCTCCTTCCCCAAGTCAGCGAGGTTCTACAAATAGAGACAGTGTTTGCTGCCTTCTCACTTCCTTGTCTTTATTTGTCCCCTGATGAAACAGGATAAGGGGCAAATTCTCAAAGAACCCACCATGTGGAAGATAGAGATGGCTAATCTCCAAGTAAGTAGTAAGACTCCTTGCTCTGCAGAGGAACTGTGCAAGTCTTCGGCAACCCACCTGCTGGGAGGAGGGTAAGCCATGCTGTCGTAGAACTTAACCGAGCTGGATGTTCCCCTGATCTCTATAGGAAAACAAAATGTACTCATAAGTCCTTTGCCCTATGCTAGACCCCATTCTAAGTGCTTTACAGATATTAAGTCATTCAATTCTCACAACAACCCTATGAGTAGGTACTGGGATTGTCTGCATTATACAGAGAAAGATACTGAGGCAGAGTGATAAAGACCTTGCCCGAACTCCTAGGTAAATAAGTGACAAAGCCAACGTATGAGCCCAGGTGGTGAGTCTGGCTTTGGAATCCATGCTCTTAATCCATATAGTATGGCAATAGGGCAAACATGCATATGACACATACACAGTGTATGTCTTCCTAGAAAGTTCCATTCTGGTCTAACAGAGGAAGTGTGTAGAAAGAGGTCCAAACGACCTTTGGAGTTTCTATTATGTGCAGGCACCATGGTATGATGGAAATACCATGATGTTCAAGACACTGCCCAGGTGCCCATGGCGTTCTGAGGGGACGTGTCAAACATGGCAGCTGACCCGGGGCTGGTTGCAAGCAATTCTGCAAAGCTCAAATCCAATATCCTGCTCCCAACTGATGGATGTTTTGCACACACCTCCTCTAGCTCCTTTGAAAAAGATTACCACTGAGCCAGGCATCAACACATTTTTCATTTTAAATAGGTTCCAATAGATGTGTCCTTCCTCCAACTTTCAATGACACTAGCTGAATCATGAGAAATTTTGGTCACCTGTGGAAATTATTTTCATTACTTTCTAGTCCCAACACAAATATTAATATTGCTGAAAGTTCTGCACTGTATTACCCTTCATCTGGCAGAAACGGACTGTTTTTTCATCATGACTGATTCACAAACGACCAAACTGAAAAATATTTACGCTTGCTTCATTCTGGGAAGCTGATACACTGAAGAGGTCTGTTCCTTTTCAGTCATGCCAAAGATTTGATAGGATGCAATACTGCAACTGTTTTTCTGCCACCAGATGACATTTTTTCTCCCTGCAACTAGGCCAGGAATATAAACCCTGAAGAGTATACCACACATATTTGGATCAGCTACTGAACAATACTGCATATTGCATTTTCCCAAATGCTTTCACCAAAATAGCAGCAGAAATCCTCATCTTACACACACACACACACACACACACACACACACACACAATCATGGGAGTGGTGAGGATGGCTCTCTTAGGATCAGACTTGAGAATTTACCAAGTGTTATCTTCTGGGCTGAAAAATCAAAATGATCCTCTGGATTCCTTCACAAAGCCCTTGCATTCTTGAAGAACTGCCCCAACTTCAGTCTTGAATGTAGTAATAATGCGTGGTATTCATTCAGTGAATACCTTCTTCCTTGACCCATGAGTGAGTGGCTCATCAGCGCACTCAAGCCCACAGTACTTTGATGTTTTTCCCTTTAATACATGTAGAGACTATTGTTTGTTGACTCGTGTACACTCTTTAGGGTCCTCAACCAGAGTGAGTTGGGCAAGTGCCAACAGGAAAGTGGATCTCTGTCCAGGTACATCCAACTTTGTCTTCTAATCTGCATTGTATGAGTCATCAGGATAATTCATGAGAAAACTACCGCTGGCACAGTAGCATTTGCAAATTTCCCTAAACTTGTCATTTTCCTATACTGGCTTATCTGTCAGCATGGCCTAGATATGGCAGAAAGCAGAGACCCATCTTTCTTATTCTAATGACTGGGGGTATGGGAGAATCTTACAAAAGTTGATGCGTTTTGCTTATTCATCCTCTATTGAAAGCAGTGAAGTCTCTGTCTGGAGGACTAACAAAGCAATGGCTTTTCTCCCTTAAGATAACAGCCTGTCGGTAGGCATTTTGTAATAAACTCCATTACAGGTTCTAAACCTTCCCAAGGCCCCATGGATTCAATAGGTAGGAGTACATCAGTGTTACGCGTCAAGTACATTTTCCCTCATGACTTGTAACAGCTCTTTTAATGTAGGAGTCTTTTTATGCTATTTCCAAGTGTCTTTTAGGCATGACAACCCAAAATAGCAACCTTTCTTTTTTTTTTTTTTTTGCGGTACGCGGGCCTCTCAGTGCTGTGGCCTCTCCCGTTGCGGAGCACAGGCTCCGGACGCGCAGGCTCAGCGGCCATGGCTCACGGGCCCAGCCACTACGCGGCACGTGAGATCTTCCCGGACCGGGGCATGAACCCGCGTCTCCTGCATCGGCAGGCGGACTCTCAACCACTGCACCACCAGGGAAGCCCGCAACCCTTTTTTAAAGCTAACAACCTGTATTTTAAAACCAATAACCTGAGCACAAGGACCATCAAGCATATACATCTTATATATTCTCTGTATTCTGAAATCATTTGAAAATTTAAAAAGTAAATAAATTTGGTCACTAGCCATGCATGTACTGGAGCAATGGTGATATTCCTATTAATCAGATTAAGAAACTATCGGGGTTCCAGATGCTGTAATAACACCCCGAATAGCTCCATCAAAGTCATTATTTTTACACCCAGCCCATTAAACCGATTGCAGAATCCCCTTGTCTCATATCCACATTTTAACTGAAAATGGATGTGACAGATTTCTTATGAGAAAAGTAATAGCACACAAGTGACATTATGACAAAAGCTATTTTTATGACTCCATACATCCTGGTAATATTAATATCACTTCTCTTATGAAAAAACAATATATGACACTGCAGACTGCATGCCATCTTGGTCAGGAAGAATTTTGCTATCCTCGTCCTGATGAAAACAAAAACAAAACTGTTTTTAAAGTAGGGTATTTAATTTCCTTTTTCTTAAGATCCCTGAAAGAAATGGAAATGACAGAAATGAGTCTAGTTTAAAATAAGACTTTAGGATTTCTGTGGCTTTGCATCTTGAATGTTCTATAAAATATCTTATAAATTCTGTTCCTATGACCGGTATAGTTCATAACTCTACAACTCTTTTCCTTCTGTCATAGAAATGGTGAGAAAGAAACAAAACCAGAGATCATATGATAAATATCCTACCTCCTTCTTACTATGAAACAACCAGTGTGTACATTCAAATTTTCACTTTCAATATCATATACATTCATTGGAACCCAACAATTCAGGAGTTTGAAATCTCTTTTATATTGAGGAAGCAATATTTTAAAATCCCGAAGACTTGACTGAATCATAAAGTTAAATTCTTTGCTTTCTGGTAAGACCAGGGATGCAGCTAAGAACTAATTCATGGCTATACAGGAAATATGAGAACAATTTCATGAAACAAAAGGAGATAAATTTAAATGGGTATTACTGTACAAACTTAGGACAGGGTAATCCACATGAAATGTGCCTTAATGTATGAACTACCCCATAGAATCAGAATAATAATCACCACTAGGACTTACACATGAATAATAGTCTTCAACTTGCAAATCACTTTTAGATAGGATCTCACAACTGATCACCACAAAAACCTTTGAGATCAGCACTATTATGCTTCTCATCATATAGATGAAGGTGTTGATTTGCAGAGCTGCACAGTTTAAGAACTATGACATTAAATTACATACCATTTGTTTCAATCACGATAGGTACTGTACTATTTTTCTGCAATAGTGTTAACCATGCCTACAAAAGACACAGAAAATGGTTCATATTACAGGACCTTCCTTACAAATACTTTTTTTCATGCTATCTATGAGTCTAACAGAACACTCAGAAACCTAGCCCTTTTTGCCAAAGTCAAAATGTCTTCACATAGATCTTCCATGAATACATTTTGCACGATCTCGGTTGGAACAATGGACATGTAATGATTTAGGCTCTTAATTACCTAAATATGTTGCTAACTCAGTTGTTAGTTTTTGTTTGTCGAATTTTTGATTATCCTGCATCCCTCTAAGATAATCAATTTATACTAAAATGAGGGAAACCAGGGTCCCTTTTAACACTCCCAAATTGGTCCTCACCAAAGGGTTAAAAAAAAAAAAATCACTAAATCTTCTAAACCTATCCATCCAACTCAAGCAATACATAGTCATCAGCCAAATCAATCCATGAGACATGAAAAAAAAAGTTATTTGGCTATAACGTTCTCCATATACAGGCAGAGAAGAACAGGTTGCCAAGTGTCACTTTGGTTTTCCACCATGTTAATACTGAAAACAGTGCACTGAAGTGTGAACCCCCCTGCCTGCCCTATACTTCCCTTGATAACATCATCTTATGATCAATTGAAGGAAAGGGATCAATGCCCTGACGTCCAGCTGTCCATTCGAGCATCAAATGTAGGAGTACTTCTTTTTAAGGGTCTTTTCATGCTCGGACTTCTACCTGTGTCGACACTGTCTTCTTTTTCACTCTATGTCTTCATTGAGATTTAGAGTGAACCGTCATCTATGAAGTTATATACAAATATCAGACACACCCTCTACCTAGGAGGAAATATATGTAATATTTTCTGTTTTTTGAGAGAGAAGTCCAACTCTCTCTGTTTTTGTTTTTCTTTCCCAAGATCATATAAAGTACTGGGGTTTGGAGGTAACAGAAAATCTGAACGATGTCAGTCACAACAGAAGTACCCTTGGGAAGCACTCAATGAATCTGGCATTTGTTAAATAGCATAGACTTTGGAGTCACATAGAGCTGGTCCCATTCCAATCTCATCATTTTCTGGCTGTGTGTCTCTGGTGACAGAGGTAACTGTTGTGATATTACTTGGGTGTAATTGTAATTATGAAATTCTTATTTCATAAGACTTCTGTGATGGTTACACTGAGTAAGGCAACAGTGTCCAGAAGACCATAATTCTCAAAAAATGGTATGTGTTTCTTTTAAGAACTAGATGTCCTATTGATGCTTCTAGCTATCTAAATTTACTTAAGAAAAAACAAAGTTAAAAATACATTTCTTTATTATTTATCTTTATATTTAACACAGTGGAAACAGCCTTCAAAAAGCAAAAACAAGAAGCCCAGGTTCTAATTCACACTGCTTCTCAATCACCTCTGGGTCTCTGGGACTCAAGAGCTTTGTCTCTTCTTACCAGGTTCTGTTACAATCCATTGATTTTTTCCCCACAGTATAAAATTTCCTTCGTTTAATTTCATTGGGCCATTTCCCCTGGGTCACTCTGACTGATTATGTTCCTTGTTGTTTATACTGTTCAACCTTCAATAGATTTCATTTTGAAGAACATGATGCAATCATGTGATTCTTTCTTGTTATTGAACTGCCGTTGCCTAAAGAATGTCCTAAAGAACAGGAAAATAATTGATGCCCATAAGCATCACAATCTTTAAGACAATTATGAGGTAAATTAGAGATCTTGCATCTTGGTTAAAGAAAAAAAAAAGGTGGAGTAGGGTTGAGACTTGGGAACTAACCTCAAGTAGCTGACATTATATACCTATCTACTCTCTCCCCCTCTCTGATATTTATACCATCTCGCTTGATTCTCAGAACAAGGCCATGAGTTGGTATTACCTCAGTTTACAGAGGAGGAGACTGTATTTCCAGAAAGTCAAATAACCTGCCTCACAGCCCAAAAAAGGGTAGAGACTGCACTCAGACTTGGTCTTCTTGATGCTAACTGCCATACATCCTCTATGGAGAATCCAGGAATAATATTAAAACTTTACATTGTCTACATTACATTTCGATTACTTTGGGTTTGAATTTCAGAAATATCCATGTCTACATGAAATGAAGTGTCCCTTTGGAAACCTGAAGCAGGTTTGAGAAGCTGACCAGGTGTGCAGTAACTTTCAGAAGGAAATGAAGCCTTTCCTCCCACGGACGCTCTCCCCCATTTGTTCAGTAGCTGCTCTAAGCATTCCATTTCAGAAACTATCTGCATTTAGTCCAAGGCCTTACTTATAGTTTTAAAATGCAAATATTTTCAGAAAACAAACATTGAGCATTGGTGTCAGTCATATTCACTGTAGTAGCAATGAGTTCCAACTTATCTTGAGACCAGTTGTATTGGTAAGAGAGCTTGAGGACAGAAAAGAAACACGGTGACAGAAGTGTCCCACAGAAGGGAGGTTGGGCAGCTCTGGAACTGGTAGGGGCACTAAAGCCAAACAACAGAAACTAAATACAAAGACAACAAGAGCCACAACCGAAACAATTTTGTAATTTTACCCAAGGCTTGGGGCTGTCTTAAAGAACTAATGATTTTCAAGGCTCCGTTATTATACATTTTAAAATAAGGGAAATTTACCATTCTATGTGTGTGATTCTATGTGATCTCACTCCTACTTTATCACTGTATACTAGGCAGCCTTTCTGCAATTTTACTGGTGTCAACGATATCACCTGCTGTAATAATGGGAGAATTTCCATGCAGGCAAAAGCCATGTGTTAGGATGCCTTGTTTTCTACCTGCCGGGGTTCTGTGAGTGTTCTAGTGTATTTCCAGCACTCATCCTGCCCAATTCATAATCTAACAGATGGCACCATTAAGCAAGTATCCTCCGTAAGTCAGTCTCTTTGAAAATGAGGGCAAAGAAATGCAGAATAAAATTCCGTTGACTAGAAGAAAAAGGGTCCTTACTCCTTACAGTATGTCGACAATGGCTGACAAATTTCTCACGGATATAATCTTGCAGAACATATGCACTGTAACGTTTTACAGCAACATAAACTGAGATTGTGAGATACCTTGATAAATAGTTACTTTCTCACCCCAAGCTGTGTGCTTCCCTCTCCAGACACATACAGCTCCCATTACCACCCAACAGCCGGGGGAGAATTACACACTGCTCAGTAGACGGCTTCTGAAACAGTGAGGAGATGTTAAAAAGCTGCACTGAAATTAGGGCGTTGGAGCAGAAGCATGTTAAACAGAATGTAATATCAGCTTTGGAGGCAAAGAAATATCCAATGTGCAACAGAAAGGTAACGAGGGAAAAAAATCTAGTGTTCCACGCACTGACAGTGAGCTATTAACAAGGTAAAATGACCAAATATCGGTGCAATTTGGAGCTTGCATTTTCTGTTTTGGGAATTACGATAATGTGACAAGGTTATCGTTACAATTAGGAGAGTAATTAAAGTAGCAGAGTAATTGCTCTTCTGCATTTTTTTTTTGTAGTCGAAAAGATCTAATTGTATAAAAAAAAGGAGAGAAAAGAACATTCTTCATTTACTTTTTAAAATTTCTCACAAGCATCTATCTCAGAACCCAAGAGCAGGCATACTCATCACACTGCACCTAGCACCTTTCAATTTTCTTCCCTTGAACCACTTTTTTTTAGCTGTTACAAATTACTTGTCACATACCATGGATTTTATGTGCGAAGACTGTCTTTATTAGGAGTCAGTTTCTGGTGTGTGTGATATTATTTCTAAATCTGATAGGTTAAGATATTTTTCTCCTTCGTGCTTCCTGATTCTGGACTTAGTTTCAAGTCATTGTATGTTCACACTGTCTCACCTATAAAAATGAGGAAAAACAGAATTGTTTCACCCGGGTGGGTACAGATCCACATACAGTAGACAAGTAAAACTTCAGAAATAAATAAATAAACCTACCCAACCCTGAAGAGTCGGAGCTGGGACGGACAAGGTCTGTCTGTCTGGCAGAAACACTTTGAAGAACAGAAAGGAGGAAGCAGCATGAAGAGATTTGTTGAAATTTCTGGGGGGAGAAGGGAGCGACTCTGGCAGAGATGCAAGAAAGTCAACATTTTTGCTCAAATCCTATGGGCTTCTTGAGACAGATAAAAAGCCCTGTCCAGGGCTTCCCTGCTGGCGCAGTGGTCGAGAGTCCGCCTGCCGATAAAGGGGACACGGGTTCGTGCCCTGGTCTGGGAAGATCCCACAGGCCGCGGAGCGGCTGGGCCGGTGAGCCATGGCCGCTGAGCCTGCGTGTCCGGAGCCTGTGCTCCGCAACGGGAGAGGCCACAACAGTGAGAGGCCGGCATACCGCAAAAATAAAAAAAAAATAAAAAAAAAAACCTGTCCATCCGACATGAAAGAGTGAAGGAGACAGGAAAGCCACTAAAAGCCGCTGATGCCAGGGGAAGCCCAGGGTCTGGAGTCTAACTTGTAACCTGCATCTAACCTCTGGATGGCAATGGACAGCACAGACCTGGGGAAGAGTGGTGAGTCCCAAGAACATTCCTGGAGGGAAACCGAGCCACATGATCCTGTGCAAGTGACAGCACTTCTGTAAGCCTCCCTTTCCTTACCTGAAAAAGTGATCCTATTCCGCTAATTCGTTGAGCTGCTAAGAGGTAAAAAGAAAAAAAAAGCATAAAAAGACTTTATAAACAACATCTGTATTACATGTACTCATATGTACATACATTACACATATATGTATGTATACACATATATTACATAGCGCATATAATCTTTACCATATGCAACTATGCTTTAGCTCCCGGGCTCCCTTTCCTCTATGTAGTGCCTTTCAAAGGACAGCTGAACTATTTAGAAACAAAAGAACTCATATTCATTTTTCTGCAAGTTTAGCCCCAGAAGTGATTACTTCCTTTGCCTGGTAGACCTCACACTGCTTATCTGCTTAGCCAATTCTTGTTCCTTCAGCAAGGATCAGCTAAAAGGTTACTTCCTTGTGGAGCCTTCCCAGACTCCCAGAGGAGAAACGAGCCCCACTTCTACTCTGCCTCCAGACCTCTGTGTACATCCCCCCATCCCAGCTTGTCCTCTTGTCCATCTACCACCAGACCATGAACAGCTTGAGACAGGGGCTGAGTCCCTGCATCTCTGTACTGCTCGGCTGAGCACGTGTTCAAAAAGTATGTGTCAGCTGAGCTGAATAACAGATTCTTCATTAGGAGTAACTACGACAGTTATATATGTCTATATATGCAGATGCATATTCACGTGTACAAATCTATGTGTATACATGTGCTTTTACGTGTATTTATCTGGCCTCATAAATATATTTTAAACACAGTTTTCTTTGATGAGGACACTAAACTGTTAGGAAGCCACTAGCCACCCACATTACCAGATCCGGAGAAAGTGATGGGAATAACTAGTTCCTTTACTTCAGATTACCTTATTCCCTAAAGGTTATTAACTCCCCTGGCAATAACAGCATCTCGCAATCACTCTAAAGAAACACTATCCAATATGCATGATGCAAAAGGATTTGAAAAACAAAATGTTGATCTGGAAGGGAATCATGTAGCGGGAACTCCCCGGTGAATAAACACCTTGACACTGATGCTACAGCTGCTGTTCATCTGAGCAACTGCATCTTCCCCTCTCTTTTGTGATGTGATTTTAAACTGAAAGCATTAGGTAGCTAGAAGCACTGTAATTAAAGCTTCAAGCAGAAAATGATTGAAGAAGCACTGAAAAAGACTTCTCCTTCAAAAGTGCATTTCAATTCTCCCCTTGTCTCTAGAAGACAAATGCTTCTGACAGTCTGTATTTTACTACTGTTTCATTTAATAATGCATATCGACATTTATCCAGGAACGTCAGCCGTTGCTTTACTTCTCATTTTAAATCAGCTAAGCACCTGCCCATTCCCATGACTCCAATCCCCTCCCTCCACCCACCCAGCTTGTTTTCTCTGTTTGTTCTCATTTACTTACTTTTTAAATTAATTTTTGAAGCAAGGATATATGTTTCAGGGTGAACACACTAATTCCCTAAAAGACCTGAATATAACTCTGGGGGCAAAGGAGAGCCACTTGCCTCTTGTTCTGCTTACAAAATGACAAAATCATAACCCAATTGAAAACATACACACACACACGCAGAGGACATACACATTCCAAGAGCAAAAGAGACTACACGGAGGCTTCAATATTCTTATGGTCTGTACTTAGAACATAGTAAGAGATACTGTCTACAAAATTCCATCGTGTGCTTTATTTCCTAAGAAGGATTCCAGGTTCACTATTTCTATAATCACCATTTTCCTTCTAATATGAGCTTGTGCTATACACAAGTTACTTCTAGAAGTGTCTTTTATGTTTTGCTTTTATTTTTATACTTTCTGGGTTTGTGTAGGGATGTTAACTAGCCCATCTCCTTTTTGAAAATCCAGGTACCCTACTAATAATACCTTATAGTCATAATGCGGTAAACTTAAGGAAGAAATCATTTAAGCAAATTTATTCATCACTTCATTAAATACTCAGTTAGGAGCTGTGGAGGTATTTCAAGATAAATATGATATGAACCTTGCTCTCAAAGAATCAGCAAACTAGTAACAGAGCTACCTCATAAAAATGCTTTAAAAAAGAACACTCTAAATTAGTTATGAATTTAAGCCTCCCATCAAGTAACAGGGTCTGTGTTTTTTGAAGAGGTTTATCACTTAGAAAACAGGAAGAGTTCACAAAGTCTTTTACTAGATCAATTATAAAAGGTAGAGAAATTGTGCTAGTAAGGCGTTATTTATAAGTAATAGTCATAGTTATTACTTTCATATGCATGTACTACATGCCAAGCATTGTTCCGAGCACACAGTATTAATTCATTTAATTCTCCCAACACCTTTATGTGGTAGACATTATCTCCATGCTCTAGTTGAGAAAACTAAGGCCCGGAGAGACAAGTAACTTACCTAAGGCAACCAAGTACAATGACGAGGAGGGATCTGAGCCCTACAGAGAACGCCTCCAGCGCTAGCTTAATCATTTCCTACAACTGCCTCTAAGCCTTGGCGCGCCCCTGCAGTATAGAACATACGCAACTTACCGGGTCGAAAATGGATTTTCTCCAAGCGACATGTGTGGTCCTCAGACCAAGCTCAGGCTATGATTCCACTTTTTTTTTTTTTTTTTTTTTTTTTTTGCAGTACGCGGGCCTCTCACTGTTGTGGCCTGTCCCGTTGCGGAGCACAAGCTCCGGACGCGCAGGCTCCGGACGCGCAGGCTCAGCGGCCATGGCTCACAGGCCCAGCCGCTCCGCGGTATGTGGGATCTTCCCGGACCGGGGCACGAACCCGTGTCCCTGCATCGGCAGGCGGACTCTCAACCACTGCGCCACCAGGGAAGCCCCTATGATTCCATTTTTAAAGCTACAATATTTTTAGCAATAGAATTTTGTCACTAACTTTTTAAAAATTAATAGAGCACTACCTGTAGGTGAAATTAGGGAAAGAAAGCAGGGTATTTGGGATGTAGGCTAGAGCTTGTCAAAAGGTAAGTTAAATATCTGAAATTAAGCTCTTACCAATAAAATTACTGTGCCCTGCACACACACACGTACACCTAATTTTCAACCACCCAGTGGGCCTTCTTTTAGAATGGCAAATACTGCAGATGAAATCCATATAGTTGTCTCTAGGAGATGAAACTTTAAAAAAATTATAAATGTCCAGACAGCACTGCTTATTACTGCTTTAATTTAAGAGAATCACTGTATATTCCAGTCTTACGAAAGTACAAATCTTCTATATTCACAAGACTGAATTTATCCACTTAATAGTGAATTTCTTAATTATGTGCCTTCTATCTATATTGTATTAACATCTCACTGCTAGAAAATAGAAACATGCATACATCTTTATGCTTATTTCTTCTGCTAATTATTTATTTATTTATTTATTTATTTATTTATTTATTTATTTATTTTTGGCCGTGTTGGGTCTTCGTTGCTGCATGCAGGCTTTTCTCTAGTTGCGGCCAGTGGGGGCTACTCTCCATTGCGGTGCGCAAGCTTCTCATTGTGCTGGCTTCTCTTTGTTGCAGAGCACGGGCTCTAGGTGCACGGGCTTCAGTAGTTGCAGCACATGGGCTCAGTAGTTGTGGATCTCGGGCTCTAGAGCGCAGGCTCAGTAGTTGTGGTGCATGGGCTTAGTTGCTCTGCAGCATGTGGTATCTTCCCGGACCAGGGCTTGAACCATGTCCCCTGCATTGGCAGGTGGATTCTTAACCACTGCGCCACCAGGGAAGTCCCTTTCTCCTGCTAATTATTAAAAGTGTTTTTAGTCATCACTTTTCTAATTTTTAATAGTTGGAGTTCTTCCCATTTTCTCCTCTCCTTACCAGATTCATTTTAAGATTTTAGATAGGGAAGAAATAGCTATGTTGCTGACCTGTAGCATCTCACAGGAATTTAGGCATATTCTGACATACTAACTAGTCCATTTCTGAAGGTACATCAAGATTATTAGGGCTGCTAACCTCCTTTGGCCCCTTAGCTCAATATCTGAATCTACTGTGAAATCTGATGTGAAAAGACTTCAGTACCTCGTCACTCTTAGATTTCCCCTCCTTCCCTTTCAATAAAGATAGCTTTTACACAGAGTAAACTAGCATACCAAGTGGTCTCTAAGGACCACAATTGCATTACCAGAATGATGCCTGTCTCCATTAGAAAGGCATTATTAGATGATGTTATAGGTCTTTAATCCACATCAGTGTGTTCTGCAGGTGTGATCTATACCCAGTGGGTGAGGGCATGGGAAGCTGATGTAGTACCAAGCACCACCTCTGACTGCAGGACAGCAAACCACCTTCAGGGAAAAAGGACCTCAGAATCAGACCTTAGCAGGCATCCAGTAGTGATGTAGAATTGTTCTCTTAACTGGGCCGAGTCGACTGAAATTCATAGCAGCACCTCTCTATTTTTAAATTCAGAAAAGAATGGCAAACATAACCATTCCTCAGATAAGTTAAACACCACACTCATATTCACAATCCTAATTGTTTGGTCAAAGTTAATGAATTAAATTTTACAAATAATGGATCAAGTAGAAATCTCACAATTTTAAGACGGAAAGAGTCTCGGCCCTATTAGGTGAGTTGAATTCATTGTCAGCTCTAACTAGAACGTCAGGATTCAGTTAAGGAAAAGGGTGGGAGGATTCAAAATAGATATTCAAACCACACAGACGTGGTCTGATAAAACCTCAGAGTCATCTGTATGCCACTTGCAAGCTTTGAAAAAAAAATGAAAATGTAATACATCCTGAACTGTATTTCTTAGGTACACTAATATATCAGGAAATGAAGCACATAATACTTCCACTCTGCAGGAAAGGCGTCTGCACCCTGTGATCGCTCACTGACAAATGTTTATCTTCTACAATGTCTTTTTTGCAAGATGACAGTTTAAATCCTGTAGGAAGAACACTAAACTAGCACTTAGAACTTCCTTGTATTGGGGACTTCAATAAGTACTTGTTGATCGCTGGCTCAAACATGAATCTTTTTTTACCTAAAAATATGTGGTGTCTTGTAGAGGGTAATGAAGCCCTCTAATAAGTTCAGCTCTTTGAAAAAGAAAAATATAAAATATTTCCCCCTTTCTTCTACATGAGTATGAAAACAAGAAAGGAGGCTTGGCTTTCTGTTACTGATGAGATTTTCCTTTCAACTGAAACCCTCAAGATCACATTTGAAAATATCTGCCCTACCTTATAAGCTGATGAATATAAAACTGAATCTATGCTGTTTTTTGGATAACTGTGTCAAGCACATAGGCAGAGCTGTGTTTTAATGTACTCCAAAGGTCCTCTGTTATGCCGTGTCTTCAGTAGGACAAAAAGACTCTATACTTTTCCAAAATTACAATGCAGAACCACCACCAAAACTTATCTCAGGGCTTCCCTGGTAGCACAGTGGTTGAGAATCTGCCTGCTAATGCAGGGGACACGGGTTCGAGCCCTGGTCTGGGAGGATCCCACATGCCGCGGAGCAACTAGGCCCGTGAGCCACAACTACTGAGATTGCGCGTCTGGAACCTGTGCTCCGCAACAAGAGAGGCCGCGATAGTTAGAGGCCCGCGCACCACGATGAAGAGTGGTCCCCGCTTGCCACAACTAGAGAAAGCCCTCGCACAGAAACGAAGACCCAACACAGCAAAAATAAATAAATTAATTAATAAACTCCTACCCCCAACATCTTCTTTAAAAAAAAAAAAACTTACACTCATCTACAGAGGTAACATGAGGTCATCTTTCTTTTTTTTAATTAATTAATTAGGATGTGTCGGGTCTTGGTTGCAGCATGCGGGATCTTCGTTGAGGCCTGCGGGATCTTTTGTTATGATGAATGGGCTCTTCGTTGCGGCACGTGGGCTTCTCTCTAGTTGTGGCGCGCAGGCTCTAGAGTGCAGGGGCTCAGTAGTCGTGGCGTGCAGGCTTAGCTGCCCCGCGGCATGTGGGACCTTAGTTCCCCGACCAGGGATCAAACCTGCATCCCCTGTATTGGAAGGTGGATTCTTAACCACTGGACCACCAAGGAAGTCCTGAAATCATCTTTCTTTTTACCTTCTCCCTCAATCTTTCCTTCCGTCCCCCTCCCTTCTCTCACTCCTTTCCACCACAAATATTCGTTGAAACCCTACTATACCCCTGGAATCTGAGGATAAAAGTGTAATTCAGACAGCCATCATCCCAAGGGGTTCAACAAGGTGAAAGGACCCTTAGATGGTCCCACTGAGGGAGAGGAAGAGAAAGCAAGTGGATCTTTGGGGCAAGTGTTTAAAAGTCGGCCACTACAAAATACCCTGTCTACATCCTTAAAAAGATTGTATCATCACATCTCATCCTGATTTTATGTTTTGTGGCCAATAAACCTTTATCACTGCAATATCAACTGCATCCTTTTGCTCTGTCTCAATGCTGCAAAGGAGAACAGGTGTGCATTTCATAACAAAGACCAATGCAGATACCTGTAAAATCTTACTTGAATCAAAAGAAAAGAGCTAACAGGTGGAAGGTGGCTGCTCTCTCAGTGTCCCCTGCCTTATTCACTATCTATTGTGTCTGAAAGTATTTAATTTACAAAAAATCCCCTAGTTAAAATTTAATGTGGGAGTCCTAGCCTGAGCACTGCATCCAGAAATGCCATTCCTCCACAGTCTTCTAAATCTAGACCTAGAGGTTAGGCTGGTAAAATTTTCAGAGAAATAATGCAGTGGCAGAAGCATCAGATACATGAGCAACAAGATTCATTAGTTACAGCAGTGCAGGTCTCTTGGAAGGATTTCTGGAATCATTTCTTCACATCAAAGGTTTCACGATCAGCCTTCTAAATTGCTCCATAAACCGAAAGGTCTCCGTGTCTTACCTGTCTACACCAGGAAATTCCATGCTGTGGCAGAATCATCAACAGTATCTTCATGAAACACTGGCTGAGCTCCTAGAGGGAACGAGAGGGACCACACCTCTCACGGAAGAGGCCTGTGGGATGTTCTTCTGTGATCATCTGCCCTTGGTAGCTTCGAAGGGCATGACTTGGGCTGTTGGGTCAGTAATACAGGGACACATTAACGTCTATTTCTTTTCCAAAACATCAGGGATGCTTGTCTTACCTTTTTTTGAATAAGCCATGTTGGAAGACTTGTTAATATTTATTGAGCACATAACTGCACCAGATACTATGCTAAATGCTCGGCATGCATTTAATCCTCACGGCAACTTGTTTTTTTAAAAATAAAAACGTATTTAATAGAATTCCAAATTTGGAAAAACATATGGAAATAATAATAGTGATGATCATTACCAGTATTTGGCATTATACATGATTTATATTTTCCTTTCTATAATTCTTAAGTGTTTAGTTTGTTTTCTAGTTATTGGATGTTGCCACTGCTATATCAATTTTTCTTTGGCATCTTTCTGCTTTACTGTTGTGGTTGATGGTGGAGTTTTTGTTGTTGTTTATTTGTTTGCTTTGTTTAATTTCTCTTTGTGTGGTATAATCTTCCATTCTTTTATTTTAGAACTTCAGGTATAGTTTTTTAATAGGGGTGAGATGTCTCTTATAAATAGCATAGTACCCATTTATTTCCTTTATCAAATCTGAGAATCTCTAACTAACGTGTGAATTAAATCTACTCACATTTACTTTGATTACTTATATATTTATTTTCATTTTTTTATTAACATGACTTTTCTTTGGTTTATATTTTGTTTGGGGGTTTTGTTTTTTTTCTTTTTTAAAAATTTATTTTATTGAAATATAGTTGATTTACAATGTTCTGTTAAATTCTGCTGTGCAGCTAAGTGACTCAGTTATACATACATTCTTTTTCATATTCTTTTCCATTATGGTTTATCACGGGATATTGAATATTGTTCCCTGTGCTATACAGTAGGAGCTTGTTTATCCTCAACTTTTTAAAGGAGGTTTTAGTTTTGCTGTCCCCGCTGCACAGATGAGAAAGGTGAGGCTTATAGAGATTAAGTACCTTGCCAGGGTGCCAGAGCTGTGAAGTAGTGAAGGCAGCTACAAGCCCAAGCAGACAAGATCCAGAGCCTAGCTTCTAACCACTAATGCTGGCTCCCTAGATTCTGAGAATTAAAGAATTACTGGAGGGCTTCCCTGGTGGCGTAGTGGTTGAGAGTCCGCCTGCCGATGCAGGGGACACGGGTTCGTGCCCCGGTCCGGGAAGATCCCACATGCCGCGGAGCAGCTAGGCCCGTGAGCCGTGGCCGCTGAGCCTGCGCGTCCGGAGCCTGTGCTCCGCAACGGGAGAGGCCACAACAGTGAGAGGCCCGCGTGCCGCAAAAAAAAAAAAAAAAAAGAAAAAGAAAAGAAAAGAAAAGAAAAAGAGTTACTGGAACTGTCCAGTCTTAAACAAATGAAGAAACTGAGGCTCAAGACAGTTGAGAAATTTGACAGAAATCAAAGATTTTTTTTAGAGACAGCACAAAACTAGAATTCAGAACATCTGCCCACTAGCCTATTGCTCTTTTGATGATCCCACACTGCTTGTCCAGTCCAGCTCATGGCACCAATTGTTGATAAGATGACTATTTGATACATAGCTATACAAAACAGAAATGGACATGACCTTCCCCATTTCATCTTCCTCTCTGGGAATCTTTGAGATAGTGATAATTGTACATAGCCCACCTACTA